>NC_092108.1:29842049-30169549 GCF_045679555.1 Salvelinus alpinus
AGTCCAATTTAAAACTAGACACCTTAGCAAACTAGACACAATAATGAAAAAGCTGCTCATTATGAATCGCATTTCCCTCGATTACCTAGCAAACTTTTAATTTACACAGTAGGTACAAAGATATACTTCTGTTTGTGGTAACGTTAGCTAGTTCTTGAGGCTGAATGACCTCAATTACGTTAGCATTGACATCAATGCATAACGAGCTAACGTTAGTACAGCTACTGCATGAACATCTATACTAGTTATTGCATAAATAACAATACCATATTTTAATGAAATAATTACATACTTTTTTAGCACTGGTTTGATCCCCTTGGAAAGTCGATAGCAGGAAGATTACAGATTATTTTCTTCTTTGTTCAACCGGTTCCTTATTCATGTGACACAAGCAGGAACGAATGTCATCGAGGCAAAACAACTTGTGTGGAATGAACTGCAGTGGAATAGGCTTTATGTTAGCTAGCTTGTATATTTTATGTCTGAATTTGATCAGATAGCAAATGTGAACCACATGATGATTAATAATGGAAGATCGAATGTGGTTGTCGACATTATTTTTAGCCAAATGAGCTTGGCTGGAGATGATCATGGGACAATACACTGATTGTGCTCAAGAGCTTTTGTACAGTAAGTAACGTTAAGTTAGCTCACAACAAGTACAACACTCAATGTCAACTGTGTTGCACTGTTTTCACTTTTCACTATCTTCTTTTTCTCCCGGTGTGTAGGGATCGTAAATTTGTATAGATCATTGGGCATACCTCACACCTTTTAATGATTGACATGCATTTTGATTACTTTTTCACAAGCTTTGAAAACTGAAGGTTTTGTCTGTAACTCTGCCTATTGTTGCACTCTCGGAGGCAGAGGATGAGCATGGAGAAGAGCTGTCAGAAGATGAAGAGGCTGAAGAGGAGGATGGACCGATCGATGAAGAAGCCCAACTTAAGGCAAGCATGGGACTGCCTGTGGAGTTCATAAGTTCCTCTGCACAGAAAAGAGCTGTACGTAGTAGCAAGTAAACATTGCCTATGTCTGTCCGTCACCATAGAGTCCACCTAAAAGAAAGAAAAAGATAATGTTGCCCCAATGCTCTCTCTCTTGAAGGGGACAAAGTTGATGAGGAAGAATGCCATCCACTGGGAAGCAGCTCCTGAGAATCTGGATGAAGAAGAGCTACATTCACTCCAGGTGGAGAAGAATGATCCCACTGTTGAAAGCACTAAGGCTGCGTTTGATTTGATCTCAGTGAGGGGCCAGGAGGAAAGCAGAACCTCCACCCTCCCAGGCAAAAGTAGTGCACTATATAGGGAATAGGGTGCCATTTGGGACACATCCTGTGAGAACAAAGACAGGAGACAAAAACCAATATGTACCACTTTGGAATCGATAGCCACTTGTGCAAAGCCCTTTCTCTTCCCCCAGAGCAGTGGATAGGTCTCGTCACTGAGGAGGGCTTCCCTCACGCCTCCAGGTGAGATGCCCAGGAGGTGGCCACTTTTTAGGGCCTTCACACACTCCTCCTGGGGCCCGTGGATGACACTGAACACCTCCAACAGCAGCTTGAACCCTACAGAGAACAATAAAAGGTCCTGCTTTTAGGGTCTAAGTAGCTCATGTAGTAAGAATGGACTACGGCAGCTGTAGGCTATACACTTTACTGATCAACTAGATACAGAGGGCTGAATGTAACATCTCACTTTTATATTTAGATACTGGGAAATTAAACTGTGAAGATCTTACCTGGAACTTTGAACAGAAAGTAATCAGCGACTGAGTGAACAATCCGTCCCTTTTGAATGATGACCTTTGCCAGAAAGTAATAATAGTCAATGGGAATAGCCCCATGATAATAGACTATAAGAGCTGCTCCTTCATCTGGAATCTTCTCCATACCATGGATTTCATATCCTGTTTTGAAATAGACCCATTTATATAAGCATTGGCAATAGTCCTTGACTAATCAAGCAGCGCACCCATTGAAACAGAGCCGATGGAGAGCCGACTCCCTGTCGTGACCCAGGGGAGTCAGAGTTTGGAGGAAGGCTGAAGTGAAGTCAGGCGGGCACTAGTGAAGTGATCGATCTGATTGGGCAGACTTTTGTCAGTGGTAGCTGGCCAGTGCGATTAGGGCCAACAGCAAGCAGACCATGTCAGTGGAAATGATGATAAACCTTGTGATGGTGGTAATTGCAAAAGAGCTGCCTCTTCAAACACCAAGCCCACTGAGTCAAGAGGTGAGTCCCCCCACCAACCTATATACATGCTTTTTCTGTTTTTCAGTTTAGTCAACTATCCTGTATCGTTGAGGAGACTGAAACTATATTGACATATCAATGATTTCTATCTCTCAAACAACAATGTCATTAGAGTAGCCAGGCAGCCCAATGATCTACTCAAAATGACTTTATGTACAACAGACCTAATTTTTAAAACGTATTTTAGTCCTTGTATTTCTGGGCTTTTTCCAAATTGTGCATTGATTCTGTCAGAGTATTTAATGCATAATACAATCAAAAGATGTGTTCCTTTGAATGAAAGGACCATGTGACACAGGCCCATGCATTTTGAATGGCTCTTCTTGTCATAGAGAACAGTGGCGCGCACCACTGCCTGACTCAACGTCTCCCTTTCCTCTGGGATTTTCCATCCTGTCCGTGACTGATCCCATACAACACAACACTGCCCTCATTTATATGGCATAGAATATCTGTTTTATCTGGCTTTGTAGCAATGTTTTATACCACATGCCAACTTCCTTTTCCCTGTTTTATCCTTTTGATCAGAAAACATGAATGTAGAATGTAATGTTGAAGGGATAAATGAATGTACACGTTTCTTCCCTCCAGACACAGGATGGGTGTTCCCAGAAAAATAACAATGGATCAAGTGAGGGAAGAGCATCTAATAGTGAAGGTGACGATGGTGAAGAAACGCCACATAGAAGAATTGCAAAAGTAAAGCGGAGGTAAGCTACATGACATAATTTGTCTATATATCCATCCCTTGCTGCATTTTTCAGTATTGGCCTCTATTGCTCAACCCTTATAGTATTACTGAATATCACTGCTTCAATTGGCTGCCATATGCTGACAGTGACTGACATATCTTTCCTATGGGTTTGAATTGGACTATGCTTCAAGATGTAAAGGTTTAAAATATTGACTATGATGCATTGAATGTAAAAGTGTCAGCCTGGGGAAGGAATGAAAGTGCTTATCCACTGTCTTTTTCAATTTCAGTTTGATCTAAGGAGATGTTTATGTCCAATGATAAACACTCCATCATGTTTCAATTAACCAAGGATTCTGTAAATAGATTCTGTAGAATCTGTATAGATGTAAATCAGTAAGAATCACATGGTCCATTCCAACCCAAAGGCTGGTATTGGGGACTGATATATGATTAAGCCTACACAATGCTTTGTGAAATTTTAACAAAATTGTTCTGCATGCTCCCCGAATGGCACCCCATAGGGCTCTGGTCAAAAGTAGTACATTATATAGGGAATAGGGTGCCATTTGGGATGTAACCTTGTTCAATCATTGTGATTGTTTGTTAGGCTAATGATGTCATCTGATCTATTGATTGACACAGTCATGAACTGGATGTGGAGGAGAACCCTCAGATGTCTGTAGAGGAAGCCTGGGATAAACTGGGATTAAAGCGCAGCCACGACCCCATGTACGTGAGCATTACTACATCAGACTTGGGCTACATCCCAAATGGAACCCTATTCTCTATATAGTGCACAACTTTTGACCAGCCTTGTCAAAAAGTAGTGCACTTTTACAGTATGTAGGGAATAGGGTGCCATTTCAAACAGAGACCAGTTATCTGTATGATATTCTAAGAGGACAATCTCACATAATCAATCTCTTTTCATGTTTTGATGTATTAGGTTTGAGTGTGTGCTGAAGTTTAAGCCCCAGTCACCACCAGGGTAGGAAGGCTGGGAGGAATAGGAAGCTACATGGAGGTAGGAGAGCATCCTGCCACATCAACAAGCACACCTTCTTTACTGAAGAGGGAGATGCCACAGAGCCCAAGCTGAGCAAGACCTTTCAAAAAGTAAGCCTTGTAAACATTTGACCAATTATTCTGAAATTATTTTTGATAGCAATACCAATAGTCACCCTCGTTTTTAATCAAATCAAATTTTTTTGGTCACATACACATATTTAGCAGATGTTATTGCGGGTGTAGCAAAATGCTTGTGTTCATAGCTCCAACACTGCAGCAGTATCTAACAATTCACAACAATGCTCACAAATCTAAAGTAAAATAATGCAATTAAGAAATATATAAATATTAGGACGAGCAATGTTGGCGTGGCATTGACTAAAATACAGTAGAGAAGAATAAAGTATATACATATGAAATGAGTAAAGCAGTATGTAAACATTAAAGTGACCAGTGATTCCATGTCTACAGTATGTATGTATATAGGGCAGCAGGGTTGAGTAACCGGGTGGTAGCTGAGCAGTTATAGCACACACCCACAGTTCATAGCAGCTTCTGACTAGCAAATGGATGAGTGTGGTGAGGAGGAAGATGTGCTGTGGTTGACACCGGGGGAAGCTTTGTCAGAGAGGTCTGCATCATGTCTAACTCAGCTACCTGTAGCCTCAGCCTCAGTGTTCACTCAGTGTCTGCTGGCAGAGGAGAGAATGGGAGAGCAGCCAAGACTCCACAGGAGCCCCTCCTATCCCCCCCACCCCCCTCCCTGTCAGTGCTGCCCTCCTCTGACACCCTCTGACACACTGCATCTCTTTAAACATGCAGCCACTGTTTTCGGCCGACTGAATTTATTTACAATGCGCCGGCACACTGCACTGGTTCAAGGGTAGCCGTGCTGTTTAAAGTTCATGTATCATCCGCTTATTTGAGTCAGTCACATTTCATTGGTAAGACTATCTTTGGATGGCTGATGTAGGAAGTTCACATCACTGGCTGACCTTCAGAGGGTTCAGTTGGTCGCTATAAACTCAGATGCTTGTTCACACCATAATAGAGAAGCTAGGAAATGCTGCTTTTCTCTGTTTGCTGACTGTGCTGGATTTTCTTATCCCAAAGAAATTGAAACTTGTCAAAGTACTTGAGTGTGCAGAAACAGCACTTCAAATAAGGAGAAACTTAATGTCTTACTACATTATAAAGTAGTGTCGCACTGTGGGAGGTCTTAAATGCAGTGCTTTTCCATTCATCTCTCTGTATGAGCTCACTGAATTGATCTTCTGGGCAAGACTTGCCGTTTTTACTGTCTGCAGCAAATGGCTCCATCATCCAGCAGGCCCGCTAGAAATGACTTCAGCACTGATTAGGCCTATTTAAAGTATTATTTTGTTGTCAAACTTGTCATGCTTCTCTGTTGATTTAGTGTTTATTGCTCATGCTTGTGTCTTGTACTTGCAGATCACTCACTCATGTCCTGATCTGTCTTCAGGTTCAGAGATTCCTCCAGAAAGTTCAGAAAGATAATGACACAGCTGTCCCAGACACACCAGTTGACCAGGCAAACAGGGGGAGCCCTGCTTGTCCATTTGCAGAGGGAAAAGAAGAAAGACTGGAGGAAGAGGAGCAGGAAGATAGGAGGGGGGAATACCCCTCTGGAGTTGGATAGTACTGAGCAACCCTCTCATCAGAACCTCTTCACCAGAATAGAAGATGAAGAGGATGATGAGATTAAATTCAGAAGAGAGGTGTACTCACTGGACATACCAGACTACTTAGTTCCCGGAGCACCTGAACACAATAACACAGGTGAGTTTGCGTCAACAGCCGGTTTAGACCTTTTTCTAACCCAGGGTTTCTTCATAAATAATTAATGTCAGATCTACGTTAGTGTATTTCTTGTTTGATTGTTGTAGTCTTGTACAACTTTTGCACTACCTATTTCCAGAGGCTACTGGGAAGAAATAGAAGAACAATAATACCAAGAAAAGAGGGAAATGTGGAGTGATGCCAGCTGAGATTGCAGTGAAGCCCGAGCTGGCTAAGTACTGGGTCCAGCACTACCGCCTCTTCTCCAGGTTCGATGAGGGCATCAAATTGGAACAAGTTGAGTCACAGAGCAAACAGAACACACACACACACACACTTCAGGAAACACAACCAATTTCTTCATACAGGCTCAAGCAGAAAGGGTTAGTCGTATTTTGGAACGACTTTACGTTATTATTGTTGTTAACGTGTTAATATTTCTCTAGTTTGAGAACAACTATTGTAGTCTCCCAACCACTTCTATTCATGCAGCCCAAATGGAGTGTTGTCAAATGTGATTCAGGAATGCACTTTATTCTGAAAAGAAAAGGATTTGCCTCAAGGTGACTGAATGTTATCTTTCTCTTCAGTTGAGAAACGGATGGCTGTTATGTCCAAGGTAAAAGCTACAGTTTTGCTGCTCTTGAAGTCTAACATCATGTTGTTTTCAGAGAAGCAGAGGGAAAGAGAGGCAGGGAGGTTGAGATGGTGGTGTAGTGGGTGCATGGATTTGCTGGCTGGCAGACAGGGCACTCCGCTTCCTGTCTGTAGGGAGAAGTGCTGACGCCAGTGAAGCACACCTCACACTTCACCCTGTGTCACATGACATGACAGCATCAGGCTCTCTCCCTGTCTCCCAGCAGAGCAACTCTTTCATGACTCTCGAGTCTCTCCTTTCCTTTACTCTCTCTCCCTTGCAGCTGAAACAGGTGTCACAGGTTCTGTTCCGAGTGCATCTGCCCACCTGTCAGTTTCTCCTCTCCGGGAGCTGTACTCAATTTGGCTCTTCTCTCCCTTGGTTAATTGTTTGCAGGAAATATTTCAATATAACAGTCCTAGTGATGACACAATTGTAAAAAAGAAATTGGGGGGTGTATCTACCAACGGCCTGTACAGATCCGGAAAGATACATCCGTTGTTTTACTCTGCCTGTAAACACGCTGGATGCTTCAGAATCCATTGAAGAGCTTGAACGATTCATTGACGAGAGATACTTATGAACTCAAAGAAAAATTGTCGCTGGTTTCAGAGGATTCAAACACTGTTAAGGACAACAAACCCAATCAACAAACCAAAGCCAAGTTGGCCAAGCGGTATCAACGATGGCATAAAACCATCCCCAAGCAAGAGGGCGTGAGTGGGGAGAGGTTTACGATATGGATGTTGACTTGTTGAAATCCATCAATGAAAGGCTTGCCAAACTTGATATCTTGGATATACTACGAGAGGACATCAATGCATTATGTGACAGTCTAGAATTCAGCCAAAGTCAGATTGATGATCTAAGGAAAGAGAACACAGTGCTGAAAGGTACTGTAGACTCTATTCATAGCAAGGTGGAGGTGGTGCAAAGGGAGAACAAACAACTTAAAGAAACCTTGCTTGATGTACAGTGTCAATCAATACGGGGAAACTAATCTTTTCAGGGATGCCAGAGAATGACAACAGCAAAAGCTGTGAGGACACTGTCCGAGACTTTATGTCAACTCAACTAAAACTGCCCACAGATATCGTGCGTAATGTCACTGTCTCCAGAGTCCATAGAATGAGTAAGGCCTCTGGGAAAAGGCCACGGGCTATTGCATGTTTTGAACATTGTAAGCAAATGGAAATGGTGAAGAGCTGGGGCAGAGAACTCAGAAACACAGATTTTGGATTGAATGATCACTTCCCCACGGATATCCCATCATGAAGGAAAAGCGTTCCCGGAATCAACGAGTCTCCTTGGTGATGGATAAACTTTATATCAACAGGCAACTGTATCGGGACTCTAGAGTAACTCAATGGCTATTTTAATCCAACTGTATCGGGACTCTAGAGTAACTCACTGGCTATTTTAATCCAACTGTATCGGGACTCTAGAGTAACTCCCTGGCTATTTTAATCCAACTGTATCGGGACTCTAGAGTAACTCACTGGCTATTTTAATCCAACTGTATCGGGACTCTAGAGTAACTCACTGGCTATTTTAATCCATTGTTTAAATCTGAGTTTGTGTTGTAGTGTGTCATGACAACTTCAACTATAATGAATACATGATCTATTGATCTCCACTTGGCAAGGAAAGGGTTGCATATAGCTCAGGTTAATGTATGTAGCCTTCCTAACAAAATACATGAGGTTTTTAACTTGGTCAACATAAATAATATTCATATTATAGCTTTGACTGAAACGCATTTGGATGCATCTGTAAATGATGGGAAAATGTACATCCATGGATAGAGTACTTAGAAGGGACAGGAATAGGAATGGTGGGGGTGTAGCACTGTACATTCAGAATCATATACCCATTAAGAGGAGGAATGACCTTAATGTATGTCAAATAGAGGCACTATGGGCTCAAGTACATCTGCCTTACCAGGCAGCCATATTGGTAGGATGTGTGTATAGACCTCAGGACACCTTAGAGCTCGATCTGGATGACTTATGCACTGGGTTTGACCAGGCCACAAATAGTAGCAGAGATGTATTTATATTGGGTGATTTTAATATACATTGGAAGGATCATAATAATTCAAATATAACTAAATTAATGATATATTCCGAGAGCTGTGGTTTGAAACAAATGATTCATTGTACTACTAGATCATCAACAAAGTTAGGTCACCGTTCTGACACATGCATTGATCTGATATTCTGTAATATACTATTGCAATGCTTAAAAGCCAGATCAATGCCAGTGGGCTGGACAGACCATAATATTGTGACCATAACTATGGTCAAGAGAAATTTTAAAAGATTTAATCATGAGCTATTTCAAAATGATTTGGCCGCTGTACCCTGGGAGCTGATTAATCTAGAGGAGGATTTAAATCACGCTACAGAATGTTTTATTGATTTGCTCACTGAGGTAATGGACCATCATGCCCCAGTAAGAAAGAGTACTGTTGGGGCTCGTCCATCTCCATGGATTGATGATTAACTGGCTGAGGCATTTTCTCAAATAATATGGCAAAAGTCTTAGCAGCCAAATCTAAACTAGAAATTGATGAACAGAATTATAGAATACTACGTAATTATGCAGTTAAATTAAATCGTAAGAAAAAAAACATTATTTTACAAAAAATATTTTATTGATTGTAAAAATGATTGTAAAAAGGTATGGAATACAGTTAAGGGCCTACTTGGAACATCTATCTCATCATACCCATCTAGTGTGGAGGTTGACAGGAGAACAATAACATTTACATTTAAGTCATTTAGCAGACGCTCTTATCCAGAGCGACTTACAAGTTGGTGCATTCACCTTATGATATCCAGTGGAACAACCACTTTACAATAGTGCATCTAACTCTTTTAAGGGGGGGGGGGGGTTAGAAGGATAACTTTATCCTATCCTAGGTATTCCTTAAAGAGGTGGTGTTTCAGGTGTTTCCGGAAGGTGGTGATTGACTCCGCTGACCTGGCGTCGTGGGGGAGTTTGTTCCACCATTGGGGTGCCAGAGCAGCGAACAGTTTTGACTGGGCTGAGCGGGAGCTGTACTTCCTCAGAGGTAGGGAGGCGAGCAGGCCAGAGGTGGATGAACGCAGTGCCCTTGTTTGGGTGTAGGGCCTGATCAGAGCCTGAAGGTACGGAGGTGCCGTTCCCCTCACAGCTCCGTAGGCAAGCACCATGGTCTTGTAGCGGATGCGAGCTTCAACTGGAAGCCAGTGGAGAGAGCGGAGGAGCGGGGTGACGTGAGAGAACTTGGGAAGGTTGAACACCAGACGGGCTGCGGCGTTCTGGATGAGTTGTAGGGGTTTAATGGCACAGGCAGGGAGCCCAGCCAACAGCGAGTTGCAGTAGTCCAGACGGGAGATGACAAGTGCCTGGATTAGGACCTGCGCCGCTTCCTGTGTGAGGCAGGGTCGTACTCTGCGAATGTTGTAGAGCATGAACCTACAGGAACGGGTCACCGCCTTGATGTTAGTTGAGAACGACAGCGTGTTGTCCAGGATCACGCCAAGGTTCTTAGCACTCTGGGAGGAGGACACAATGGAGTTGTCAACCGTGATGACGAGATCATGGAACGGGCAGTCCTTCCCCGGGAGGAAGAGCAGCTCCGTCTTGCCGAGGTTCAGCTTGAGGTGGTGATCCGTCATCCACACTGATATGTCTGCCAGACATGCAGAGATGCGATTCGCCACCTGGTTATCAGAAGGGGGAAAGGAGAAGATTAATTGTGTGTCGTCTGCATAGCAATGATAGGAGAGACCATGTGAGGATATGACAGAGCCAAGTGACTTGGTGTATAGCGAGAATAGGAGAGGGCCTAGAACAGAGCCCTGGGGGACACCAGTGGTGAGAGCACGTGGTGCGGAGACAGATTCTCGCCATGCCACCTGGTAGGAGCGACCTTTCAGGTAGGACGCAATCCAAGCGTGGGCCGCGCCGGAGATGCCCAACTCGGAGAGGGTGGAGAGGAGGATCTGATGGTTCACTGTATCAAAGTCAGCCGATAGGTCTAGAAGGATGAAAGCAGAGGAGAGAGAGTTAGCTTTAGCAGTGCGGAGCGCCTCCGTGACACAGAGAAGAGCAGTCTCAGTTGAATGACTAGTCTTGAAACCTGACTGATTTGGATCAAGAAGGTCATTCTGAGAGAGATAGCAGGAGAGCTGGCCAAGGACGGCACGTTCAAGAGTTTTGGAGAGAAAAGAAAGAAGGGATACTGGTCTGTAGTTGTTGACATCGGAGGGATCGAGTGTAGGTTTTTTCAGCAGGGGTGCAACTCTCGCTCTCTTGAAGGCGGAAGGGACATAGCCAGCGGTCAAGGATGAGTTGATGAGCGAGGTGAGGTAAGGGAGAAGGTCTCCGGAAATGGCCTGGAGAAGAGAGGAGGGGATAGGGTCAAGCGGGCAGGTTGTTGGGCGGCCGGCCGTCACAAGACGCGAGATTTCATCTGGAGAGAGAGGGGAGAAAGAGGTCAAAGCACAGGGTAGGGCAGTGTGAGCAGAACCAGCGGTGTCGTTTGACTTAGCAAACGAGGATCGGATGTCGTCGACCTTCTTTTCAAAATGGTTGACGAAGTCATCCGCAGAGAGGGAGGAGGAGGGGGGAGGGGGAGGAGGATTCAGGAGGGAGGAGAAGGTGGCAAAGAGCTTCCTAGGGTTAGAGGCAGATGCTTGGAATTTAGAGTGGTAGAAAGTGGCTTTAGCAGCAGAGACAGAAGAGGAGAATGTAGAGAGGAGGGAGTGAAAGGATGCCAGGTCCGCAGGGAGGCGAGTTTTCCTCCATTTCCGCTCGGCCGCTCGGCTGCCCGGAGCCCTGTTCTGTAACAAAACCAGCTGACATTGCCAATCATTTTTCTGATTTTTTTTTACAAAGAAAATGAATTTACTGAGCGACAATGTAAACATCCATTCTCCCAAACAAGCAATTCTCCAATGGATTGATGATCATATCATGAGCAAAAACACCTGCTCTTTTAGTTTCCAAACGGTGTCAGTGGAGGAGGTGTTTAACCTATTCAAGTCATTACCTGATGGTAAATCTACAGGTTATGATCTTATGGACAATTTTTTTACTTCGCTATGCTGCTCCCCAGATTGCAGCTCCACTGAAATATATATTTAATTGGTAATTGGAAAAGGGGACATTTACAAATGTATGGAAGCATGCTAAACAGTGTTTAGCAGCATGGAATTGGGTACAGTAATATCTAACTGACAGGAAACAGTCCAGCTATATCAATGGGTTGTTTTCTTCCCCTCATGCTTTTAACTGTGGAATACCGCAGGGCAGCTGTCTTGGGACACTTCTTTACTTAATATATACCAACAACCTTTCTTATGCCTTGTCTGAAACTCAACCTACTATATTTCCAGATAATGCTACAATTTATACAGCAAGACAATTGGTTCAACAGGTACAGCAAGCTCTACAAGTAGATCTGGGAAATATCAGGGAGTGGGTTTGTCTGAACAAACTTGTTTTGAACACCAAGAAATCCAAGGTATGCATGATCAGAAAGATAGCTAAATATTTACCAGGAAAGATTCTTAAGCAAACAACCAAGCACTAATTGGGAGCCAGGTAAACTACTGTTCTGTGGTCTGGGGAAATGCATCAGCAAGTGAAATTAGGAGGCTGCAGATTGAAAAGAACAAAGCGGCAAGAATTGTTTTAAGGTGGAGATATGGTTATTCTGTTGGAGTCATGCTCAATGCTCTTGGTTGGTCATCAATCAACAAGATAATTGAAAAAAAACATGCTTATTTTATTTCACAATGTACACCATTTAAAACAGCCAAACTATTCACAACAGTATTCAGTTGGTAAGAGACAGACATTCAGTAAATACTTGGAATATAGTGTCCATCATCTGTGTTATCCAGACAGAAAAGAGAAATAGGCAAAATAACATTTCGATTTAGAGCAATAAAGAAATTGAATAATTTATCTGAGAAAACCAGAAACATTTCAATATATACATTCATACAATACTTTAGAACCATTTTAAATATAATAAATTGGAAGGTTGTGCGGAACTATGGTAGATGAAGGAATCACTCTATATCTTCAGACTGTTAGAGTATTTATCTGGTCAATATGTCAGTGTATTATGTCTGTTTGTAACAGAATGTTATGTGAAAATGTGATCTTATTATATATTGTGCTTTAATGTTTAAGGACTCTTGGAAGATTAGTCCAAATGAGAACTAAAAGAAGCCCTTATAAAATCGAAATCAAATCTCTCTCTCTCTCTCCCAACAAAAAGAGCAGAGACTATAGCAGAAATAAAAGCAACCTTGTAGTCTAGAATGACAAATATTCATACTGTTAGTTAGGGTTGGGCGGTATCAGATTTTCATACTATTTCTGTACCATACCAGGGAATACGGCATTACCAGAAAAAACAAGGGGCACTATTTCACTAAAACCAAAAACAATTATGCCCCTGATTGTAACCAAGAAGCTTTATCTTGACATTTAGCTAGAAGGTTAGCAAATCAAATGTATAGCTGGAGCCCTGAGCTGGATATCATTTATTTGACACATCTTAGATTTCTTATATTTATACTTATAGTTCTAAGCAGAGGCATAGCATCCCGCCCTACTGTAAGTAGGGTTATAAAAGTTTTTTTTAAAGCTCAGTTTATACCTCACTGACGGCCTTCTCCAACCTATTTCTGGGAAAGAGTTTATCTGTTATCAGAGGGCCTATCTCATCCTTCCGAATCTCCCTATTCTCCAAAGTATTATGACTAATATGTCTTTAGTCTACCTAGCTCAAATAAGAAGTCTTTCACAGAGCATTCTGAATTCTGTTTGAAAACGAGATCAGAGCCTTCATAACTATTCAGTTATTCATGTCAACAGAGAAGAGCCTAGATGCATACCGTAGCATGGCTGAAACCCACTGCAGATTACACCTACTCCTTTCAGATTCCTATGGTGTCTACTGCTCAATTAGACATAGGGGTAAAGTCTGAGAAAGTGCCTGTACAGCTTCATCATGTGTAGCAGTGCCTGGCTAATGATAGATAGCAGATTGTGAAGAGGGGTAGTCTAGTCTTCTGGGACTGAAGTGATGTAGCTCGGTTTTAAAACTTCCGACATGATGTTGTCTTCCCTTCAAGATCTGTTTGAGAATACAACTCTAACTAGTCGCCCATAGACATAGTTGCTAATAGACATTAGGGGAATGCATAAGCTCAATATTTTGTTTGGACCCTCCCTTGAGCCCCAGTAAAATTAGCATTGGAAAATCTGCCCTCTCCTCAGTCACTTTTCTCAGAATGGAGGGAAGGAAGGCATAATAAAAGAGTGTGAGAGACGTGAAGCGCTAAAAGAGTAGAGACCACTCCCATCATTGTTTGCCTTAACAGGTGTTTATTCTCTGAGGAGGCTGTGAAAACAAGCAGCGGAACAGAAAACAGCAATGACTGCTAGACTCAGTTAGAGAATGATGGCAGATGGTCTAGGGGTCTCCGAGGGGAGACAGGAGGACGTGGTCTATGAAGCATCCCAGTCTCTCCACATAGTCTAATATATCTCAATATCCACAGCATACTTCTTGAATACTTTTTGTGTTGTCTTGTATAGTATAATCATAACTAGGCTTTTCCTGGTGTGATGGCAAACCCACATCTAATTTATATTCCAGCAGGCCTAATATTAGTATTTTGCCTGCAGTAAAATGTTGTGAATGACAGCTGTTTTGAAATGTAACTGTCACTGATAGTGTTCTGGTTCTTTTGGTGAAGTTGCGCATGGCACTAGCATGACTTCATAAACCCACAAAATAAATCAACTAGATTATATATTATATTTCTGGACTTGGCTTGAATATCAGAATGGCAGTTTGAACAAAACCATTTGACACTTGTCTGACCCCTGGTGGCTATGCTTTGCATTGGGGTATTTCTCTTTGCAAAACCTCCCAAATCAGATAAATTCTGATTTATTAAAATGTGACTATTAAAATACACTTAATTTGCCTTGTATTATAGTAAAATGACAGAAATTAGAATATATATTAATTGTATCTTTGTATTCAGTTTGTTAAAGCCTTTTACTCCTGTCTGTCTGTCTGTGTCTGTCTGTCTGTCTGTCTGTCTGTCTGTCTGTCTGTCTGTCTGTCTGTCTGTCTGTCTGTCTGTCTGTCTGTCTGTCTGTCTGTCTGTCTGTCTGTCTGTCTGTCTGTCTGTTCTGTCTGTCTGTCAAGATAGCCGACCACAGTTTCCACTCATAGACACCTTCTGTGGAGTAGGAGGCAATGCCATCCAGTTTGTTCTCACTGTGAAGAGAGTTTTTCTGTGATGTGACCAGGAAAACCTCTGGGCACTTGTTATATCCTATAGGTTAACAGTTATTGTCCTGAGTGGTACTCCCTGTGTGTCTGACTCTCTGTCCTCCCTGTCCCTTCCCCCTTGTAGTGCTAGCCATTGACATCGACCCAGTGCGTCTGTCCCTGCACAACGCCCAGGTCTATGAGGTGGCCGAGCGCATCGACTTTGTGCAGGGAGACTTCCTAAAGCTGGCACCACGTCTTAGGGGGGATGTGGTGTTCAGACTACCTCAGCGCAGACATATTCGATATCAAGAGTATGATGACTTCAGATGGATATCCTTTATTCCTCTCGTTATAGCTGCTCTCAGGCTTTTATAGTCAGGCAACGGGCCAGACTCCAGCACTCAGGGCAGGGTAGAGGCAGAGGGGTAGAGGTAGAGGCAGAGCGGTAGAGACCGAGGCAGGGCTTTTGAGGCCAGGGCAGAGTGGTTGAGGCCAGGGCAGAGCGGTAGAGACCGGGGCAGATGAAGAGCAAGACATGCCTCTCTATTCTGGGTCAGCTGCAGCTTAACTAGGTCTTTTTTTGCAGCACTTGACAATATGACTGGACAACAATCAAGATAAGATAAAACAGGAGCCTGCAGGACTTGCTTTGTGGAGTGTGGTTTCAAAAAAGCAGAGCATCTCTTAATTACAGACAGACTACTCCCCCACCTTTGAATCTATATGTTTTGACCATGACAGTTTACAATCTAAGGTTACACCAAGTTATTTAGTCTCTTCAACTTGTTTAACAGCCACACCATTCATTACCAGATTCAGCTGAGGTATAAAACTTATGGAAATATTTGTACCAAATACAATGCTCTTAGTTTTAGAGATGTTCAGGACCAGTTTATTACTGGCCACCCATTCCAAAACCATATGCAACTCTTTGTTAATGGTTTCAGTGACTTCATTAGCTGTGGTTGCTGATGCGTATATGGTTGAATCATCAGCATACATGGACACACATGCTTTGTTTAATGCCAGTGGCAGGTCATTGGTAAAAATAGAAAAGCGTGGAGGGCCTAGAGAGCTGCCCTGCGGTACACCACACTTTGCATGTTTGACATTTGAAGAAGCTTACATTAAAGAAAGCTCTGAATCCATGAGGTTGAGAAAACTAGCTAACACATGAGTTTTCTCAACAACAGGTTATGGTAAATAATATCGAAGGCTGCTCTGAAATCTAACAGTACAGCTAGCGCCCACAATCTTCTTATTATCAATTTGTTTCAGCCAATCATCAGTCATTTGTGTCAGTGCAGCACATGTTGAGTGCCCTACTCTATAAGCATGCTGAAAGTCTGTTATTAATTTGTTTACTGAGAAATAGCATTGTATTTGGTCAAACACAATTTTTTCTAACAGTTTGCCAAGAGGTGGCACCAAGCTGATAGGTCTGCTGTTAGAACCAGTGAAGGGGGCTTTACCACTCTTGGGTAGTGGAATGACTTTGGCTTCCCTCCAGGCCTGAGGACAAATACTTTCCTCTAGACTCAGATTAAAGATATGACAGATAGGAGTGGCTGTAGAGTCAGCTACCATCCCCAGTAGCTTTCCATCTAAGTTGTCAATTCCAGGAGGTTTGTCATTATTCATAATTTTTCCACCTCTCCCACACTAACTTTGCAAAATTCAAACTTACAATGCTTTTCTTTTGATTATATGTTTTTTTTATGCATGAGTACGATGGCTCACTGTTTGTTGGCATTTCCTGCTTAAGTTTGCCCACTTTGCCTAATGAAGTAATCGTTAAAATAATTGGCAACATCAAATGGTTTTGTGATGAGTAAATCATCTGATTCGATGAAAGATGGAGTTCAATTTGTCTTTGTGCCGATAATTTCATTTAAAGTATGCCACAGTTTTTTTTCATCAATCTTTATATCATTGATCTTGGCTTCATAATACAGTTTCTTCTTCTTTTTGTTGAGTTTAGTCACATAATTTCTCAATTTGCAGTAAGTCAGCCAGTCAGATGTGCAGACAGACTTATTAGCCACTCCTTTTGCCCAATCTCTTTCAACCATACAGTTTTTCAATTCCTCATCAATCCATGGAGCCTTAACAGTTCTAACAGTCAGTTTCAAAACAGGTGCATGTTTATCAATAATTGGAAGAAGTTATTCCATTACTTTATTCAGTGCAGCGTCTGGATGCTCCTTATTAATCACATCAGACCAACAAATATCATCTACATAAGAGTCACAGCTAATTAATTTGTACGATCTCTTATACACTATTTTAGGCTTAGCTTTTGGAACTTTGGCTTTCCTGGATATAGCCACTATATTGTGAACACTGCATCCAATGGGTATGGATACAGCTTTAGAACAAAGTTCTACAGTATTAGTAAAAATGTGATCAATACATGTGGATGATCTTGTTCCTGTAGTGTTTGTAAACACCCTGGTAGGTTGTTTAATAACCTGAACCAGGTTACAGGCACTGGTTACAGATTAAAACCAGTCAATATTCAGGTCCCCAAGAAAGTAGACCTCTCTGTTTACATCGCATACACTATCAAGCCTTTCACACCTATTATTTAGATACTGACTGTTAGCACTTGGTGGCCTACAGCAACACCCCAAAATAAAAAGCTTTAGATGTGCCAGGTGAACCTGCAACCACAACACTTCAATAACACTTTACATAAGATCTTCTCTAAGCATTACAGGGATATGGCTCTGAATATATACAGAAACACCTCCCCCATAAGCATTCCTGTATTTTCTATAGATGTTATATCCTTGTATTGCTGCTGCTTTGTCATCAAATTAATTATCTGATTGAGTCTCAGAAGTGGCTAATATACCCTATATATACAAAGGTATGTGGACAGCCCTTCAGATTAGTGGATTCAGCTATTTCAGCCACACCTGTTGCAGACAGGTGTATAAAATCGAGCACACGGCCATGCAATTTCCATAGACAAACATTGACAGTAGAATGGCCCGTACTGAAAAGCTCAGTGACTTTCAACCGGGCACTGTCATAGGATGCCACCTTTCCAACAAGTCAGTTTGTCAAATTTCTGCCCTTGCTTGAGCTGCCCCGTCAACGGTAAGTGCTGTTATTGTGAAGTGGAAATGTCTAGGAGCAACAACTCCTCAGCCGCAAAGTGGTAGGCCACACAAGCTCACAGAACGGGTCCGCCGAGTGCACAAGCGCATAGTGCGTAAAAATTGTCTGACCTCGGTTGCAACACTCACTACCAAATTCCAAACTGCCTCTGGAAGCAACGTCAGCACAAGAACTGTTCATCGGGAGCTTCATGAAATAGGTTTCCATGGCAGAGCAGCCAGTTTGTCTTGTATGTCCAAGTCAACCACCGTGTTTTTCCCGTGCTCCTGCCTTCTCTATTCTCTTTTTGCTAGTCCTCCCGGTTTTGACCCGTGCATGTTTCTGGACTCTGTACCCGCCTGCCTGACCATTCTGCCTGCCTTGACCTCGAGCCTGCCTGCCACTCTGAACCTCCTGGACTCTGAACTGGTTTTGACCTTTTGCCTGTCCACGACCATTCTCTTGCTGACCCCTTTTTGGATCAATAAACATCTAAGAGTCCAACCATCTGCCTCCTGTGTCTGCATCTGGGTCTCGCCTTGTGCCCTGATAGACAAGTAGAGGAGTATTGGTTGTTTGCATCTTATTTTGATTTACAGTCTTTGTGCATGCTAGTCATGCTTGGCTAATCGTCTACCATTGAGTCAAGATGTACAGTGCATTCGAAAGTATTCAGAAATGCAAACATTTCGAAAAACATGTTTTTGCTTTGTCATTATGTGGTGTTGGGTGTAGATTGATGAGGATGTTTGTTGTTTAATCCATCCAAAATAAGGCTGTAATGTAACAAAATGTGGAAAGATTTAAGGGGTCTGAATACTTTCCGAATGCACTGTATTTGTTGATATTTCAGTGTAAATTACATAACAGTAATAGTCTGAAGGCCTATAGAGGTGTGAGGTTTCTGCATCTGGAGGAGGATAAAGGCTACGTCCCAATTCTCCACCCTTCTCCTAAAGTGTGTACTTGCACACTTCCCATTTAACAATGGTGGGAACTCCCTCCAGACAATGCTTACACCAATCCATTGCTTTTAAATCCATGACGGGGAGTGTGCAAGTGCATAGTTTGGCTGAAGTGTGGAGAATTGGGACTTAGCTGTAGTCAGAGCTGATGATGCCAGGCGTCAGCCTGCCCTGCTGAGCATGTACTGAACGTGTTCTTGGGAATACCCATACTTCTCCTTTATTTAGATGACTTCCCATTTCTGTGCTCTGTGCTATCCAGTGGCCTGGGGCTGTATGTGTTCACACTGTCAGATCACAGGCTCCCAGAGCAGGAACAGGCCTCATACTGTAGACCTCAATGATATTGTATTCTGCCACCATCATGTATTTTATCAGCAGTGTAACAAAGCAGGCCATCACCTATTTGGTAACACATTGACCTGGTTACTTAGCAGTGGCAGATCTAGCTATAGCCTTTTATTGCATATCTACTACTATAAAAATGTAAGTCCGTGTTTGCTGTTATTAGAAGATAAGAAGTATACTGAGCATAGAAATAGTATGTGAACCCTTTGGAATTACCTGGATTTCTGCATAAATTGGTCATAACATTTGATCTGATCTTCATCTAAGTCACAACAATAGGCAAACTCAGTGTGCTTAAACTAACACACAAATTATTGTATTTTTCTTGTCTATATGGAATTTAAACATTCACAGTGTAGGTTGGAAAAAGTAGGTGAACCCCTAGGCTAATGACTAGTCAGGAGTCAGCTAACCTGGAGTCCAATCAATGAGACGAGATTGGAGATGTTGGTTAGAGCTGTCCTGCCCTATAAAAAACATTCACAAAATTTGAATTTGCTGTTCACAAGAAGCATTGCCTGATGTGAACCATGCCTCAAACAAAATAGATCTCAGAAGACATGCATAAAGCTGGGAAGGGATACAAAAGTATCTCTAAAATCCTTGATGTTCATCAGTCCACGGTAAGACAAATTGTCTTTAAATGGAGAAAGTTCAGCACTGTTGCTACTCTCCCTAGGAGTCGCCGTCCTGCAAAGATGACTGCAGAGCACAGCGCAGAATGCTCAATGAGGTATCACCTAGACTTACAGAAATCTCTGGAACATGCTAACGTCTCTGTTGACGAGTCTACGATACGTAAAACACTAAACAAGGTTAGTGTTCATGGGAGGACACCAAGGAAGAAGCCACTGCTGTCCCCAAAAAATATTGCTGCACGTCTGAAGTTCGCAAAAGAGCACCTGGACGTTCCATAACGCTACTGGCTAAATATTCTGTGGACAGATTAAACTAAAATTGGAAGGAAAACAACACTTTGGAGAAAAAAAGGCACAACACACCAACATCAAAACCTCATCCCAACTGTAAAATATGGTGGAGGGAGCATCATGGTTTGGGGCTGTTTTGCTGCCTCAGGGTCTGGACAGCTTGCTATCATCGACGGAAAAATGAATTCCCAAGTTTATCAAGACATTTTGCAGGAGAATGTTAGGTTATCTGTCTGTGAATTGAAGCTCAACAGAAGTTGGGTGATACAACAGGACAACGACCCAAAACACAGACGTAAATCAACAACAAAATGGCTTCAACAGAAGAAAATACACCTGACCTCAACCCAGTTGAGATGCTGTGGCATGACCTCGAGAGCAGTTCACACCAGACATCCCAAGAATATTCTTGAACTGAAACAGTTTTGTTAAGAGGAATGGTCCAAAATTCCTCCTGACCGTTGTACAGGTCTGATCCGCAACTACAGAAAGTGTTTGGTTGAGGTTATTGCTGTCAAAGGATGGTCAACCAGTTATTAAACGCTAGTAAAACTAAATGCATGCTTTTCAAACGATCGCTGCCCGTACCCGCTCGCCCGTCTAGCATCACTACTCTGGATGGTTCTGACTTAGAATATGTGGACAACTACAAATACCTAGGTGTCTGGCTAGACTGTAAACTCTCCTTCCAGACTTATATTAAACATCTCCAATCCAAAATTAAATCTAGAATCGGCTTCCTATTTCGCAACAAAGCCTCCTTCACTCACGCCGCCAAACATACCCTCGTAAAACTGACTATCCTACCGATCCTCAACTTCGGCGATGTCATTTACAAAATAGCCTCCAACACTACTCAGCAAACTGGATGCAGTCTATCACTGTGCCATCCATTTTGTCACCAAAGCCCTATATACCACCCACCACTGTATGCTCTCGTCGGCTGGCCCTTGATACATATTGGTCGCCAGACGCACTGGCTCCAGGTCATCTATAACTCTTTGCTAGGTAATGCTCCGCCTTATCTCAGCTCACTGGTCACGATAACAACACCCACCCATAGCACGTGCTCCAGCAGGTATATCTCACTGGTCATCTCCAAAGCCAACACTTCCTTTGGCCGCCTTTCCTTACAGTTCTCTGCTGCCAATGACTGGAACGAATTGAAAAAATTGCTGAAGTTGGAAACTTATATTTCCCTCACTAACTTTAAACATCAGCTATCTGAGCAGCTAACCGATCGCTGCAGCTGTACACAGCCCATCTGTAAATAGCCCATCCAACTACCTACCTCATCCCCATATTGTTTTTATTTACTTTTTTGCTCTTTTGCACACCAGTATTTCTACTTGCACATCATCTTCTGCACATCTGTCACTCCAGTGTTAATTTGCTAACATGTAATTACTTCGCTACTATTGCGTATTTATTGCCTTACCACCTCACGCCATTTGCACACACTGTATATAGATTTTTTTCTACTGTGTTATACGTTTGTTTATTCCATGTGTAACTCTGTGTTGTTGTTTGTCGCTTTGCTTTATCTTGGCCAGGTCGAAGTTGTAAATGAGAACTTGTTCTCAACTGGCCTACCTGGTTAAATAAAGGTGAATTAAAAAAAAGAAAATGTATCCAAGGGTTAACATACTTTTTGCACTGTGAATGTTTACACGGTGTGTTCAATAGAGACATGAAAATGTATAATTGTTTGTGTGTTATTAGTTTAAGCAGACTGTGTTTGTCTGTTGTGACTTAGATGAAGATAAGATCACATTTTATGACCAATTTAGGCCGAACTATACTTTTTCTTGCCACTGTATATAGAGCTAGCTACATTGGCCCAAGTCATCAGTTGATCAATTGATACTACTTGACATTAGATAATGGCACTAGGCCCCTATTTATTTTTTATTAGAGTTAGTGAGTCTAGTTCTTTGTCTGTTTCATTCTAGGGGAGTCTGGCTCTGTGTTTGGCCTTAACTGTTACTGTCAGACCACTGTGGTCTAGCCAAAAGAAAGCTTACATGTCACTGCACAGAATAGTTCTCTATTTTGAAGACGTGCTGGCTACTCTGTCAAGAATAGCCTTGGCAGTTTTGCGGTGATACATGTTTTACTCTATTTTGATCGAAGAACACATTTTCTTGGATGATCTATTGTTGTATTAAAGCTAACCATGCCATCTTACTTTGCCCTGTTCTCAACATTGGCTTTTTTTTGTGTGGACATTTTCGTTTACATGTTAGCTACACACTGGATATACATTTTAGTCATTTAGCAGACACTCTTATCCAGAACAATTTACAATTAGTGCATTCATCTTAAGATAGGTAGATGAGGCAACACATACAAATTGCATCAAGTACATTTTCCCTCAAAGTATTTATCAGCATAGTCAGTGCTTGGAAAATATGACATGGTCATCAGGCTTCAGAAAATAGACAGTCAGCTGAGTGAGGACCTGCTGAAGTTGGCCTCAGTGATGCTTGGGTCCACATATGCGACTCTTTCTCTCTTAGTGAGCTCAGCACCTGCTGGGCAGGCACCCTGCATCACAGCAGTGACCAGACCTGCTGTTTGCAGCCTGGCCAACAGTTAAGCCCTATTGATTCTGCTTCAGTTGAGCTGATAGCTATTAGGATATCTCTGTCACACTGACACCCAAGCCTCCCACTGGGCATAGACGTCAATTCAACATCTAGTCCACGTTGGTTCAACGTAATTTAATTGAAATGACGTGGAAATAACGTTGATTCAACCAGTATGTCCTCAGTGGGCTGGGCCTGCCTTTCCCGAAGAAGAGTGCATGTGTCACGCTCGCTATCCTCAAACTCCCTGTCATAAATCGACCAAGGCGCAGCGTGCATGTAGTTCCACATCTTTTAATGAAAGTGAAACAACCAAAAAACAAACAGGTAAACAGCAAAGAACGTGACGCAACCGAGGTGCACACAAACGGAAAATAATTTCCCACAAAACAGAGGTGGGAAAAGGCTACCTAAGTATGGTTCTCATTCAGAGACAACAATAGACAGCTGCCTCTGATTGAGAACCACACCCGGCCAAACACATAGAAATAGAAAATCATAGAATATAGACTGCCCACCCAAATCACACCCAGACCAAACCAAAATAGAGACATAAAACGCTCTCTACGGTCAGGGCGTAACAGTAACCCCCCCCCCCCCCCCCACCCCCCCAAGGTGCGGACTCCGGCCGCAAAACCTGAACCTATAGGGGAGGGTCTGGGTGGGCATTTCTCCGCGGTGGCGGCTCTGGCGAGGGACGTAGACCCCGGACTGGGGACCCTCGTAGCGGGCCCTCTGGCAGCTCTGGGCAGGAGGGCGACTCTGGCAGCTCCGGGCAGGAGGGCGACTCTGGCAGCTCCGGGCAGGAGGGCGACTCTGGCAGCTCCGGGCAGGAGGGCGACTGGCAGCTCCGGGCAGGAGCCCTGGCTCTGGGAGCAGGCACAGGACTCACCGGGCTGGGGAGACATCCAGGAGGCCTCTTCCTTGGCCGAGGCACCGGATACACTGGGCCGTGGAGGCGCACTGGCGGTCTCGAGCGCAGAGCTGGCCCCACCCGTTCTGGCTGGATGCCAGCTTCCACCCGGCAAATGCGGGACGCTGGCACCGAGCACACCGGCCTGTGAATGCTCCGCCTCGACACCGTGAGCATCACCCCATAGCACGGGGCCTGACCAGTCCCATGCTCGCCACGGTAAGCATGGGGAGTTGGCTCAGGTCTCCAACCTGACTCTGCCACACTCCCCGTGTGCCTCCCCCAAAAAATGTTTTGGAGCTGCCTCTCGGGCTTCAGTGACCGGGTCTTGTCCTCTACCATTCTCTCCTCCCCGGTCCAACTCTTCCTCCAGGTTGGCGCACGCTGCTTGGTCTTCTTGTGGTGGGTAATTCTGTCACGCTCGCTATCCTCAAACTCCCTGTCATAAATCGACCAAGGCGCAGCGTGCATGTAGTTCCAAATCTTTTAATGAAAGTGGAACCGAAACAATCAAAAAAACAAACAGGTAAACAGCAAAGAACGTGACGCAACCGAGGTGCACACAAACACACACGGAAAATAATTACCCACAAAACACAGGTGGGAAAAGGCTACCTAAGTATGGTTCTCAATCAGAGACAACGATAGAAAGCTGCCTCTGATTGAGAACCACACCCGGCCAAACACTTAGAAATAGAAAATCATAGAACATAGAACATAGACTGCCCACCCAAATCACACCCTGACCAAACCAAAATAGAGACATAAAACGCTCTCTACGGTCAGGGCGTGACAGCATGCGTATCTAAGCAGACAATAAAAATCACATATCACACTATCATGTTATACAGACAGCTATTATATTATACAGTATGTCTTATGATAATATTGGCCCCTGCAGAATTGCAAGAGACACATGGCCACATCCTTATTTCTAGTATCTTTTTGGGAAATAAATATCTTGTTTTGGCTGACTTTTCATCATACTGCTTCTCACTAATAACAACACACAGGTAGTAGTTCCACAATGTCCCCTCTGTCCACCTCATAAATTGTAGTGCCTCTGACTGTATAAAATAAATAACCCAGTGTAAGGTAAAAGGTATGTAGTAAATATATGACTTTGACCTCAAATTACCTGTGTAATTAGCATGATGTTTGAAGGTGTTGGACTTTCAAATGTGTTCAGTTGTGCGCTATTATGCAAATACTTTGGACGAATGAACATTGTACCAGGAAGTTACAGTAAAAAAAAAAATCCCGACAATTTAGCATATGAAGTTCCTCATTCTGTTCGGTGAATGTAACAGTCTATGACAGTCCATTCTCGGCTCTAATGAAGAGCAAGATATACGAAAGTTGTGGATTACAACAATTTTTCTTTATTTGGCTAAAACGCATCTATAACTAGTGAAATTTGACAGGTAAGTCTAGCCTATATTATGGCATTGCACCTCTATTCTATAGCCTAGCTGTCTTTTAAAGTTATCAGCAGTTTTTTTTTTTAAATCAAGCATGACTTCATTTTTATTTCTATAGACATTAGGCTAGTCCGTTTATTTGGCAAAATAGTCCACATTTTCTCTTTTAAAAAATCGGGATACGATCCACAGTTTAGGTATCAAGTTTAAATTGTTCTGAAACCTTTGTCTAAAGAAATTGGTGTGTGTACAAACTTGGCGTAGCCTATATTTTCAATTTGGGATGTTTTAAGAGTGGACATATTATTACCCCAAAGTATGTGTTTTAAATAAATAATTTCAACTGTAGACTGCACTATGCAGCTAGTCTCGTAAACCTGATCCTAGTAGCGTTGATACATTGCGCGAGGCAACCAGTCTGCGGTGGGAGACTTCTATGCGATAGGTTCCTATCACCACCCCGCTCACACTTCACAATGGTGTGATGGACATTCCTGTCGTGTGCACGCCCACATGTGCTGTGCCCTCTAAAGTGTATGAGGCATGGTCTAAGTGTATTTTTATGTATTCAACATTACTAAATGGAATTGCATTTTCTGTATTGTTTAACCAACTTAACTCCTAAAGAAAATTGAATATTCCTTGACCTAAATAACACCAGACAGAAATACATGCAGATAGGGTTTTTCGCTTGTCTGACAAAAGACAGTGGCTGGTCAAATGAGGAAGTGTACAGAAGCCACAGTAGCACATAGCCTCTGTATTTGGATTCTTCTAAGTTGTCTGCAGCCGTTTCCTGGCTGTCATATAAACAACCAAGCAAGATCAGCCTCAACACTTGTGACAGCCAGAGCCTGAGACCCAAAGGACCCAACAGGGTTGGGGTTGTTGTTCAGCATTTGATAGAGAGCACTAGAGGAGTTGAATGTGTTCTTTTTATCACAGATATCTTGCTTAATGGTCTAATGCATTGTCCATATCATCCAACAACAGTGCATTAGTACAACCAAATGCTATGGTTCACAATCAGACATCCATTATATAAATGTAACAAGTAAAGTGTTGGTCCCATGTTTCATGAGCTGAAATAAAAGATCCTAGAAATGTTCCACATGCACAAAAAGCTTATTTCTCTCAACCCAGACCACGTGTAACCACGCCAGCCCAGGACCTCCCGATCCGGCTTCTTCACCTGCGGTATAGTCTGAGGGGGTGCTGAGGAGTATTTCTGTCTGTAATAAAGCTCTTTTGTGTGGAAAAACTCATTCTGATTGGCTGGGCCTGGCTCCCAAGTGGGTGGGCCTATGCCCTCCCTGGCCCACACATGGCTGTGTCCTTGCCGAGTCATGTGAAATCCATAGATTAGGGCCAAATGAGTTTATTTAAATGTACTGATTTCCTTCTATGAATTGTAACTCAATTGTTGCATGTTGCATTTATATTTTTGTTCAGTATAGTTTCTGATCTGGTTTCCATTTGGGGTAAATTAAATACAAGACTAGGACAAATGAATGGTGTGCCTTTAAGCTGTTAGTTGGCCAGAAAGAAAAACTGATCAATATTTTTTTAGGGATCCAACGTTTGAGGAAAAAGTAAAGGAAGAAAAATACCTCACACTCTGATAAAATCAATTTTAATTTTGACTGGAATAGTTAATAATAAATGAATGTTTTCCCTCCCTCAGTTTTAGTGACACACTGGTTTAAGATCAAACAATAGGCCTATTGTGTTAATTATATTATTTTGTAGCTCTTGATATAAGACGATATCTGTAACTTATAACTGAAATCATTGGAGAATTCTCCTGGACACTGAGCATTGGAGTGTCTTTGGAGTGAGTAAATGTGTTTTGACACAGGAAATCATGTGTTGCCCCTGGTATCAGTGAACCAGCTGTACAACCCTGTTTCCTGCCGGTAATAGCAAACCGCGGCTTGTATCGTATGTCTATGGTATTAATGTACTGTACATAGCAAAACATGTACAGATCTAAGATTGTTACCTTCACAGTATTGTTGTTATACTCAACCACTGCTGCTACAAACTCCACGCACATGTGTGTGTGTGTGTGTGTGTGTCTGTATGTGAGAAAGAGTGTGTGAGTGAGTGAAAGATACTGATTTGCAACCACTGCTGGTTGTATATATATAATAACCCACTCTCTTCTATTTTGAGATGTAATTTAATTTTCAATCCCTGCTGAATCAAGTGGTGTTGTAGTGTAGTACAGTGAAGATCATGTGTACAGTAGGTCTCACACACACAGCCACACTGTCAATGTTTATCTATGTTTGATATTAGTGTCTTGATAATCATCTGGGTTACGTTTCTCGACACTCATTCCTTCATGGCCATTTTGTTGGAATATTGAAATGATGAATAGCAAGCTTTGCTCAAAATTCTATGTGCCATCTGTGGTTTTAACCAATGGAAAAGACGAGGTCAATACATTAAAGTTAACTTCTGTGTCTTTTCCAACAGACAACATGGGTTGTAAAAAATCCAAGCTAAATGACGGTCTGAATGGAGGTGTGCTTGATGGCAAGAACCAACGGCCAGTACGTCCTGACCAAACTGTATATGTGAGAGATCCCACCTCCAGTAAACCAAATGCTACAGTAAGTAGTACTGTCAGGGGAAACAGTATTTCTTTTGTAGTGATTATTCTTGTAGTGATTACTAATGTAATCACTACAACAACAAAAAAAACCTGACCTGGAAACAATTGACACAAATGGTTCAAGTGTGTTATTAATGAATCTTTGAAAATTGAAAAAGTAACCAACTTATCAATGTTTTTATTTAAATGGACCCAATAGCACAAATGTCAATTTCCAGCCCTCTCTCTCTCTCTCTCTCTCTCTCTCTTTCTCTCTATCTGTTTCATCTGTTCACTTTAGATTATCATTTGATCCAAACTACTGTTCATAGATTAGCACAATGAAACCATGACAACATTTGAAAAACTACTGTTCAGAGTAGTGATTTGAAATCATCTTTTGATACAGAGTAACTCACCTCCTGGAGGTCTCCTGCCTGGTCAGGTATTCATGAAAATGGAAGGTATGCTTGTTTTATTTCTTTATTGCACATTATTACAGTAATATTTGATGCAGAGCAAATATTGTATGGTGGTTCCATTTCTTCTGCAGTGCATTGTGCAGTGCATTATTCCAATACTATTTGATTGCAGACAAATGTTCCCACTGTCCCTCTTATCTCACACAGAGCAATCTGAGTCTGGTAAAATAGTTATTGCACTATACCCATATGATGCAAAACACAAAGACGATTTGGGATTCAAGAAGGGGGAAAGGCTTAAGGTTCTTGAAGAGTAAGTGCCTGTTCTCCATATTTGAGTGTGTTGGATTTTATACATAAACCAATCCAATGTAGGACTAAGAGGAATTTTGTTTGTTCAAGCATTTTATAAAAAGATAATAGTGTCATCATTGAATAGGTATATTCTTGTTGTGCCCCTTTATTGACATCATATGAATCCAAACTGTTTTCAGGCATGGTGAATGGTGGAAGGCTAAGTCTCTGACCTCTAAGAAAGAAGGGTTCATACCCTCCAATTATGTTGCTGAGGCCAACACCATGGAGACAGAGGAGTGAGTGTCGTCATCACAATTACTTTTACACATTTCTCTCAGAGCCAACAAGGTTTTCTATTCACTGTTAATAGATGCACATTCTGTAGCTGTTATTTTTCGTTCATTTCAGGGGAAGAGTGGATTTCTAATTTGTGTCACTATAGTATTGTTTTTCTGTTCTGTGTAGATGGTTTTTTAAGGAAATTACAAGGAAGGACGCAGAGAGACAACTTTTGGCGCCTGCAAACAAAGCAGGATCTTACCTCATTCGTGAGAGTGAGACATCAAAGGGTAAGGACCCACTGGAGAAACTAAGTCTTTCTAATGAAAATAGATGGTCCATGAATCACTCTATTGTATTTGGATGTCTGAATATATGAGTATAATTGTGGTCGTTTTTTTCTCTTTATCAGGAAGTTATTCCATGTCTATCAGAGATGTGGATGCCCAAGGGACGGACACTGTGAAACATTATAAGATCCGCATGCTGGATAACGGAGGCTTCTACATCTCTCCTAAGATCACATTCCCTGATATTGGCAGCATGATAAATCATTATCACAGTGAGTACCACTGTATTTGAGCCCACCTGTAATATTACACCAACTTAAACATCTTGCTTGGTTACTCTTCTCTTTGACCATTTATGACCTTAAACTTTTCTTGGCTTCTTTCAAATTTAAACTTTCAACTTCTCTATTCACTAAAAGTAAATAAAGAATATCTTGTCTGAAGAATATAGTAATGTCACTCTGCTATGTCTCAACATTGGTTTGTTGTGTGCTTGTCAGAACAATCGGATGGTCTCTGTCGAAAGCTGGAGAAGCTGTGTGATAAACCCAAAGCTCAGAAGCCATGGGACAAAGATGCCTGGGAGATCTCCAAGGAGTCCATCAAGATGGTGAAGAAACTAGGAGCAGGACAATTTGGTGAAGTGTGGATGGGTGAGTCAACGACAGATGCTCCCTGTCTGTTGGAGGAGTGTGTTGTGTATGTGTGTGTGAGTGTACAGCAGTGGTTCCCAACCTTTTTTGGTTACTGTACCGCCAACTGAATTTTGCTCTGCCTGGAGCACCGCTGAAGTACCCCCTCATGTACATTTTATCAGTAGGCCTATGGTCTCATGAGTCTTCCTAAGTACCCCCTGTGGATAGGCCAAGTACCCCCAGGGGTCCTAGTACCCCTGGTTAGGAACCACGGTTGTACAGTATGTGACTGTGTGTCATTTCACCAAGAACATAGTAGTGGTGATTATCAGATATCCCAAATTAGTAAGTCATCTTTATTGTAATGTAAGTGGATGCATGAGTCATGGCAGGCCTTTGGTCAGAATTCTCCATTGTTTTTGAATAGTATCACTTTATTGTGGTGTAATTGTATCAGGGGTAGGGCGGTTGAGACAGACAGACAGTCAAATGTTGATCCTACTGTCTATGAGATTGTGAGCAGCCTTAGAGAGTGGAGGGATGGGACTGGTACAAGGAACTGTTGGCGCTGTTATCAGAGGCATCTGTAGAGGAAATGTGAGTATGTCTGACTTCGAATTTGCATTGGATTTTGTTATTATTCAAGTCCTACCTTCACGCACCTCAGCCTTGATGAATTGCAGGAAGTTGTCATCTTTGCAAATATCCAAATGGACTGTGGGGCTCCTGTACGGCGCTCAAGATGTTTCCTTTGTTTTCTCTGAACTCATTGGCTTTAAGGGCTTTTCCTATGGCACAGTGAGCCAGCCAGCCAGATGGAGCCGTCGACAGTCCTGTTTCCTCTCATTCACCTCCTTGCATTTGTTATGTCTCTGTAGAGTTTAGTCCCCTCTTCTCTATGAATACGAGGAATTAAGAGGCTTAGATTAGGATGAAGTTCAGGGCTTGTTCAGCTAGCACAGTGGAAACAATAAAATTGTTGGAGACTTATGTGATAAAGAAATGCTATTCTGGACGGAGGGTTCAAAATGCTCAAACTTGTACTGAAACTCCACTTGTTAATCAGTAATATATCCAGAGAAACTCCCTAGCTTGTATTTTATTATGTGCATCCCAAATAGCACCCTATTCCCTACATAGTGCACTACTTTTGACCAAAGCTCTATGGGCCCTGGTCAGAAGTAATACACTATATTGGGAATATGCTGTCATTTGGGACGTACACTTAGAGTTATTGTTTTGAATCAATGGTCTCTCTAGCAGTTCTATCATCATTCCCCTGAGGCATCTTACAGTTGATGTTTGTTCAGAGGGCAGTGAAGCTGAAACATGAAAATGTATCTGTCTCAAGGCTCCTGCTGTCTACTTTTAGCTCTCTCAAACAAACAGTTTTTTTCTGAACTGTTACAGCTTAATTCCTTCGTTCTATTTATTGAGTATGAACTACGCTTCACTACTCTATGTCACTGCCATTGGTTCCCTTGTTACTTAATCGTGTGAAACTGCATGCAATCACTGTCACCTGTTTATGTGAAATCTTCCAATCAAAATGTCATTCAAATAAAAAGACAAAAAAATACAGTAGGTAGCCCTAGAGATCAGAAGACATTTTTACATACTGTGTAAAACCCTCCTTGTTACAGCGTTCTACAACAACACGACCAAGGTGGCAGTGAAGACACTGAAGCCAGGCACCATGTCAGCTGAGGCCTTCATTGAGGAGGCTAACCTGATGAAGACCCTGCAACACGACAGACTGGTGCGCCTCTACGCCGTCGTCACCAAGGTCGAGCCTATCTACATCATCACAGAGTACATGTCCAACGGTAACACACACTTCAAGTCCAATTCCTAATAATTTTGCCGACATGTTTTCATCAATACACACCATTTGATGTTACATAAGTTATATAAGTGTTCTGTATGTCACCTTTGCACATTTTCATTGGTTTGGTTTCTATTCCTACATTTTGTTTCTTTCCTTTTTTAGGTAGCCTCTTAGATTTCCTAAAAAGTGAGGTAGGCTGCAAAGTTCAGCTACCTAAGCTCATCGATTTCTCTGCACAGGTAATGCATGTTCTTCTTACATCTCTATATGTCACAAGGATTAAGATTATGGCTCAACTTTACAGACATTTCCACTTAAGAAATAGATGATGATGTCAGTTTTTCCATTGGTAAACCAGAAAGAGGAATAGCAACTAAATACTATTTTGTGACACACTTTCCAAATGAGTTGCAACCAACTAAGAACATAGAAGTGACAAGTGAAGACCATCCAGTGGTGCCTCACACGCCTATTAAAGTATGAGTCTCATGGAAGTATAAGAAATGATGATTCATAAGGTACCATTGATAACATGCCTCCCCAAAGAAGTAAACTACCTAAAAAAGGTCACACATTTTGAAAGGAAAATACCTCATTCCATGTAGGTCAGTACACTTGAGATACTGATTAGTTCAATAGAAATTCCTAATCAGGTCTTTGTGGATTGACTGAGAGGTGTGGTCAGTTCTGGCTTGGGAAAACTGCATCTAGCCACAGTTGCACAACGTGTTAGACAAAGTGAAAGAGGATGCAGTTGGGGAAATGAAACAATTGTCTGATTACCAGATCAACCCTTTCCCAGAATGGACTCAGCCAGCTCACTTAAACCTGTTGAGTAATAACCAAGTCAAATGTTTGTTAGCTAATTCAATTCTACCAAGAGGTAAAATACAAACATTACCTACACTATGTATACAAAAGTATGTGGACACCCCTTCAAATGAGTGGATTCGGCTATTTCAGCCACACCAGTTGCTGACAGGTGTATAAAATTGAGCACACAGCCATGCAATCTCCATAGACAAACATTGGCAGTAGAATGGCCTTACTGAAGAGCTCAGAGACTTTCAACATGGCACCGTCATAGGATGCCACCTTTCCAACAAGTTAGTTCATCAAAATTCTGCCCTGCTAGAGCTGCCTCGGTCAACTGTAAGTGTTGTTATTGCGAAGTGGAAATGTCTAGGAGCAACAACGGCTCAGCCGCGAAGTGGTAGGCCACACAAGCTCACAGAACGGGACCACAGAGTGCTGAAGTTTGTAGCGCGTAAAAATCACCTGTCCTCGGTTGTAACACTCACTACCGAGTTCCAAACTGCCACTGGAAGCAACGTCAGCACAATAACTGTTCGTCGGGAGCTTCATGAAATAGGTTTCCATGGCCAAGCAGCCGCACACAAGCCTAAGATCACCATATGCAATGCCTAGCGTCGGCTGGTGTGGTGTATAGCTCACCGCTATTGGACTCTGGATCAGTGGAAATGTGTTCTCTGGAGTGCTGAATCACGCTTCACCATCTGGCAGATTCTGTACGAATCTGAGTTTGGCGGATGCCATGAGAACGCTACCTCCCCACATGCATAGTGCCAGCTGTAAAGTTTGGTGGAGGAGGAATAATGGTCTGGGACTGTTTTTCATGGTTCGGGCTAGGCCCCTTAGTTCCAGTGAAGGGAAATCTTAATGATACAGCATACAATGACAATCTAGACGATTTTGTGCTACCGACTATGTGGCAACAGTTTGGGGAAGGTCCTTTCCTGTTTCAGCATGACAATGCAGACATGCGCAAAGCGAGGTCCATACAGAAATGTTTTGTTGAGATCTGTGTGGAAGAACTTGACTGGCCTGCACAGAGCCCTGATCTCAACCCCATCGAACACCTTTGGGATGAATTGGAACACTGACTGTGAGCCAGGCCTAATCGCCCAACATCAGTGCCCAACTTCACTAATGCTCTTGTGGCTTAATGGAAGCAAGTCCCCGCAGAAATGTTCCAACATCTAGCGGAAAGCCTTCCCAGAAGATTGGAGAATGTTATAGAAAAAATTAAAACCATTATTTAACTAGGAAAGTCAGTTAATAAGAACAAATTATTATTTACAATGGTGGTCTACCAAAAGGCAAAAAGCCTCTTGTGGGGACAGGGATACATTTTTATTTTTTAAATTTTAACATAGGACAAAACACACATCACGACAAGAGAGACACCACAACACTACATAAAGCGAGACCTAAGACAACAACATAGCATGGCAGCAACACATGAAAACACAGCATGGTAGCAACACAACATGGCAGCAGCACAACATGGTAGCAGCACAAAACATGGTAGAAACATTATTGGGCAGAGACAACAGCACAAATGGCAAGAAGGTAGAGATAACAATACATTACGCGAAGCAGCCACAACAGTCAGTAAGAGTGTCCATGATTGAAGAGATGGAGATAAAACGGTCCAGTTTGAGTGTTTTTTTCAGCTCGTGCCAGTCACTAGCTGCACCGAACTGAAAAGAGGAGCGACCCAGGGATGTGTGCTTTGGGGAACTTTAAGAGAATGTGACTGGCAGAACGGGGAATGAGATGTTCGACGAGCAGGTGTCCAAAGACTTTTGGTCATGTGGTGCATGTTGTGCAGCATTGCACATTTGCCATACTGAATTTTTTTCAGAAGAGAAGTCTAGTTATTAAGCATTTTCAGTACTGTTTTATGGGAACAAAACGACACAAGTCAGAGTCGTAAAGTTTTACTGATTTGGGTCGAATGCTGAACTGAGTTTCATTTCAGATAGATAGGTACTTTATTAATCCCTGAGGGGAACTTTCATCATTTTTCAGATTGCAGAGGGAATGGCTTACATTGAGAAGAAGAACTACATCCACCGTGACCTGAGAACAGCCAATGTCCTGGTGTCTGAGAGTTTGCTGTGTAAAATAGCTGACTTTGGCCTTGCTAGAGTTATAGAAGATGACCAGTACACAGCCAGAGAGGGTGAGCCTTCCATATGTGCATGCTAGAATTAGTTAGTACAATATTAATACTGTACTTTGGCCATACTGTTATACATATGTGTGATTCATGTGATAATATTCATAACTGTAACGTTCGTCGTCGGAATGAGAAGGATCGGACCAAAGCGCAGCGTGGTAAGTGCTCATGATTATTTATTTAAACTGAACACTGAAGCAAAATAATAAAATGGAACACGAAACCGTTCTGTCTGGTGCAGACACAAAACAGAAAACTACCCACAAAACACAGGTGGGAAAAAGCTGCCTAAGTATGAATCTCAATCAGAGACAACGATAGACAGCTGCCTCTGATTGAGAACCACACCCGGCCAAACACAAAGAAATACAAAATATAGAAAATGAACATAGAATGCCCACCCAAATCACACCCTGACCAAACCAAAATAGAGACATAAAAAGCTCTCTACGGTCAGGGCGTGACAGTACACCCCCCCAAAGGTGCAGACTCTGGCCGCAAAACCTGAACCTATAGGGGAGGGTCTGGGTGGGCATTTCTCCGCGGTGGCGACTCTGGTGCGGGACATAGACCCCGCTCCACCTCTGGCTTGGCCCACTTGGGTGGCGCCTCTAGAGCGGGGACCCTCGCCGCCGACCCCGGACTGGGGACCCTCATAGCGGGCCCCGGACTGGGGACCCTCGTAGCGGGCCCCGGACTGGGGACCCTTGTTGGGAGCTCCGGACTGGAGGGCGACGCTGGAGGCTCCGGACTGGAGGGCGTCGCTGGAGGGTCCGGACTGGAGGGCGTCGCTGGAGGGTCCGGACTGGAGGAAGACTCTGGAGGGAGGAGACACAGAGACAGCTTGGTGCGTGGAGCTGCCACAGGGCCCACCAGGCTGGGGAGACCTACAGGAGGCCTGGTGCGTAGAGGAGGCACCGGATTAACCTGGCTGTGGGGGAGCACTGGAGCCCTGGTGCGCACCCTTGGCACCACTCCTCCAGGCTGAATGTCCACTTTAGCCCGGCCCCTCCAGAGCGCAGGCACAGGTCGAACCGGGCTGTGGGGGAGCACTGGAGATCTGGTGCTTACCACTCGCACCTCTCCATTTGGCTCAATGCCCACTTTAGGGCGGAGCGCAGGCATAGGACGACCTGAACGTTTCCAGCGCCCCGGAGACACAGTACGCAGAGGCGGCGCAGGATACCCTGGGCCGAAACGGCGCACCGGAGACCAAACACGCTGAGCTGGCACAATCCGCCCTGGCTGGATGCCCACTCTCGCATGGCACTTGGGGGGGGGGCTGGCATATAGCGCTCCGGGCTATGAGTGCGCACTGGAGACACCGTGCGCTTTACCGCATAACACGGTGCCTGACCAGTACCACGCTGCTTCCGGTAAGCACGGTGAGTTGGCTCAGGTTTATCGCCTGACTCTGCCAATCTCAACGTGTGCCCCCCCAAAACATGTTTTGGGGCTGCCTCTCGAGCCTGCTGCGCTGCCTTGCCTCATATCGCCGCCTCTCAGCTTTAGCTGCCTCCAGTTCTTCTTTCGGGCGGCAATATTACCCAGCCTGTCTCCAGGGTCCCTGTCCGTCCAATATCTCCTCCCATGTCCAGTAGTCCTGAACCCTCTGCTCCTCCATACCACGCTGCTTGGTCCGCTTGTGGTGGGTAGTTCTGTAACTACTGTTAATCAGTTCTGTAACTGATTAATCATGCATCGTGAGTTTTTCCCAAAACGATTTGTCTAGTGTCACATCTTTGGCTGAGCAAGACAGTATAGAGAAATTCCCTGTTGCTCTCTAGAGTTATTACAGTAGTGTAATTGTGTATATTTTGTAAGATCGTATCTGTAGAGACCAGTACTGCTGAGGGACATGATGTTGATGTTTATCTAAGGGACTTGGATCAGGCTTTGCATAGTGTGTTTGTTTTTTGTTATGCCAATGAGGAAGTAGAGGTACATTTCAGCAATGTAAACATGCTAGAAGTAAACTGGTTATCATTGCATATTGGTTTGTACAAGAATGCTTCTGTCAGCAGTCCAAACATGTACTAGTGTATATAATTGTACCTTGGTTGGTTGGTTAGGCAGATAAGTGTCAAACTATTCCGTCCTCTGAATATGTGATTGTTTGCCCATTACAGGTGCAAAGTTTCCCATCAAGTGGACAGCACCAGAGGCCATCAACTATGGCTCCTTCACTATCAAATCAGACATGTGGTCCTTTGGAGTCCTCCTGTATGAAATCATTACCTATGGAAAAATACCTTACCCAGGTAATTACATGCAACCGTATACACATAAACACACACAATACTTTCATATTTAAGACTAACTACTCAAGCCTGATTTCCCCACGATATGCTGACAAAATATAGAGCTTGAATGAACGAAATAATAGGCGTTAACATATATTTATCGCCATCTGCTGGTTAATGACAGATATTGCATGAGATCGTTGAGGGGTATTCTCCAGAGAAGGACCCTGTATTTGGTTTGATGGTATTTATTGTGATGCGTCAGGAAATACCAAATACCTGCTGACTTTATTTGTATTTTTTCCGCTATTGATCAACCATTTTCCCCACAGAAAATAGAATTGGTCACATTTGCTTTTTTCAATTTGGGTCGAACTGCATTTCAGAGTATCTGCTTCGCCTCACTTCTGAATCTTTCTGTTCCCTTTTTCCTTTTCAAGGGATGAGTAATGGTGAGGTGATGACTTCCGTGCAGAGAGGTTATAGAATGCCCCGCCCTGAGAACTGTCCCACCGAGCTCTATGACATCATGACCAGCTGTTGGAAGAGCAAGCCAGATGACAGGCCTACATTTGACTACATCCAGAGTGTCCTAGATGACTTTTACACCGCCACAGAGGGCCAGTACCAACAGCAGCCCTAGGAAGTCAATGTTTGAGTCCCAATAGGGCTCTGGCCAAAAGTAGTGCACTATGTAGGGGATAGGGTGTCATTTGGGATGTACATACATCTGCCAATGTGCTAGTTTCATTATGAAATAGTCAATCCACCAGCAACAATATCAGCTATTCAGTGGAAGTAGATATTGTCGGACAAGTTGACTGCTTGTTTATTTGTTAAGCAAGCTAAAGATGAATCTATGAATTCAACTTCATATTGAAGTATAGACCTGCTTGTGCATTTCAGCATTTCACGGAAAATGATCGAATAACAAATGGCTTACTGTTGACTGACTCTGATCAAACCTGTCGAATAATTATCACATTCAACAGCACAAAATAGACATTCTACCACATATTTATTATCACTTTAGCCATATCTGTTTGCCATGTTGAATTCAAGCATACATTTTACCAGTACAGATGCTTACCTTTTCATCTATTACATTTCTATTTTTCTTTATATTTCAAGGTACATTGATTTATTTTAGCAGCTGGTCTTTTGGGTTATTTTCTGAATTACGAAAATAATGAGACTAATGATTTATTTCATGTATATTTGTTGTATTTTAGTTTTATTTGCAATGAGATATTGATGTGTGACATCACGTGTTTGTGATTGTATTAACCTGAATAAATGCAAATGATATGTATCAATAAAAATACTTATTTGCAGATATTTCATAATTTTGGCCTATAATAAGTCATTTGAAAAGTGTCATCAGCACTAGAAAGTTATATTATATACTATCTATGCCAGAAATATAAGTATTTATCTTCAGACAAGACAAGTGGCGTTCCATGTCCTCTTTTTGTACTAGCGCTTTTCAGTTAATTCACTTCTCCATGCGATGTGAGATCTGATTTAAAATCAGATCATTTGAGTCAGTGAATTAACTTACAAAACATGAAAAATATCAATCAAAAGATGTTATAAACGGACAACTACCGATATCACAGTGCGCAACATTCAAGATTCGGGGATCGCGAGGCAAAAAGTTGAAACGTAACCATAGTGGTCACGTGACTTTCTAAAGATGGCCGCGCCCTGTAACCGAGGGGTGTGACATAATTTTAGTTGTACAACATTCTGGATGACAGTTAAGAAGCAGACAGCATTGTGCCACTGACATCTAGGACAAGTAAACATCATTTCTACACTTTCTCAACCATTGTATCATCTGTCCCATCATGGAAAATGACGATCTAATACTGTACGTATATTCTGTATACCTAGATACTCTAAAGCAAGCAATTGTTAGCCGACTAACTAGCTTACCATTTAGCTTGTATAGAATAATATACATTTTATTCGTAGCGTTACAAAACACTGAACCATTAGCTATCTATCTATTACGTCGACATTCAAGTGCATGCAGTGTTGTTTGTGTTCTTCTAATGCTTGATTGTAGCTAGCTAGTTCTTTTTTTAATTGTGTGCTAAGAAGCTAGCTAGTTAACTGCTAACAGAGTCACTAAAGGAACACGATGAAGACTTGCAGCATGTCACATTGAAGTATTGTCAGGGGTTAGGCTTGGTACATAAAGCATTTGTGACAGTGTCACTATGAAGTTGCATGAGAAAGAGAGAACCTGCATAATTTCATTCAACCGTTTCACAATGTGCAGCTGAGAACAGAGAGGGGGGACTTATCTTTTACGATCACATGCTCCTACAGCACGCTATAGTGGGTGGCCAACACGATAACTAGGATAAGGGGAGGAGTAGGCCTTGCCTCTGATAAGAATATGACCTCATATGGTCTCATTCCATCTTTGACATGATATTTCGTTTTTAGCCCCAAAGACTTCCCTAAGTTGAAGAATGATGCATTCCTCCGTGCATGCCAAGGCCAGGAGACCAACCATGTTCCTGTGTGGTGTATGAGACAGGCTGGACGCTACCTGCCAGGTGGGCCTCACTACACCCTCATATTCTCTTCATTGACATAAGAGACTAACATTAACAAGCACTAGGCTAAATCAAATATGAGTAAGTTGTTATTGTTTGAATGGACCCATCCATCTTTTAATGAGTTGCTGGTATTGACATGTCTGTTTGTAGAGTTCCGTGAGTTCAGAGCTGGGAAGGACTTCTTTGAAACGTGTCGGTCACCTGCAGCCTGCTGTGAACTCACTCTCCAGGTAGCTAAGCAGTACAGGTATAAAACGATCTACAAAACATCTTAGCCTTGATTGATAACATTCACCTATTTTTTGTTGTTGTCTTCTCACAGCCATTGAGACGTTTCCCATTTGATGCTGCCATCATCTTCTCAGATATCCTGGTTATCCCACAGGTAAGAATAGTCCTTGTCTGACAAATATTTTTATTTGCCATTACTTTACTCAATTCAGTTACAAGTGTTCTTCCTCCTCTCTACATACTAGACAAAGAGATGACATGAGGTACAGTAAGAAGGTCATCTCTTTGTGTAGTATGTGGAGAGGAGGAAATACATAACTCAGATACAGTATGAGGAATGGAACTGCCCAATGAATGTCTGGGTTTATGTGTGCTCCTGCTACCAGGCCATGGGTATGGATGTCCAGATGGTGGCAGGAAAGGGCCCTACGTTCCCAGAGCCCCTAAAGGAGCCAGAAGACCTGCTGCTCCTGCAGCACAAGGTGGACGTCAACAAGGAGCTGGGCTATGTCTTCAAGGCCATCACATTGACACGCCACAAACTGGATGGCAAGGTCCCTCTGATCGGCTTCACTGGTGCCCCGGTGAGATGGCACACACACACATACACACACACAGAGAGAGACAACACTTTTCAATAAAGAATCTATTGGTTGCTTCAATAGTCAGAAGAAAAAAATGTGTTGTATTTTGGTTTTCTTAGACTAGTGGCTTTGGTAAAGTGGCCCATATCATCATCTGTTTTCCCCTGTAGTGGACCCTAATGGCCTATATGATTGAGGGGGGAGGCTCAACAACCCACTCCAAGGCTAAGCGCTGGCTGTACCGCCACCCTGAGGCCAGCCACAAGCTGCTAAAGATGCTGACTGATGTCATCGTAGAGTACTTGCTGGGACAGGTGGCTGCTGGGGCACAGGTAAGCTAGGCATCATGGGAGATTGAGTTCCAGCTGTATCTTACTACAGCTTATCCTCAGGTGCACTGCTAGCTCAGAGTTCTTGCACATGGGAAAATTATCAGGTGAATAGAAGGTAGATCATTTTATTTACAGCACTTAAAGTTATACAAAAGACATACACTGAGTGTACCAAACATTATGAACACCTTCCTATTGCGTTGAACCCCCCAGCCTCAATTCGTCAGGGCATGGACTCTACAAGGTGTTGAAAGCGTTCCACAGGGATGCTGGCCCATGTTGACTCCAATGCTTCCCACAGTTGTGTCAAGTTGGCTGGATGTCCTTTGGGTGGTGGACCATTCTTGATACACACGGGAAGCTGTTGAGTGTGAAAAACCCAGCATGAGTGTGAAAAACCCAGCAGCGTTGCAGTTTTCAAACCGGTGCACCTGGCACCTACTACCATACCCCGTTCAAAGGCAGTCAAATCTTTTGTCTTGGCCATTCACCCTCGGAATGGCACACAATCCATGTCTGTCGTCTCAAGGCTAAAAAATCCTTCTTTGACCTGTCTCCTCTTCATCTAGACTGATTGAAGTGGATATAACAAGTGACATCAAAAGGGATCATAGCTTTCACCTGGATTCACCTGGTCAGTCTGTGTCATGGAAAGATCAGGTGTTCCTAATGCTTTGTACACTCAGTGTAGTGCTACGTAGATACATCCCCCATCCCTGTGTTTCCCCAGGCCTTGCAGGTGTTTGAGTCCCATGCTGGCTGTCTGGGCCCAGTGGAGTTCCAGGAGTTCTCCCTGCCCTACCTCCGAGACATCGCCCGTAAGGTCAAAGACCAGCTGAAGGAGTCAGGCCAGGATGTCCCCATGGTGAGCCCACACAGACTGTCATTCACAAAACAACACAGACCTCCTTTTTGTGGATTTTATGTCACTAGATTTTCAAGACAAGCTTTTGTTTATCATCTTCTACGTTGTCCTTATAAAAGGCTTGCCTTTATTGCAGTGAGATATGTTGGCCAGTGTGATGTGATATTTCACCATTAGATGGCACTATACGGTCAAAGATTTTTCTCTACAGACGTCATCTTGAATAGTCAGAAATACATTAGGGTTTTTTTTTTATGCCTTGAATCATTATATAGCATGTCATAGGTCTCATAATCAGCAGTGTAGTGGTGGGTAAATGCAAGTTAACACAGTTCACCCAACTTTTTATTGCCCAACAGTTAACCCACTTTTTGCCGAAAAACGCATTGAAACAGTTACCTTTTTTTTCACGCCGACCTGAAGCCTTTTTTTTCTGTACATCACTGCTCATAATTAAATATTTCACAATTGTTTTGTAATTTTAGTTTTTCACGGGTGTGTCTTTTAAGTTCCCTGGACCATTCTGTAACCCCCCCGTGTCCTGTATGTTCTGTTCCAGATTGTGTTTGCCAAGGACGGCCACTATGGTCTGGAGGACCTCTCTCAGTCCCACTATGAGGTTGTTGGTTTGGATTGGACCATCGATCCACACTCAGCACGGTAATGGACATGAACCCTTTTCACAGAAAGCAATTTATGAATAATTCCCAGAGAGTTAGCTTCCTAGACAGTCAATGGCCGAGCCAACGTTTGCAAAAGACGTTTTGTGTCATATGTTTAAATTGTATTGGAATCACTCTTATAAAATTTTATCCTGTCAACAATAAAAATGGGGATGCCTGGCTTTGTCCACTGAACACCTTGTAAATGAACTCTTCCTAATGAGCTTATTGTCTCTGTGATTTCAGAGAACGGACGGGAGGAAAGGTTAGTCTCCAGGGGAACATGGACCCCTGTGCACTCTATGCCCCCAAGGTAAGCACTGGGTTTTTTCTGGATCAAAATGGGGCTTAGGTGGTGGGCGTGGCCAATGGTGCAGTCGCCAACTGAACATTTAAGAGCCGCCCTCTTTGCCGCAGAGACAAACTTTTTGCTGTTTTAAAGCTAATTTCCTGCCTTTTTATACATTTTGCCATGGGGCGAAGAGAACATTTTACAGTTTTAAAGCAAATTTCCTGCAATTATACACATCTTGCCATGACTAATGCTGTGTTCTTACGCTATATGAGTGACTCAAAATCAATGGGGGCCCCATGACAAAAATACTCCTGAATGCATCATTTTTTTGAATTCTTGATTCTCCCTGACTGTCTAGTTTTTTGTTTTGGAGATTGTTTGTTCTCAAAGATTATCTTATTTAAAAAATATATAAGTCCATTATCTTTTCTACATACTTCATATCTGGTTTTAGTCGTTTAAGTTTACACTGAAAACGTTTGACCATTCCGAAAATGATTTTATTATATTATTTTAAAAATAAATCTATAATATTGACAATAGAAAACACATGGTACAGAGAGATGTTTGAGTACAAAGGTACTGTACAGTACAAGCACATGATCCAGCAACTGTTGTGTTCTTGAACCAGGCACTTGCTAACCCCAAAACTGCTGCTCTTACTTATACGGCACACTTTCAAAAGTGATGCTCATTTGTCTCTGTTTCTGCAGGAGCGTATATCGGAGATAGTGAAGAAGATGCTGGAAGGCTTTGGGACCAGAGGGTACATAGCCAACCTGGGCCACGGGCTGTACCCTGACATGGACCCAGAGAATGTGGGTGCCTTTGTAGAAGCTGTCCACACTCACTCTCGCCACCTCAACCTCAAGTAACACCCCCATCACCTGGCAACATTGACCACAGTCATCATACTAGCAGAGAGCAGCGCCCAAAGAACTAAGCAACATTGCATTGGATTATAGAGACAATGTATCATGTATTCACAGAAAACCAATCTACCAACAGGTCTTATCAAGTATGTTATCACAGGACAAATCCAGACTTACGCTACTAATTTTTTGTCCATTAAAATAACATCATATTGATCAGAAATACAGTGTAGACATTGTTAATGTTGTAAATGACTATTGTAGCTGGAAACGGCAGATTTTTAATGGAATATCTACATAGGCGTACAGAGGCCCATTATCAGCAACCATCACTACGTTCTGTTAGCTAATACAAGTTTCCGGGATGCTGGCCTTCTAGGCAGAGTTCCTCTGTCCAGTGTCTGTGTTCTTTTGCCCATCTTAATCTTTTATTTTTATTGGCCAGTCTGAGATATGGCTTTTTCTTTGCAACTCTGCCTAGAAGGCCAGCATCCCGGAGTTGCCTCTTCACTGTTGACGTTGAGACTGGTGTTTTGCAGGTACTATTTAATGAAGCTGACAGTTGAGGACTTGTGAAGTGTCTGTTTCTTAAACTAGACACTCTAATGTACTTGTCCTCTTGCTCACTTGTGCACCGGGGCCTCCCACTCCTCTTTCTATTCTGGTTAGAGCCAGTTTGTTCTATTCTGTGAAGGGAGTAGTACACAGTGTTGTACGAGATCTTCAGTTTCTTGGCAATTTCTCGCATGGAATAGCCTTCATTTCTCAGAACAAGAATAGACTGACGAGTTTCAGAAGAAAGGTCTTTGTTTCTGGCCATTTTGAGCCTGTAATCAAACACACAAATTCTTCTGATGCTCCAGATCCTCAACTAGTCTAAAGAAGGCCAGTTTTATTGCTTCTTTAATCAGAACAACAGTTTTCAGCTGTGCTAACATCATTTCAAAGGGGTTTTATAATGATCAATTAGCCTTTTTAAAATGATAAAATGGATTAGCTAACGCGTTGTGCCATTGGAACACAGGAGTGATGGTTGCATGTAGATATTCCATTAAAAACCTGCAGTTTCCAGCTACAATAGTCATTTACAACATTAACAATGTCTACACTGTATTTCTGATCAATTTGATGTTATTTTAATTGGCAAAAAATGTGCTTTCAAAAACAAGGACATTCAAGTGACCCTAAACTTTTGAACGGTAGTGTATGTGATTTTTCTTTTGTAAATAATATTTTGGTTATATTCTATAGATAATCCTTGGACAAAAGAAAAACATTGAAGTAGTGCACGACCTTGTAATATTTCCTATGTGTACCTCTGCTCCGTTTTTTCATCAGGTAGTTCATCTTACAACAACATGAAGGGTTTAATGTGATTATCTTGAAAGGTTGTGTGTTGCTCTCATGGAAAACACTGTTGTTTGACTGTGACATGTACTAAAGCATAAGCACTAGTGTTTATTTCCCTGTTTATTTTTATTCAGTCAAATTTAAGAATGATTGTGTTTGGAATTGGACCTGTATTTGAAATGAGATCGAATAAATTATATATTGGATTTATATTGGTTGTTTTTGCCTTGGTAAAGCCTTCATCCAGGACTGTTGGTTCAGCTTGTTGTGCTCCATAGATTTTGACCTCTGCAGTTCACCAAAGCTCTCAAGGGAAGCTCCCAATTTGAGATGAATTAGCAATCCTATGTCCACACGTTTACCACTATACCACTGGTGCTTGAGATTATCAGGGGAAACTCTTAAATTACAAATGAGATATACAGTCGTGGCCAAAAGTTTTGAGAATGACACAAATATACATTTTCACAAAGTCTGCTGCCTCAGTTTGTATGATGGCAATTTGCATATACTCCAGAATGTTATGAGTGATCAGATGAATTGCAAGTCCCTCTTTGCCATGCAAATGAACCCCAAGAATCCCCCAAAAACATTTCCACTGCATTTCAGCCCTGCCACAAAAGGACCAGCTAACATGTCAGTGATTCTCTCATTAACACAGGTGTGAGTGTTGATGAGGACAAGGCTGGAGATCACTCTGTCATGCTGATTGAGTTCAAATAACAGACTGGAAGTTTCAAAAGGAGGGTGGTGCTTGGAATCATTGTTCTTCCTCTGTCAACCATGGTTACCTGCAAGGAAACACGTGCCGTCATCATTGCTTTGCACAAAAAGGGCTTCATAGGCAAGGATATTGCTGCCAGTAAGATTGCACCTAAATCAACCATTTATTGGATCATCAAGAACTTCAAGGAGAGCGGTTCAATTGTTGTGAAGAAGGCTTCAGGACACCCAAGAAAGTCCAGCAAGCGCCAGGACCGTCTCCTAAAGTTGATTCAGCTGCGGGATCGGAGCACCACCAGTACAGAGCTTGCTCAGGAATGGCAGCAGGCAGGTGTGAGTGCATCTGCACGCACAGTGAGGTGAAGACTTTTGGAGGATGGCCTGGTGTCAATGTAACAGTATTACTTTAGTCCGTCCCCTCGCCCCGACCCAGGCGTGAACCAGGGACGCTCTGCACACATCAACAACAGTCACCCACGAAGCATCGCTCCACAAAGGCCGCGGCCCTTGCAGAGCAAGGGGAACCACTACTTCAAGGTCTCAAAGCGAGTGACGTCACCGATTGAAATGCTATTAGCATAAACTCCCCAGACCTTAACCCCATTGAGAACTTGTGGTCAATCCTCAAGAGGCGGGTGGACAAAACAAAACCCCACAAATTCTGACAAACTCCAAGCATTGATTATGCAAGAATGGGCTGCCATCAGTCAGGATGTGGCCCGGAAGTTAATTGACAGCATGCCAGGGCGGATTGCAGAGGTCTTGAAAAAGAAGGGTCAACACTGCAAATATTGACTCTTTGCATCAACTTCATGTAATTGTCAATAAAAGTCTTTGACACTTATGAAATGCTTGTAATTATACTTCAGTATTCAATAGTAACTTCTGACAAAAATATCTAAAGACACTGAAGCAGCAAACTTAGTTGAAATTAATACGACTGTAGTGAGGGACTGGGAGTCGGGGATGTAGTGAGGGACTGGGAGTCGGGGATGTAGTGAGGGACTGGGAGTCGGGAATGTAGTGAGGGACTGGGAGTCGGGGATGTAGTGAGGGACTGGGAGTCGGGGATGTAGTGAGGGACTGGGAGTCGGGGATGTAGTGAGGGACTGGGAGTCGGGGATGTAGTGAGGGACTGGGAGTCGGGGATGTAGTGAGGGACTGGGAGTCGGGGATGTAGTGAGGGACTGGGAGTCAGGGATGTAGTGAGGGACTGGGAGTCGGGGATGTAGTGAGGGACTGGGAGTCGGGGATGGGTATGGTTGGCATACTGTACATGATTTTGTTCAAACCAGTACCAGAACAAATCTATCCAGACTTCATTTGTTTCCATTTTGAACATACATATAAAAAATTGCTTCATTTTATTACTTCTTTTGGCTTTAAAGGAAATGATTGTCATTACAGACTGATATTAACACAAGGAATAAAGACAGTTAATCCCAACGGGTGTTTTTCTCTGAAAGGAAGCTAAGCACTACAGATAAGTAGAGCGGTTCAAATCCAGTTGATTTTGTTGTTGGAATTGTGGGAATAGGATTCCACAAAAATGCATCATGTTTTGGTTAGTTGTCCTTTACGGATGCTCCTTGATTTGCTGTGTGAAACATTGATAGAGGAAGGAGGAAGTAGCTCTGCCTAAGAGTCTCCTGATTGGCTGGATGTCTGACCCTCAAACCGTGGCGGTGGCGCACTCCTTTTCAGCTGGACCCAAACGGTAAATTGTTGTGACAATGCAGGATTAGCCCGACTTTGCTGTTAGGTGCTGTTCCCTGTAAGCCGACGTGAAAAAAAAAGAATTCAACACAAAAAACAATTAATTTGCTGATTAGTGCTTTAGGTTTCTAAAGGTGCTGTCATTTTACATTTTGCTGTTTAAGGACCAAGTAGAGCAAGGCTATGTTTTCTTGTTTCTCCCCATGTGCGTGCGTTACGTCATGGGCTTTTCAGGCATTATTTTTTAAATGCAACAATGAATCCGGTGCTTAAAAAAAACTCAAGGCCTCCTTACAAAGAGGACCAGGGGGATGGATTGTGGGGGTCTCAGGCACAATCTCTCAGCAAATCAGCAGGCCTGAAAATCCAATCTGCTCCTGGAGACAGCAGGCTGTACATCATTTGTCAGGGACTGGCACCATCAGCACTTTATCGTATGGGCTGCCGTTGACTGTGATTGATTTGAAATATTAACATAGGGCAATGGAGAAACCCAAATCAGACTTCTCAGTGAGGAGTTGCTGGCCGGCTCCAATGTTTCATACTGTAGCTGCTATGGAAAAAGTGAAGACAATATTTTGTGGGAATGTGATATTGGCACTGTCGCTACACAGCCTTTGTGTGGATTCCATCTTGGGACCTGTGCTTTAGAAAGCCACTGACATGTCCATGTCGTTGTGTTAAGGTCACTGTCACTTGTAAACCTTAACCTGTGTAATATATTCACACTGTATGAGTTGTGCCATTACACAAAGTGGGTGTTGAAAGAAATATGCTTGTCAGTCCCCAACTAGGTCAGAGAGTAATGTGCTGTTTGTTCCTGTCACCTTATCACTAGTTAACATGGAGCCAAATGATAGTGGAGCTGGATGACACAGATACTATCAGAGGGAGCCTAACTCCCTGTGGTCCAGCCTTGATTCATCCATCACCATCATCTCTATTGTTCCACAGCTAAGACCACAGTCATTCATCTCCCCAGTCCCCACACCCCAGCATTTCTCAATAAAAGATTCAATCCAATCAAAAATGATCCAAAGAAAGAATCATTTGGAATGGATAGAATCATAGGGCCACTGCAGTTACTCCTTTTCATTAGCTCTCCCCCAAGCTCCCTTCCTCCCTGATCCCTCCTTCACCCCACCCTCCCTGCCCAGCCCCTCACACACCCCAATTACTGAGGGATGTTAGAAAGCCAGAGCGGCAGGACAAAGCTCTCCAAATCAGCTCCCTGAAGAATGAGATGTTTGATAATGCTGACAGCACAACCTACCATCCAAGGTGCAGAGAGAGAGAGAGAGAGAACTTAAGACTCAACTGCCAAACAGTTCGTGGACAGACAGTCAGAGTGCTCTCGGAGCATGAGTGTGTGCCAATTTGGAGGTGGACTTGACCACCGGAGGAATTTCCTCCACCTGTTGGTCCTTGCTGGGGTTCGACTGACCAATTGTCTACTAATAAACATACAGTGCAGCTCTAGTGTTCGAACGAAGCACCTGCCTTCAGGACCACATAAGCAATCTGGTGCTATGTCTGTGCATCCCAGCGTTCGTCTCACATCGATGCCTGTTCTCTCCACTCTTTCCCCCAGCTGACAGCCTCAGCAGCCGACACAGGAACCACACAGCAAGGTGGGGGAGCCAATTACTCGTCTGTCTCTTCCCTACATGTCACTTCAGCTAAATCACCCCCCTCTACAGGAGCACAAACACTCCCCAGTGGAGCAGAGGGGGGCGGGCCCAGCAGCCGTCCATATTTCAGCAGGCAAACTCTGTGCTCCCTGTCCAAAACACAATGACAGAGCCCATCTGTGAAGCACTCCCCCATGGATAGGCCAGGGGAGAAGCAATGTAGTTTGTACAAGCAGGTCCGAAGAGTATTGGGTTTGTTGACAGCATCACCAACCAGCGCTACCAATCACTCTGACATTTGGTCTTCATGGTGTTTACAGTTGTAACAGATTGGCTCGTACAGCAGACGCAAAAAAAACACCCCTGCCTTTAACCCAGGATAAAATTAGAGCTAAACCAACCTGTCAGTCAACATGCACGTGCAGCACGTTCAATATCAGCCAACGTATATACCGTTTTTTGGTCACCACTGAATCCCAAAACCGATTCATAGAATTCACTGTCAGTCCAATCCCATGTGTAGGAGGTAACAGAACAAATTGAGGTGGTGTTATATTAAGAACAGAATGGGAATCAGACAGTTGTGAGCGGTCTGCTGCGATAATTAATAAGCTCATTTAGAGAGGCAATCAATCTGGGCTGGAGACGTGCTGCCTGCCTCTCACACACACTTAGGATTCTTTATGACCTGATTCACAGGTTTAGCTGCATGAATGCCCTAATGAATGAGAATTGCAATGAGATAGATGAGATAGAGTCTTATTAGAGGATAAATCACAACTACACTGACAGGAATAGAGTGGCACCTAAAGTGAGAGAATTCAGGTTTTAGAAAGTAGCAGGAGTCAATATACGTGTTTCACACTTTATTCATAGAAAAGCACTGAGATTCCAACACAAATGATATAAAATGGTAGTAGCGTTACATAAATAGTAATAAATTGTTTTATAGACATTAGCTCAAGAGGTTGCACAAACAAACTGTTGATAAACTATACTTCTGTGGCAACAAATACTGGATACCTTTTTTTATTAATCAGTAGCACAAAGAGGCAACAAACACTTTCCCTTAAATAAAAAAAGAATCAAACCGTAGATGAACTAGTGAACAATCTACCAGCGATTATTATTACTTCCTTCTAAATTCTAGTGACAGGTCAAAACACTGGTACAGTTAACACAGACACAGAGTATGGGAGAGAGAAATGAAAAGCCAGAGGAGTTTCCCCCCCCACTTTTTTTGCAATGCCGTAGAACCAACTACTTCAGCGACAGAAAATGCTTGTTGTTTGACGTGTGTATATAACAGACAGGTTTACATTAAACTGCAATCTTGTTTTGTCCACTCGTTGTAACTCACAAATCTCAGATTCAAGTAGTGGTTAATATTTGTGGCAGCTAGTGAATGACAAAACAGAGGAGACTGCCGTAGGTTGGTAGGTTGGTTTGGAAAGCAGGTGTTATGTCGTGGTGCATATGGCACTGGTACAGGCAGTGCTGCAGTCTTACTGAATCCTGTGACTAACGTTTGGGAGGAAGTTAACAAAATCTTTTTAAAAGAGAAGGAATAAAGACCGGCGATGGATGGAAGGAAGGAGCAGAATAACTCAGCTGCTCCGTAGGGGTTGTAGAGAATGGTTAAGAGCATGGCCATGGTCGTTCAGGTGAAGGGAACTGAATAGGCTTAAAAGCATGAAGAAATACAAGGGAGGACGATAGGGGTTGGCAAAACAGACTCCCCCATTCATATTATCTGCCAGTTCCTTATTTTGCGTGGGGCATGCAGGGTTTTTATTTTCATTTATTTTGGACCATTGTTCTCCTTAAACTCTCGTTACCATGTCAAGCGCTGACACGGGTACTTTGAGAAGACACTAAAGGCTTAAGTCCAAAGAGAGAAATTGTACATTAAAATTGGTCAAAGGCAACGTCCGTCCCAATTTGCAGCATGTGCAGGCTACTTACAAATACAAACATGCCGTGTCTTGCCTCGTCTGTTCTCTTTAGGATAGTGGCTAGCCCCCCTCAGACATTCGTCTGGGTGACTCCAGAGAAGGGGACCAAACCACCAAGTGGTTTCTGCATAGTCAGGTTGCTTTCTGTTCATAATGGTATGCCTGCTTTTCTAATTTCGAAATAACATGCTTCCTCTTAGAAAACACTGCAAAAACTAAACAAAACATACAAATAAAAAAATCGACTCAATTCAGAGAAATGTACACAGGAGCACCTGAGAAATGTATTTCCATCTAACTGCCCTCACATTCCCAGCCCACAACACATTCAAGTATCCCACAAAAACATACAGTTATCATAAATAATTATAACTTTACAATTTTCTTAATTGACACTTTCATATTTACAATATCTTAAATGCTTATGCTACTACTTTTTTTTGTTTTTGTTTCTTTAAGTGATTCCCTGAGAACTGAGTTCAGCGTCTCTTTTCTCTTTTCTGTCATTGTTTCTTTACTGTACTACGTCAAACAGACGTACTTCTGTGGCCCTAGGTCACCTGGAATGTGGAAGCTGACATGGAACGCTTTTCATAGCCTCAACATTTATCCTCAAATGTTTTTGTCTAATATTCCTATTTTTGCATGTTAAATATAGTTATGCTGTTTGTATTCCTAGTATTCATTCACACACAGATTATTCTAATGATCGATAAATAATTGCTCAAGCAGACAGAATGGTGTTGAGTACATGACATTTTTTGAAGTGCTTGTATAACAATAGTACTACGGCTAATATAAAACTTTTCCCACAGGGTCTGAGAGGTTGATAGTTATAGTTAGGCCTGTATGTGGAATACTAACCCCAACCGGCTACACCAAGGCATGTTGTCAAAAAGTACACGTTCATACACGTTTTGCTTTGAAAGATACGAGATGTTTTTCAGCAATGGTATTTCCACATGTTATAAACCCAAACTCTGACAACACAAGCCACTCCTCACAGACCCAAACCCACAGTGGCAGTATCACTCTCAGGCCAGTCAATCCATCTTTCCGTGATCGAATCCAAATACCAATCTGCCGCAACCTGTCTCTCTCTCTGTACATCTGTCTCTTTTTGAAAGGTACCTTCACTAGAAATAGGAGATACCAGACAAATCGATCAGGCTACACTCAGGAAAGGTGGTAGAGAATATGTGAGAGTGTGAGTGGCTTGGTCAAGTCAGAGGACTCAGTATGTACCTGATGAGTCTGGCATATTTAGGCTTGGCTTCTGGACCTGACACATCCAAGTTCAGCATTCCACCTCCTCCACACATAATGCCTTGAAACGAGACCTTTTAACAGGAAAAGTTTAAAGCTGACCCTTGGAATACGATTGCGGTATAACAGTAAGTCAACACTATGTGCGTCAGTGTTTTTGGAATGACAGGTTTTCTTTCCTTCAAAAACCACTAGTATCTCACCACAGCAGACATCATTCCCTGGCTCAAAATACCCTATACATCATTTGGTTTTTCATTATTTGCCAATGTTTTTTCATCATTATCATAATCTTTTTCAAACGTTTTTGTATTCAGATTCCCCCCCCCTCTCTGCATTCTTTACCTAGCAGAGTAACATTGCGAACAAACATTGGTTGTCGCTCACAAGAAAAAAAAAAAAAACTGGCAACCCCCCCCCCCCCCGGACAAATATAGAATTTGACACGTAAATGACAAATGAAATGGAAATGAAAACTTAAATAAATGATTAAGTGGAAATAAAAGGAGTTCCCCATATTGCCTGTCCTTTTGGGGCAACCCCAGGGGTCAGCCGAAGCGTTCCCGTACCAACATCATGAGTTTCTTCTTGCCCTTGTAGATCTGTTTGAGGTTGTCTATAAACTGGGCAAACTGGATGTGTCCGTCCTGGGCCAGTAGGAAGGTCTCTCTGGCCTTACTAAGAAACTCTATGAACTCTCCGTAGTGCCTGGGGCTGATGTGAGTGAGCCGGGAGTGGGTGGTGTTGATGTAGGCGCTGATAGTGGCGTCCAGCAGCTGCCGGAGCGGAGCCTTGTCCGTGGACATGAGCTTCCCAGAGTTCCGTCGCCCGGGGATACCGGCCAGGCCCGGGGCCGTCATGGTGCAGCGGCGCAGGATGTCCGAGAGCACGGTGGCGCAGTGCACGCTCTTCACCACCAGGGGGATGATGGCGGCCAGCTCGTTCTTGCCCAGCGAGTGGGACAGGGCGCAGGCCCAGAGCACGTCGTTGATGGCCGGGTGGGTGTCCTGGTTGTAGGCCAGGTTGAGGTGGGTCATGGCCAGCGAGGCCAGCTTGAAGGCTCGGAGCGGGTAGCCGCGGTGCTCCATGTAGCGGGCGATGGTGAACAGCTGAGAGTACGTCATGCCTGTTGATGCTGCGTCGATAACGATCTGGTAGGCCGTCTCGAAGGCGATGTGGTCCTTCTCGCAGAGTGTGAGGGCCGAGAGGGCACAGTTCTGGGGGTCCTTCATGGCACACTGCAGGGCCAGCGTCCGGGCGCAGCTAGCCAGCTCCTCTCTCTGGGGGTAGTCCAGGCTGAGGCGCAGGATGGTGTTGTGGGACATGACGGTGGCTGCGACGATGCTGGTGGCCTCGGTGGGGGTGAACAGGGTGTACCAGCTCTGGAGGATGCTCACCAGCGCTCGCAGACCCACCTCTGTGGCACAGGTGACCAGCCAGCGCACCATCTCCCTGCGTCTCCAGTTCAGAGTGGAGAGGGTCATCCTCATTACCTGCAGAGAGAGACATGTTGAAACATGTCAGACAAGGCAGAGTGCACAGTAATTCAACACCCACCCACCAGCACATTTTTTCAATGTCACACACTGCTTACTATCCATCTAGCCATCAGTACCTGCAGGCCCAGCTCCAGAGCTACATTGAGCAGGGTGATGTCTGGGGGGTTGTCAGCCGGAGTGGCGATCTTGAAAGCATCCTGGGCCAGTTTGAAGATGAGGGAGGAGGAGTGGATGTTCTTCTGGATGGCCTCCAGCACCGTCCTCAATCTCAACATATCTCCTGGAGGTACAAACAATAGAGTACTAGATTGAAAAACAACATTTGTCATCCAACAGTTTGTATGTGTACTGTGGTGTTCTGTAGTGGTGGACAAGGCCTTGGGAGTGTTTATCTGGTAGTGGCGTGGTTAAATGTTTTGGGTGTCTGTGCGCATTCTGGTAACTAGAGCTGAGCTGACCTTTGGCTGCGGTGAGCATGGTGGAGGCCAGCTCACACTGCTGAGACTCCAGGTGGCCCAGGGTAAACCAGCGCGGGTAGCGGCTGGGCACCATGCTGATGCCATGGTGGGGGTGACCCAAGTTTCCCGAGGGACCAGTCGACTCTAACACAGGGAGCCTAGCGGACACACACACAGAGAGACAGGGAGTGATGAGATGAGTTATTATGATAAAGAAAAAGTTTCCTATTCAAAATTGAACTGAAAAAAGGTTTCCAAGGCTACAGCATTATTACACTGCCTCGTCCCATCTCAAGTCTGTATAGCTGCATTAGAGCTTTCTGAAACACACACCAGTCTGTATAGCTGCATTAGAGCCCCCCCCCCCCCATGTCTACATATGCACGAATGTGTGTACATCCGAGCTTGCACGTGTGTGCTTGTGTGCAGCCCTAAGCCCCGTGATGGATTTTGTATTAGCCAGGACCCTGAGGAGTCTCAGTAGAATAATCACACTGCAGTACAGATGGGGATTATTCAGTCATAGGGATTCATCATCCAGCCTCTCAATATATAGATACATGTAGAGGGAGGGAGCCCCCAGTGTCCGGTCTGGTGTGTGAAGTCACGAGCTCGGCTGGTCGGCTAATGCGTAGCAACCTAGCGGTGCCAAAAGCCCTGGTCTGCCCTAAAAAGCCTATATAAATGATGATCGCCAGAACAGCCCAAACAAATCATTTTGACGGCAGTTTTGGGCTCTAAAATATATTATTACGTTTGATGCCCATGGTGAAGTTTCTACAAATGGAGATATTTCATTAAATAGTGATCCATTCTGACTACTACATTTGTCGTCACACAAGACCACGTGCTGACACAGACCAATCACGGGCCAGGCAGGCTACGAGGAGGCCCCCGGTTGACTCCGGCAGGATTAAAACGACTACGTCGACCATGACTCTTTGCTAGTTACGATCAAATTCAAATCATTCCGACTTCGTGCGCCCTCTGGACTTTTCCATAGGAGTTCATGTGGATGACGTCAGCGCTATCACTATCTACTGGTTTAAATATCTATGACTCTGACACTGTGACGCAGCCAGATAGACGCATCACACTATGTTGACAATAAAACATGATACGTTTCTAAGTGTTAATAGTAAAATGGTGTGTTCTTTTTGTAATAGCTAAATGGTTTTGAATGCCGGAGACACATACAGGTGCTTGAAACAGAGCAATGAGCCTGAATAGGGTTGGATATGAATGTAGGTTGGGGGATCTTACCTCATGGCGCGCAGTGCTAGTTTGTAGGCCAGGTCTGTGTCATGGGGCAGCAGGGCTGAGAACAGGTACTTGGCAAAGGTGTGCATGGGAACGCTTTCCCTGTGGATGACTTCACCCAGGCCACTGAACGGACCACCTGAACACACAGAGAGTTGTCACTGTTTGATGTCACAAAGTACATCAGAATTGTCACTGTCATTCATATCTTGGAGTCCAGCCACACACACTTATGATTTGGCTCAGTTTTTGGTGAATATTCAAAGTATACCAGTATAAACAGCTAATGGCTCAAAGTAGAGCAGTGAATAAAAGCAATATTAGGTTATTCCTCTCCCAACCTGATGGGGGCGACAGAGCAGACAGGAAACCATACACTCACTGCCCATTTGGGTATTAACCAAATCTCTCCTCCCTAGCAGCGACAGATGTCTGCTCTAGGATTACACAGCTAACATTCCCTAAAGCCCCAGATGGGGGAGGGCTATAGCATAGCTAGCATGGGGAAGCGGGAGAAAGGGGGTCAGACAGTGTTAAAAGGCCAGGGTTGAGACCCATTTTCAGCTGGGTGTTGCGAGGCAGGACCAGTGGAGGGGAGCCAGGTGGGAGAGAGGGATGGGATGGGACAGCTAAAGAGAAAGGGTGACATGAAAAGAGATAGAGGCAGGGAGAGGCGGAAGGAGAGAGAGAGGAAGGAAGAAATAGAGTGAGGCAGCAAGCAGGGCAGATAGAGAGAGGGATATGGAGGGTGAAAGAATAGAATGGGACAGCAAGGGAGGATAAGTTAGTCAAAGAGTGAGAGAGATTGAAGGCAACAGAGAAGCGATAGACAATGAAATGAGACGAGTAGAGGACAATAATCTAACTAGCCTTCATACCTTCCAGTAGGAGGATAGCCTGTTTCCTCAGCGTCTGGACCAGCAGATCATCCAGTTCCATCTCCTGCAGCTTGGCCACGATCTGCTCCTCATTGCGACACACCTTGTCCTGGGCATAGAGGCCTTCAGGCATCACCCTCTGCTGCCCCATGCCCATCAGCGCCACCTCCAGGGCCAGTGCCAGGTAGGACTCCCCACCATCCGGGCAACCCCACACGGGCACATGATGGTACACAGGCGGCTTGGGCTCTCCAGAGTCTGAAGAGACAAAGAGAGGTTTTTAGTTTACACGGATGGTCATGGAAGTGAGACTTCATTCTACTAAACCTTTATTCAAACTTTTAGGTCAATTAGAACCAATTCTCAATTGCAACAATGATCTAGCGGGATGATGAGACATTGCTAGAAGCAAACACTAATCCAAAACGGCTGTCTGGTTTCACATTTGTTTTTGCTTGAAAGGTGCTGGGTGTGGAAAGCAGCTGCCACAGACAGGAACCTCTCTCTAGCTCCACATCTACAGGAACCTCTCTCTAGCTCCACATCTACAGGAACCTCTCTCTAGCTCCACATCTACAGGAACCTCTCTCTAGCTCCACATCTACAGGAACCTCTCTCTAGCTCCACATCTACAGGAACCTCTCTCTAGCTCCACATCTACAGGAACCTCTCTCTAGCTCCACATCTACAGGAACCTCTCTCTAGCTCCACATCTACAGGAACCTCTCTCTAGCTCCACATCTACAGGAACCTCTCTCTAGCTCCACATCTACAGGAACCTCTCTCTAGCTCCACATCTACAGGAACCTCTCTCTAGCTCCACATCTACAGGAACCTCTCTCTAGCTCCACATCTACAGGAACCTCCCTCTAGCTCCACTTCTCCCCCCCAGGCAGCTGTGGATGCCAGGCAGCACCAGAGGGAGAGGTGTCCCTGAGGTCCCAGAAAAACACTAACATCTGCTGACAGGAACTAAGATCCAACCCACGGCCAGCTTACGTTTAAATCCCCCTGGCAAATTATCCCTCCCCCCTACGACAATCCTGTTTATTAGAGAGGATATCAGTGATTTTCCCCTTCATGTCGCTGGATCAAAACAACCTCTAGTCACCAATGGAGAGTCCAGGAGCTTTTCAATAACACGCCGCTTTGTTGTCATACCTCTGGAAATATTTGACCTCTCGTACTACATGTAGGTCTGACCCATTTACGCTGTATATGTACTGTACCCCTCTACTTAAAAAAATATACAAACATGTTTTAGGCAACACTGGATAGATGCTATAGAACTTCTTTGTCCGTAGGAGTTGCTAACTAGATGTGAAGGAGGTTTGATATGAGTGGACGTAAGCCTTGGGCTTCTAGGTTTTTTGGCATGTGTTGTGTGAGGTCAGTGCCAAGGTGGATTTAACCATGTGGAATCCCGGGCGACCCGGGTTAGTTCTCATACGGCAACCACAGTAGTTAGCCTCCATGTTTCCCTCCCTCCACTGTTATGGCTCAGGCTCTGCTGGCCAGCTGCTTCTGCTGCTGCTGATGTGTAAAGACTGCGGACAGCTGCTCCCTGATTGGTCAGAATTCAAGTTAAGTCCTGCCTCCATACCAGATGTTTCCAGCTACTCACCAGAACCAAACAAAGGACTGTGATGATGACGGCCCTATAAGCCATAAACCACACACTTCCTCGCTCCCTCTCTTGGTCTCTCTAACACTCTCTCGCTCTCTCACTGTCTAACACTCACACACTCTCCCCCTCTGCCCACCCAAATCACCATACCACTCGCCAGGATTGTTCCGGCACACAATGCCTCCCTGTAGGTTTGTCACAATAGGCCGTATCAAATCCCTGCTCTCTGTTTGGCTGGGCTAAAGAATGTATGGAATGCAAATGTTGTTGGACTTGATCCATTTTCCACCACTGGGTAGACTGGATGACCTTTCTGCAGCACAGCCATTCATCTCAGGGCTGCTTACAAGAGGACCATCTGGGGGGTTATAGACCAGGACTGGATTGAATGGGTGACTTTACAATCTGATGGCCTTGATTCGTTTTGGGACAACACGAGATGGTTGACTGATACAAAAAAAATTTTTTTTTGACCAGTTTGGTTTAAGTTGAGTGAAATGGTTGCTGGTTGCCTTGGCCAAATTGTATGTGACTGTACTGTATGGCTGATCAGTTATGGTTGCTGGACTGACACCATGTTGACCAGTTCGATTGAAGTAGAATGTAAACGTTGCCTGGGTAGGCCTGGGCCTGGCCAGATGCGTACCTCCAGTGTCCATAGCGTTGTCGTCCTCCACCCGGCAGGTCTCAGTGAGGGTGGTGAACAGACAGCCGATGGGATCCAGGGGGTGTCCCACCCAGCCCTCCAGGTTAGTAGTGCTGGTCATCCCCTTCTGGAGCAGCTCTGACACACACAGGAACAAGATCAGACCGCATCATACTATACATCTTATCACATGAACAAAAGTAGAACAGTATTCAGGTAGGGCTAGGATATTTTCCTAACCATATTAAAACGCAGGGCCCCAATAATAGGCTACACAACAAGATGACACCAACATACTGTACATTGTATTTTAAAACGCATTAATTCTGTTACGTATGGCCCAGAGGCTCACCTAATGAGAACAGTGAACTGTCTCCAGGCAGACAGGGGGCGCTACCTTTCTTTTGGTGCTTGTAGATGTCCAGCTGGCGGTGCTGCTGCAGCCGGAGGGTGTTGATGATGGCCACGCCCAACCGCAGTGCCTCGCGGGGGTAACCATGGGAACGCAGGGCATCGACCCGCGCGCACGCCGTGGGGACGTGATCTACGGCACAAATCCCATGACACGGGCTTAGCACAACACAATGTCCAGGCAGGCTGACAGGCAGGATGCAGCCTCAGCAGAAAGAAACCCACTACTCTGATACCCAGGCTTAAGTTGCATAATGAGGACAAATCTTCCCCCGGAACTTGCTTACTCCAGCTCCAGGATTCAGTGGAAGTGGAATTAAAGGAGGCTTAGAACACTAAACAGGGGTGGTGTTCAGAGAGGAACATTTGAGCCCCAAACCCAAGAACTGGCACTGAACAAACGGACCACTATCATGGCACAGAGCTTAAACTGCCGGGAGCTGGGCCTGTGTGTGAGGTTGTATGTGCGTGTGTCTGTGTATATGGTTTAAAAACATATACTGAGAGGGCCTTCCAGTACCATCTGGAATTGATATAACATCCAGTGCTAAGACTGTGTACTGTGCAGACCAGATTAAATCTGGTCGTGTAATTCTCACCTAGCCATAGAGGCAGGCCCTGGGGGTTGAAGAGCAGACTCTCTCCCTCTCTCTGGTAGGCTGGGGACATGTAGTAGTCACAGCTGATGATCCTCTGCAGGTGGCTGTCCTGCCAGTGGAGATCACAGGCCTCCATGGCCCGCTTGAACACTGTCCGTCTGGGTCGGGCCAGGGAGTCTGGAGGGGGACATACAGGGAGGGAGACAGAGCACAGTGCAAAAAAATACCTTTTATTAGTCATATTTTGAGTTGAACTACTTTTACTAGAGACAACCAAATCAGAAGACAACAAAAACAGTGCATCAGAACCATGGTTTGGGACAGGGAAGGGATGTAGCTGTAACTCAAGTGGAAGTGTACAGGCCCAGTGTGAGTACTCTATGTGTAGGTATACCAGTGTGTGTTATTGCTACAGACTGCGACTGACCCTGGGCGAGGTTGCTCTGTGGTAGAGCGTTGGTAATGTTGGGCAACTCACTGCCGTAGTTGCCGTCCTCCAGGGGACAGATGTCCATGTCGCCCCACTTCTTCAGCTGCTTCAGCCAGCCGCTCTTCTCCTCGCTCTTACAGTGCGGGTTCAGCACGATGCACACCCACAGGGCACCTGGAAAATGACAAAGGTCAGGGGGCAAAGGTCAATGGGAGAATAACCATTGTTTGACTACCTGGATATGGAGAAGGAGCCATAACAGCAGTATATTATCCTATGTTAATGTATATTTGGGTATGGAGGAGTGAGGAGTCGAGGACCTATACAATACAGGAATCATATTTAATCCAGCATAGAGTCCTCCTATGCTAATATTGCACGTGAGCCATAAAAGTAATTTGTAACCCAGGTTGGACTGTATTAAAGTCTCATTTTTAAATCAAAAGGCCCAGGGTATATTTGGACATGTGACAGGTATTTAGTATAGCCTAAGGAATGTGAGTGGTAAACTAGTTTAGTTCCTTTCACTACCCCATCACCAGGTAATGCATGACCAGAATTCACCCCCTTCTGTTTGCTTCCTTTTAAACCCTCGTTTCACAGCACTTTGTTAGGGTGCTCACTCCTGATCACACTGACAGCTTCTGGCACTAACAGCCCGTTAGTGCAGCACGGTCGCTTTAAACCCTCCAACACCACCACCACCTTTGATTGGGCACTTTGGTGATCATGCTGACAGCCTGTGGCAGTCCTAGCCAATCAGAGAGCCCTGTCCTGTCGCTCCCCGGTAACTAAACATAACCCCTGAGCCGGGGTTTATCCTGCGGAGGAGAGGGGCACAGCAAACCTCTCTCTGCTCTACTGTTGCTCTCCAATGAACTTCCTCAGGATGTGTAGTGTGCAGTCATCGACCCCTTTAAAATGCCCCGATCAATACCAGGGAGGTTGAAAACCCCATTGATCCCAGCCCTTTTTCATGCAATCCCAATCGAGGTGAGTGCTTGGCCATGATGTATGCACTGCTGCACAGTCACCGACTGACCCACTGATGTGGCCACACGCATGGGGATTTAACGGGCAGGTCGCAGTGCACACACACACACACACACACACGAGAGAGATACCTCACATCACATGTACCATGGTGGCTTTACAGTTAGGTAATAGTTACATAGCTGTGCTGATCGAAGTGGTGAGGCCACATTCCGTTTGGAATTGCTCTTTGAGTAGCAAGGTTTTCCAGCTGTGTTTCAGGACCTGCCAGTACCCACAGTGCTTTGGACAAGGTTTTAAACGGAAGCAAATCAATAATATCCAAGCAGCAATAAGACAGTTGGTCAGTTACCATTTCTATAAATACCCTCTTCATAAGGCATTATGTATGCATGTATAGTCTTCTGCAATGCATTATAATGCAAAACATTGGGGCTAATAGCCGCTCATAATCATCTAGAACTGGGTTCTGTGTGATTTGGACCTCTACACTGTACATTTAAGAAAGTGAGAGGGACTTACCCAGTTCGTCCCATAGCTGCCGGCACTTGTCCGTCATGCCTGTCCCCTGCTGCCGCCACAGAGCGAGGCGAGGGTCGGCCATGAACTGTTCAGTGATTAGGGTCAACATCCTGGCACCGTTAGAGTCACGCATCCGCAGCATCTCCCGCACCTACAGAAAACATGAATTAATAGACAGTAATATACAGTGATATTTTTGTTTCTTTTACCCCCTTTTCTCCCCAATTTCATGGTATCCAATTGGTAGTTAGAGTCTTGTCTCATCGCTGCAACTCCTGTACGGAGGCAAAGGTCGAGAGCCGTGCGTCCTCTGAAACACAACCCAGCCAAGTCACATTGCTTCTTGACACAATGCCCGCTTAACCCGGAAGCCAGCAGAACCAATGTGTCGGAGGAAACGTAGTATACCTGGCAACCGTGTCAGCGTGCAGTGCGCCCGGCCCGCCACAGGAGTCACTAGTGCGCGATGGGACAAGGACATCCCTGCCGGCCAAACCCTCCCCTAACCCGGACGATGCTGGGCCAAATGTGCGCCGCCCCATGGTTCTCCCGGTCGCGGCCGGCTGCTACAGAGCCTGGACTCAAACCCAGAATCTCTAGTGGCACAGCCAGCACTGCGATGCAGTGCCTCAGACCACTGTGCCACTCGGGAGGCCCCATCCGGGATTGATTTTGATACTGAATATTCAGACAGAGACAGACAGACAGCCGTACCTTGGCGAACATGGAGTTGAGCTGCTTCCCAGAGCCATAGTACCCTCCCTGAGACAGGAACAGTTTGACCTGCTCCCTGACCTGCTCCTCGTCCAGGTGCCAGCAGTTGTCATCATCGATGCTGGCCCCTGCCGTGGGGTCCGGGGCCCCTGGGAAGACAAACAGAAAGACAATGTCAGACCAAAGAGTAAATTAAACACATAACCAGAAGCTAGGCTCCAAAAACTTGCCTTATATCAATCCCACCTCAAAACTAACCTCATAAGACATCAAACCAGGATTTTGTTAAATATTTTTCTAATTAAGCAAACACCTAAAGAACAGGAACAGAGGGTGAACCCTAGGTGTGTTGGCGTCCTATAGGTAACCCCAACACCCATTTGATCTGCCTAGAACTACCAACTGAAGTCCTGCCAAGGCACTGTTGCATCCGAACGTTCACATTCCACAATCAAAGCCCCAACTCATAGCATTGTCATGGGGGGCTCCCACTTCAACCCACTGACTCCCCACAGCAAACAACCTGGAAACTGGGAGATGGACTTCTTTGTTAAGAGGCTGGGGTTGGTAAATATTTAGAGAGTGATGTGGAGAGATGGCAGACTGCAGAGTTCCTCTGTTTTCCAGACTAGAAGGATAACAGGGGGGGGGGGGGGTCATGCCAAGCTAGAGTAGTTAGCAACGTTAGAACGTTGGCTCGGGGTCTGACTGACTTTCTTCATTTGACTCTTTTTCAGATTTTCAGAAATGCAAAGCACCAACAGGCTGGGAGACTCAGACATCAAACAGGCTGTTTGAAGCCTCGGAGTCCTCGCTGCTGCTTTTGGTACTGCAAATCAGGGCTCTGCCAGACTGGGCCCACCTTGCTGTTCAAGCCCACCAGAGGATGATTGGGGTAGAAACTAAGGAGTGTAAGGGATTGGCAGAGGCTCTGGGTGAAGCACAATATGTGGCCATCTTGTGACTTGTAGGTCCTATAAGCTCTGAGACCCTGGCGTTCCAGGTCTACACACCGGTGCTAAATGTGAACAAACTGGTCACCAAAACGTGAACAGAGGGACCTTATGTTATGTCCAACAACATGTGTCTTTCTTACCGTGGACCTGGTTGATCTCAGAGTTGGATGAGAGGATCTCGTCGGCCAGTTTCTGGGCGGTGGGCAGCACCTCTGTGTGGTGGGCTGTGATGAGGTACTGCACCAGCTTCTGTAGCTGGTCTCTGTTCATCTGGAACAGGGTCTCTGAGATGGGCAGCCGCAGCTTGACCTGCTCTGGCTTCCTGATGCGGTACAGGGACAGGGCCACCACGTGGGCGCAGTAGAAGATGTCGCGGTTGCCGCAGCCGCAGGTGACCGAGGTGATCTTGCAGCGGTCGAAGCTGATGGCCACCTTGTGGGTGACCTCGGGCTCCGACTGGGAGGCGGGCTCCATGACCGTGCCACTGAGGTGGAAACCTGGAGAGACAGAGAGAGAAGACTGGTGTCAGCAGACTTGATCAACATTTAAATGACAGCTGTGATTTCACACCTTCCCCTTTAGTTCAGATGAAGGACAGTTGTGACTCAGCACCCTAAAAAAAAGTCACATGAGCAATGAAGGAGTTATCAAACCTGTCTGGCAACGTACCCACAAACCCATAGAAAGCATCCTGCGTAGCACTATGTGATAGTTAACCTTTACAAAGAGAGCACCAATGGAAAAAAAACAATCTACCCCAAAGCACTCTGGGATTGAGGTGGCAGTATCACAATCAGTTCACGGGAAGGTAGAAGTTCAAGCTACGTAACACAATGGTCTTAGAATAATAAAAACAGTGTGGGCAGGTTACAGTTCATAAAGGGACTCGAAAAGAAACGTTGGATTATCTTATCAGTTAACTACAAAAAGGGAGTAGATAAGATAGTGAAGTAGAAAGCTGATACAGTAAAATACGTCTGGACCACATGAAACAGCTTTTCAAAAGGAAATGCTCCTGCCTGCTAGCTGGTGACATATTTGTGGCTTGAAGTCAGTCATTCGGTCTGTGAGGGCCAAAGGGAGGGGAGAAAGGGAGCGCATGCAGCAGGGGGATGGGAAGGGGAAGTGTGTGTCTGATAGAAAGTCTGGCAGCTCACTTTGACTGGTAAATTATTAATGATGGAGGGAGGCCCAGAGAGGGGGCTGGGAGAACAGAGATGGATTACTAGATCACAGTACCACACTAAACCATAGCAACCAGGCCTGCTACAGTCACACACACACTTCAGGGGTATGTTCTGACCTTAAACACACTCTACTCATTTCATTTCTATGCTCACTGGCTGCATGGCTATGGTAACATACATGACTACCCATGGTACACACAGGACAGAGGGTACACTACACACACCATTGATGATTTTATATATATATATATATATATATATATATATATATATAAATAACGTAGTGAGCTCAGCAAGTCGAGGCTTAGCTAATTAACGCCAAATGGGTTCCTGTCTGTCTGGCTTCAGAAGATCACTGCTATCATAGCGAGTGAACTGTAACAGACCTGGAATGGCTAACACACACAAACACACACACACACAAACACAATTCATTCTAGGGTTAGAGTAGTGAGACAGGGGTGCCTAATAAGCATGAGTAAAGCCTGCCGTTCTCTTGCCAAATCCCACAAAAGGCTTTTCCAGACGAGTTCTTCTGAGAAACTAGCCCCCCTCTTACCCAGTTCTTTTTTTCTTCTCCGGGGGAAGAAACGTCCAATTTACTGCCAAGCCCTTTCAGGCAGAGCCAAAACCACAGGCCCATCTGATTAAGGGGAGTTTATGGTGATGTCTGTTTTCATTTTGATAAAAGAAAAGGAAAGCAAAGGGGCTACCCCTATGTGTTGCAAATTACTCGCAGCACAATGCAGAGTTCAAAGTGAATTTGGTGAAAGACAACGATGCATTGAAACTTCCCGGCGGAGAAAATGGCGGACTTGTGTTTACCGCGTACATTTTTCTTCGAGGCATCAGCAATCAAATCTTGTACTGTACAAGTATGCTCTTGTCTATTTCCAAGGCAGTCTTGTAAAATTGGTGCCGTATATCAGTGTGACAGAAACAAGGGAACAAAGTACTGAACTAGTAAGATGTGGGACACTATTCTTTCTGATACTCTGCGTTTTTCAGCAGATGAATAGACTCAACTGGAGAATGACAGTTCTCCAGTTGTAAGGATTTGAGTTATTTCACAGCAGACCTACAGCACGTATGTCATAACCTTAACCTACCTAATAATATTAGAAACCTATGCTAAAACATTCCAACAATCCTAATGAACCCACCAGACTAAGGGGAAAAACTAGTCATCTCTGTTACTAACAGGACTTTGCTCTCCTCATGTCACCCCTCATGTCAACTCCGTTACTGCTCATCACCATGCTCCTCTATGGCAGCTCTGTTTGATGTAACAGTGAGCAATCGGAGTGGACAACACAGAGAAGCGAGAGGTGACGACTAATGCGTTTTAATTCTCGGTCTTACAGCTCTGAAGAGATGGGATCTAGCTCCCAGAGAGCTGATGAGAGGAAAGAACCTCTGCACTGAAAGGTTTTGTTTACAGAACAAATGTGATCTTATGAATTGAAACACGTACATGGAATACTGCTGACGGCCATCACTGTCTTTGGCAGTTGCACAAGAAGAGACGTGCATGGGGTTCAGAATCATATCAAGAGGTCTCTTTAACTAGGAAAAAAAAACAAGGCCTGACAACTATAAGTAGAGTACCGCTACAATGTTCCACCTATGCAGGTCTTCTACAGAGTCATTAGTTAGACCCAGAGGCCTCTCTCACCTCTGTGGTCAGTCAGTGTATGCAGAGTGGGTGCAGACTGCAGTAAGGGGCCTGTGCTGGGGGTGATGATTAGGAGGCCCCATCTCTGTTCTGCAGTGTGTCTGAATCTGACAGTTGCTGCAGTGCCACAGCCTGCTGCTGGGGGGTTATGAGGGGCAGGTAGGGTGGCTCCTCATCTCCTTTCACACTTCTCCCTTCAGTAGAGAGCCAGGCATCTGTCGCTGATGGACGTGAAGGGTCCTCCTCGCCTTTCAGCCAGGGGCTCCCGTTTCAACCCAGCCACCCCAACCCCCGCCCCCTCGGCTCGTCTTTTGTTGGCCGGCCACGATGCTGAATGTGATCCTGCCGTCCCTTTCCGCTGCTCTTTTCTTCATGGTCCTTCTCTAGAAGCTCAGAGAAATGGAATCCCCCTCTTCTTTCAATCCTCCTTCCTTCTGCACTGTGTGTATGTGTACTTCCTGTACCTGGCCCAGACCTTGTAAACACTGATGCTCTTCTAGATGAGGTGTGTGTGTGTATGTGTATGTGTATGTGTGTGTGTGTGTGTGTGTGTGGCCTGAGGAGGAGGGTCTGGGCATCGTCAGCAAAAGGAGTGTAGGTGACAGTTCAGTCACAAGGCAAGACACTGCTGCTGCATCAGTCAGTCAGTCAGTCAGGGAGTAGTAATCAACACACTGCCACTGCTAATATGGGTCAGACTGTCACTCCGCAGCAACTATCAATTGGCTCCTTGAAGAGTCCCAAGCAGGATGCCATGGCCAGCCAGGCATAGAAGAGGACAGCTGATTTTGGAGGTTGGGGAGGGCGGACGAGGAGCAGGAAGAGGTGAGGGGGAGGAGGGACCATGTGCCAAATTGTTTAACGTATACAAGCTTGTGCGGGCCGGACCAAAACAGCACGGAGAGAGAAGTGGCTATAGAAAAACAGGTGAGGCCTGCGTCAGAGACCGGGCCAGGGGTAGCAGAGTGCAGATGAATTAGCGTGGCACCCGCCCTAGTCACTGCAGCACTAACTACAGTAAGAGGCTCTTGGCACTGCAGTGTAAATCACCAGCTCCCTGAACCTCCCTTTTCTCTTTTCCAGAACACTACTGGGGCTGTGATATCACACGATAGACGTCCCTAACCTTCTCACCACACTGGCTTTGTTCATTATGACAGCGATATGCAAAACCATCACAGCAACACAGTTAGATATAGCATTTTTTATCTTTGGTTATTCGGTACTGTTGTAATCGAGGGGCTGGGTGGGTAAAGCTCCTAAACAGATAAATTAATGTATGGTTCTGGGAGCGCTGCCAGCCCCACAAAGCTGATTTGATCCTGAGCAGAAGCACATGGCTGTCTGCCCCTGGGGAAGAGCTGTGAGGTGGGGGAGGAGCTTGTAGGATGCAGCCTGCATGGATGCTACATGAACAATATGACTGAGCCAGGGGAGGGAGGGGGTTCCTTTCATGAATCTTACTCTACACTTTATACTATCCATCCATCCATCTCAAGCGACTTGTTTTAAGCCTCTATAGGTAAAACGAGTCCTGATATGTCTGAGTAGGAGCTAGGCGGAGTTAGGCAGTAAGACATTGAGACGTCGGAGATCAGCTCATTGATCCGTATGCTGCAGTGTCTAATAGTCATAATTAATCTGAGGGGATGCTGCTACTGCAGCTCCCTCAGCCTGGGCTAGCCTGGGCTTTTAGACTCATCCACCAACCATCTGTCTACTGCAGCTCCCTCAGCCTGGGCTAGCCTGGGCTTTTAGACTCATCCACCAACCATCTGTCTACTGCAGCTCCCTCAGCCTGGGCTAGCCTGGGCTTTTAGACTCATCCACCAACCATCTGTCTACTGCAGCTCCCTCAGCCTGGGCTAGCCTGGGCTTTTAGACTCATCCACCAACCATCTGTCTACTGCAGCGATGGCTGCTCGCTGGATGCAGCGGTGAGGTTATACGCGTAGGCCTTCCATAGCAGGTGAGCGAGGAAGGGAACGAAAGAGATGAGGGAGAGAGAGAACCCCCTCGTTTGTATATATTAAGGATCCTCATCAGCTGCTGCCAAGTCAACTCTTCCTGGGGTCCAAACAAATGAAGGCAAAAACAAAAACAATAAAACAGTAGATAACATTATTACACCACAATCTAACATACAACATTTGTAATACGACCATTCATATGTGTGCTCCCTCCCTCACCGCTCCACTCACTGGGTCTGCACCATCTGCCACTCCGCCGGCCCTCCCACGCGGGACCCGCCAACCAATCAGAGGGCAGTCCCTCCCCACTCTTAAACCATTAACCTCTAATCAGCCGTGGAGGCTGAGCTGGAGATCTATATGGCAAGCAGGCAGGCAGACAGGGAGCTGGGGCAGGGCCAACAGCACACACAGTACAGCCTAGGACCCCCCTCTCTCTACCCAGCCTACCCCAGCCCCAGCCCAGCTTACCCCAGCCCACCTTCCATCTGTTCCAGCAGCAAGGAGGTTAACACAGCCACCCCTGCCCCCCACCAGTCCATCTCCACATAACACGCATGTATATGTACATTCAGCATCACACAAGGCCCCGGCTCCGCTGATCAGATAAAGGCCTGATTGATTCATTTGTGATTTCCCAACAGCACCATCATGGCCCCAGCACTGGGAGCCATGTGGGTAATGCTCTACTGGAAGTGAAGATGGCGTGTGTGTGTTTTATGATCATGTTTTGTAATTGAAGTATGTTGTGATGATGTGTGTGTTTGTATTGTGCAGGGCTCATTGGGAAAAGAAGAGAGACTTGGTCTCAATGGCACCCTGTTCAAATAAAAGGTTAATATAAAACTTTTGTCATGATCACATTCAATTTATTTCTGATTCGCTGCAATTATATGGCATGGAACAGAGGAGGGAAAAATGTTTCATCAACTCCCATTCACTGGGCGTCCCTTAAAACACAGGCACTGACGTCTATGGAAATCTAAGATAAGATGCCTCAGCCAATTTCCAATTACCTTGTGATGTGTATTAAGCTTGTAGGCTAGTCGTTGTGTTGGTAGCATTAGCTAGCAACGCATCACAGTGGAAGATCAGAACAATCGTTCAGCACCTGATGCCAACCAGACCTGGCTGAAGTCTATTCTACTGCTGATCATTCATAGATGCAGGCAGGAGAGAAGTCTTAGAGGAAGAGAGAAATATGAGAGCTAGAGGGAGGCAGGCAGCCTAGTGGTTAGAGGCAGGTAGCCTAGTGGTTAGAGGCAGGTAGCCTAGTGGTTAGAGGCAGGTAGCCTACTGGTTAGAGGCAGGTAGCCTACTGGTTAGAGGCAGGTAGCCTAGCGGTTAGAGGCAGGTAGCCTACTGGTTAGAGGCAGGTAGCCTAGTGGTTAGAGGCAGGTAGCCTACTGGTTAGAGGCAGGTAGCCTAGCGGTTAGAGGCAGGTAGCCTACTGGTTAGAGGCAGGTAGCCTAGCGGTTAGAGGCAGGTAGCCTAGCGGTTAGAGGCAGGTAGCCTAGCGGTTAGAGGCAGGTAGCCTAGTGGTTAGAGGCAGGTAGCCTAGTGGTTAGAGGCAGGTAGCCTAGCGGTTAGAGCGTTGGACTTGTAAACGAAAGGTTGCAAGATCGAATCACTGAGCTGACAAGTTAGAAATCTGTCGTTCTGCCCCTGAACAAGGCAGTTAACCCACTGTTCCCTAGGCCGCAATTGAAAATAAGAACTTGTTCTTAACTGACTTGCCTAGTTAAATAAAGGTAATTTTTCTTTCTTTTTTTATAAAAAAAGAGCAAGCGAAGTTCAAGGTCTTCATGCCTGCCATACAAAATGCAGAGTCGAGAAAGCATATATTCAAACCCCTTTCCCCAACCAAGTTAAGACATTGTAGTGGGGCAACAACAGTGAATGTTCCTTGTGTGTTGGGGGTAAATTTAATTCCATTCCTTGAATGGCGCTGTGCAATCAGAGAGCAAAAGGGGAAAAAAATTCAGTTTATCCAATGTTCCTCGGAAACAAACACCTGGGTTGTTCCAATCAATGCCCAGTACAGCACTTCCAGGGCCTTGGTGGTGTGTACAGAACGCTGGCCAGCCTTCTCCTCCTCCTGTGTGTGTGTGAGCAAACCTCTTACCCAAGGCCAAAATAAATAAAAAAGATAGAGATCTGGTGTTTTGCAGCCTTTGTTTGCGTACCTCGCATTGTGCCTTGGCCTTGTGTGTGGAGGGACGGAGCCGCGGTCAGCTGAGGGGCAGCTAGGGTGCAGAAGAGAAGCTGACAGCTCCCAAAAGGTCACAAAGCTGCATTTATCCCCCAATTACTGCTAGATCAGGCCAGCTCAGCCCCTCAACACTACCCTGCCACGATGCTCATGTCAACCGCCTCTAGTCTCTCCAATCTCTACAGAATGGCCCCTAAAGCATCCATCTAACGCTGGATCGCTCATCTTTTAAGGCACGTTGGCCTTCTGTCATGCGTGCCCTTAAAATGTAAGGATTCCTGTTTACTACGCAAGCACGCACGAAACCATCTGCCGCCATCTTGTTGTGATTGACAAGGAGCAGTCAGAGTGGCACAATGCCTCTTTTGAGGCGTGTTTGTTCTTGAAGCACGGTCTGCAGAGCTAGATAACTGAGCATTAAGAGGCTTATATTTCATAAAACTCACAAAAGCAAAACATTGCCGTCAACAATGTGAAAATGTGCAAAGAATGGCAAGTGACTAAAGACAGAAACAGGTTCTGAAGTTAACATTTGTTCTGTTGACAAAGCAAAACATTTGTTGCGCAAATACACAGAGCAAAAAAACATAATGAACACCTTCCTAACATTGAGTTGCACCTTGATCTTGCCATTGATCTTGCCCTCAAAACAGCCTCAACTTTTCGGGGCATAGACTCTACAAGGTGTCGAAAGCCTTCGACAGGGATGCTGGCCCATGTTGACTCCAATGCTTCCCACAGTTGTGTCAAGTTGGCTGGATGTGCGTTGGGTGGTGGACCATTCTTGAAAAACCCAGCAGCGTTGCAGTTTTTGACACACTCAAACCGGTGCGCCTGGCATCTACTACCATACCCTGTTCAAAGACACTTGAGTATTTTGTCTTGCCTATTCACCCTCTGAGTGGCACACAATCTATGTCTCAATGGTCTCATGGCTGAAAAATAATTATTTAACCCGTCTCCTCTACACTGATTGAAGTGGATTGAACATCAATAAGGGATCATAGTTTTCACCTGGTCAGTGTATGTCATGGAAAGAACTGGTGTTTCTAATGTTTTGTACGCTCAGTTTTATCATCTCCATTTCTAACAAAGGTTAGTTACCTTGAGTTGTAAACCAGTCTCAGATGGAAACAAACAGAAGTAAACTTCAAGGAAGGACAAGGACCTTATAAGAAGCTTAGAAAGTCTAAATATACCGGGAGATTGTCGAGACTCCAACCTCATCCTCACCTCACACGCCAAACCATTTCTCTCGCACAACAGCGGCCATAATTAAGAGCAAATGTACGACTGAGGTGAGATGACATCTCCATTGGTCCAATAACAAGCTAGCAATCTCCGATCCGCAATTGGGCTTCTGGTCGAATTCATAAAATGCTCATCAAGCCAAGCATAGCATACGGACAATGACAAAACCAGAGGGCCTGAAAACAAAGGATGGAGCTTGATGTGAAGCTTTGTCTTGCATGCATTATGATGCTGCCTGGGACCTTGAAGGTGAGTTGTGTTCTGTAAAGACAGGCTTCAGATCAGCAGAAGCGAGGCAATGTAATGGCGGCATCTCTAATTACCACTCCTCCCCTTATTCCCCCTCCAACTCAAACCCCTCCATTGTCTGCCCCCTTCTCTAGGCCGTCTTCTTTCACCCCTCCCTTCCTTTCTTTCAGGGGACTGCCTTGCCTTGTGAGCTGGCACGCACCCTGAAAAAAGCCCAATGATGCGCTCGCTCCCCGCTCCCCTCCACATGCACACAGTGCAGTCTTAATCTCACTGTGACCTGCTTTATTCCCCCTGCACCGGCTGCCCACTGGGCCCGGGATTCACAGGGACCCTTTGTTCTCGCCGGGTCTGTCTAGGCCTCAGGCAGAGGCCTGGCCTGCCATTGTTGCCCACAAAGCCTAAACAGCGGTTAGCAGGCGTCAGCTTGGAAGCAGGGCCCTGGAAACCACTGCTGCTGCCACTGAGATGCTGCATAGCAAAGAAAGAGAAGGAGGAGGAAGAAGAACAGAAATAAGATATGAGGTGCCAAAGGACATTGATGGCGCTCGGAACACAATCCCCCACGGTTACCTAGCACTGCGGTGAAACATTCCAACAGTAATTCCGCAGTCACTAAACCGACCTTACATCTTGTTGGTATGACGCCAGATTCGGTAAGTGAAATATCAGTCTCTCTTCGGCAGAAAACACGGAGTCCACAATGTAAAAATGAGAACAGCGAACTTGTCTCTGTTGTCAGTTTATTTTAGAGTCCAAAAAACAAGTCAGCTCAATAACCTGGGGGACACCAGCTCATTCAGGCCCGCACCAAATAATGTCAAGCGTTCACACATGCGCATGCAGCCAGAATAAAAGGCTCAGTAAACAATACCACAATGCACTTTGGCTCTGCTATGTTTACAAAGAAAAGGCCCAATCCCTAGACAGCCATGATTCATTCACATGGCCCTGACACTCTGAAAAGAGCAGCTCACCAGTGACAGCCCCTCTAAGGCAAGCGCTGAGAGACACATAAAGCCAGCCCACTCAATGGACCCACATTCTAAAGTACCAAATTCCATCCAGACAGAGGGACGGCCATTAGTAGAAACTAGCCTGCATGGAGACAGAATTCTCTGTCTACCTTTGTGTCCATCTACAAAGTCCTGTGGAATCTTTCCTTCAATTTCCCCATTTTCATACTGACCCAACATTCAGAAAACATTGTGAACCAAAGTCCATGAGACATGGATGAGGAACCTTACAACCCACAGAGCGCGTGAGCCTGAGCCATGACACGAGTGTGGGGTGGTATGTTGTCTAGGTTCTGCTTACTCTTTCGTTCTCTGTCCTCCTTTCCACATAGACCGCCTACAAAGCAGAGGCACCCTATGGGTAAATAGAGGCTTTCCATGGCACTCCATTCACGGCAGACAGAGGCATCAGGGGTGGCAGACCGAGAGTCAGGGGGTGGTGTGCATTCAGTGCCCATTAGGGTGCGATGCCTGTATTGATAGGCACACCCCAAAAAACAATAGGCCAGTGGAGAAAGACAACTTCAGACTAAACCAACAATAATGCAAGCTTTACAATTCTGGATGTATAGACAATGGGTGCCAGTAAAAACAAGCATGGCCAGTGTTGAAATCCAAGAGCTGAGCAGTGTGTATCATGCTGCAGTGTGGGAGGGAGGGAGGGAGGGAGGGAGGGAGGGAGGGAGGGAGGGAGGGAGGGAGGGAGAAACATCATTAGAAAAGCTAGAACAAGTGCCTTTTATCATTTGAGTAATTCAAATATGCACTGCACTATACACATCCAGCACCTACCATTCTCCATTCTCTCCACCCGTACTCCAATGTACACAAAAGTATGTGGACACCCCTTCAAATTAGTGGATTTGGCTATTATTTCAGCCACACCCATTGCTGACAGGGGTATAAAATTAGACACACATTGGCAGTAGAATGGTATGTACTGAAGAGCTCAGTGAGTGTCAAAGTGGTACAGTCATAGAATGTCACCTTTCCAACAAGTCAGTTCGGCAACTTTCTGCCCTGCTAGAGATGCTCCGGTCAACTGTAAGTGCTGTTATTGTGAAGTAGAATGTCTAGGAGCAACAGTGGCTCAGCAGTGAAGTTATAGGCCACACAAGCTCACAGAACAGGGCCGCTGAGGGCTGAAGTGCTTAGCACATAAAAATCATCTGTTCTCTATTGCAACACTCACTACCGAGTTCCAAACTGCCTCTGGAAGCAACGTCAGCACAAGAACTGTTTGTCGGGAGCTTCGTGAAAGGTGTTTCCATGGCCGAGCAGCTGCATACAAGCCTAAGATCACCATGCGCAATAACAAGCGTCGGCTGGAGTGGTGTAAAGCTGGACTCTGGAGCAATGGAAACACGTTCTCTGGAGTGATAAATCACACTTCACCATCTGGCAGTCCAACGGACGAATCTGGGTTTTCAGGGATGCCAGGAGAACGCTACCTGCCCCAATGTATAGTGCCAACTGAAGGTTGGGGGAGGAGGAATAATGGTCTAGGGCTGTTTTTCATGGTTTAGGCGATTCTGTGCTTCCAACTTTGTGGCAACAGTTTGGGGAAGGCCCATTCCTGTTTCAGCATGACAATGCCTCCGTGTACAAAGCGAGGTCCATACAGAAATGGTTTGTCAAGATCAATGTGGAAGAACTTGACTGGCCTGCACAGAACCCTGACCTCATTCCCATCCAACACCTTTGAGATGAATTGGAACGCCGAAGACACCTTCATAGAAAATGCCTCAAGTTAAAGTCACCAAGAAAAACACTACTAAAGTATTTGGTTTTAAATATACTTAAGTATCAAAAGTAAAAAATAATTTCAAATTGCTTATAATAAGAAGATCAGACAGCACAATGTTATTTTTTTTACTGATAACCAAATTAAAGTATTTTGTGTTCAGAGAGTCCTCCAGATCAGAGGCAGTAGGGTGACCAGGGATGTTTTCTTTCCTGTCCTGCTAAGCATTGAAAATTGAACTTTTGGTGCTTTTGGGTGTCAGGGAAAAATGTATGGAGTAAAAAGTACATCATTTTGTTTAGAAATGTAGTGAAGTAAAAGTAGCCAAAAATATAAATAGAAAAGATACCTAATTTCCTATTTTTTTTAACGTATTTTTACGCCACTGCATCAGTGCACGACCTCACTAATGCTCGTGGCTGAATGGAAGCAAGTTCCAGCAGCAATGTTCCAACATCTAGTGGAAAGCCTTCCCAGAAGAGTGGAGGCTGTTCTAGCAGCAAAAGGGGGACCAACTCCATATTAATGCCCATACTTTTAGCCATGTAGTGTATCTCATTTAAACTGTACGTGAAGAGAATGGACATTGATACAAGTGCTTTAAAAATGACCTGTGCCTTCATCCAGCGGGAGCGTTTGAGTAGCTTTTGGACCAGCCGCAGCCTTCTCTCACAAAGAGAGCTTGATTAATAAGCATGGCTCCTTTTCCGGAGAGCAACAGAAAGGAAAAAGACGTCTGAAAGGCACTTAAAGACAAATTATGTAGATTTAAAACACTGCCTTGGTCACCAGGGATGCTGGGGTGAATATTCATAAAGTAGCACTCCAGACTGGTTAAAGAGCCTCGCCTACCAGAGGACACCGCACAGAGAGACAGCCAACCAAACAACTCCTCTGAGTTGGCTTGAACCCGCCTCCTCTCCACTGAATAATTAAATAGACAGAATGGCAGGAGAAAAGTTTGTCTCTTTAGCATGTAATAACCTCCTGTGCTTAAAGACCCATAGCGATCATACTGCAGTGGATGGAGATGTTTTCCAGCCAGTGTCACACAGACATAATCTAACCCCAAAGGAAGTGGCATCAGAAACGCTGAGGACTTTCATGTTATTGAAAGGTTAGGCTATTACTAGTCCTCATCCTCTTTTTTTAAATACTTAAGCTGTCTGAGGACTAGTAACTAGCAATAACCTTCACTAGCAGGCAGTAGCAATGTGGTTTCCTTCCGGTGCCTTAAACCACAGTGGCTCATCTCATCAACATGGCTTAGTTACAATACAGGCTGTTGGGTTCACCTCCTCCCAGTCCCTCCTTCCCTCCTCACATCAAGGTCGTTGCCATCACAAAAAGACAGTGAACGCTAACAACAATGTTTGCCGTGGACTGAATACTGAGCATGGTAAAACAAAAGCATGGGCAAGCGCCAGCTGGACCCGCCTGACCTGGCACACGTCACTGTCCGTCCTTGATTGAGTTAGCTGGGCAATACAGCAACAACTCTCCAGGTACATAAAAGCCTGCCTTCAAAAGGGTCCTCACTCAAATAAACCTTTTCTTATTTTCCTTTCTTGTGAGAAGTGAGGATGTTTTTCAATTAGAATTTTTTTTTCTTTACCCAAGTGAATGAATAGGAGGAAGTCAAAACAAAGGCTTTCGTCTGGGCTCTGGGCTGACTAGCTGGCCCTTTGTTAAAAATGTATGTTTTTAAACCTCAGACTAGGACCTGGCCGGCAGTTAGCCAAACACTGGCCTCTCCAGTAAACACAACAAAACACAGCTAATAGTACTACACACTACTACCAGCACCAGGCAATTAAACGCACCACACACACACACACAGTAGAGTACTATGCTCACGAATGTGGTCGTGAATGTAGATTATGAAACAACTTTATGCTGCGGGGTAACGAATGCCAGGAAGCTCCACCTTGAACAGATTTTCTGTCTGTTCAGACATATCGCCTGGAGAGGAGAGCCAGGGTAGGGTTACTATGTGAAATGAGGGAGAAAAGGTTGATCCCACAACTAGATTAAACATCTGCTATTTCACAAAAAAGATATTGACTTATGGGTTGGGAAAGAAAAAATTGAATTTGTTTAAAGGGGGAGAGATAGACAGTCTGAACTACCACATGGGGCATGGAGGAGTGTGGTAATGAAAGTGATTGTTTCATCTTTCTCCTGTCCCCCCACCCCCCTCCAGAATAGAAAATGATGGGCATGGTTGTAGCAGCAGCAGTAGCTGCCTATCTATTTAGCCTGACTACAGACAGAGAACAAAAGAGATGCTCCGTTCCTTACTCAGCAGGAGCTGTCTGCCAGGGACCAGTGGAGTCAGGCAGGGGGTAGAGGGGATGCAGGGTGGTGGGACACCCCCCTACCCAGGGCCACGTGCCAAACACAATGACCTACAGAGCTGCCAGGGCACTGGTTGGGTGGGTGGTGGGTGGATGTCTCCTGGGCGTGTGCGTGTGTGTGTAGGAATGTGCATGCTTGCATTCCAAAGAGGTATGCTGCCTCCCTCGCCACAGCAACAGCGAGAGGAGAGTTTGGACTTTGCTGAAACCGAGGGAGCGAGGGAGGAAACAGAGCAGAGTAGGGAGGGAGAGAGAGACATCAATGGATGAAACTGGGCACTGAGCCAAGATCCGGCATTACAATACAAAGAAGAAGAAAAACGTAGAGAGGGAGAGAAAGGGGCAAGAGGCAGTGTTCTAGTCTGTTGTGTATCAGGGGGTGAGGGCAATTCAATCATCACTAGTCGGAGGTTAAGGGTTGCTCTCTGGTGGGCTATAGGGGACGGCTGGCAACACAGCCCCTCTACACAGAGAACCAATAGGGACACGACTGGAATAGGAACAACAAACTGATAAAGGAAATACAACAGAATAACAACGTACAGTGCAGAGTACACCATTCTAAAACTACCTTGCAGCACAACCCAATGTTTCAGTATTTTGACCCAAACTCCTTTGTGAAAACACAGTAAAGATCATCTCAGCCAATCTCTCCACCAGGCACCATGGCAGACGGTCAGTTAGCCTCCTCCAGTAACAAGTTGTTGCAGTAGCTATTAATTGGCTGCTCTTTCCCCCGTGCCAGGCATTGGAAGGCAGGGAGCAGGCAGCGGTAGCGCTAGTCGAACTGGGTTTCATTAGCCTCTGCAGTATCTGACACTTCAGATGTGCTGACATCAAAACCACACAAGGGCTAGCTACAGCTGCCTGCCAGACCTGGCCAGCAGCACACAGAGGCATGTGGGATAGTAGACTAGAGAGCGGCTCTATCTGCTGCAATCAGGTCAACCCTGGCTCTCACACTTAAGACACAGACCTACACACTCGCATATTCTACGGGGGAAAAATTTTATCACGCCACAGGCCCAACTAAAACCAGTTTAGATGTGCTACACACCTCTGAACAGACAGACAGACAGACAGACAGATGGTGAGCAATGGTCAGACCACTAGACTGACAAGCATTGACATATAGCTTTGGAGGAGGATTATCCTACCTACTGCTGAGCCCTTCAGCACCTCAGCCCATACACTGAGAATCTAAGTAGGCCTTCTTAGAATGGGCCAATGTCTAAGAATAAGCTTTAGTCCTAGAAGTGCAAATCACCCTCCAAAAATAGGGGACATTACATGTCTATTTGGGTTGCATAGCGCCAATTACATTATCAGTCCCCGGTCTGTCTACTAGGTAGGCCTATTCTTTGAACTTGTGGCTAACCAGCCACAAGCAGAGACTGACGTACTTCATCCCAAATGTATGCGTTGGAGCTGGCAAGCCCAGAAAGCTAGCATCCAAGCCATGCAAGAATGATTGGACTTGGCTCAAAGAGTAAGCTCGTCTCCTCCCACACTCCTGAAGAAAGGAGAAGAGTTTATATCGTGGTTGGCAGCGCAGGTCCCATCTGGCCTGCACATATACACAGGAGATCCCTCCTTATCTCCTAGCACTGGGACTGTGTTCCTGGCCTCATTTAGCAGCTACACACATACGCACGCATACCCAATGTCTCAACCATTGTCTGCGGGAGGGAGCTTCACTGTTAGTGGGAGGAGGGGAGCGCCTCTCTTTACACTGGCTCCCAAATACAAAGACGACTAATCCTGTTATACACGTCCAAATAAGAAATGAATGAAAAGCCAGCTTCATCACAAAAGGGGAGGAGGCAGCAGTGGTGCTGGGCTAAGTGGGCCCGGCGGTTTGGGTGTCACAGATTCAAAAGTCATGGGCGTCTAGGCTAGTCAGCAACCCAGTGTGCTTTAGGTCTAAGTCTAATTTGTGCAGGAGTTGTTCCTTTAAAGTGGCCCCGGGGCCTTTGGGAAGGTTCTAATCAGTGTGTGAAGGCAGATCCATCAGATATGCTAATCAGAGATCTTACCTGATCAAATATCCTCAAGAGCAGTTTCATCCATTTTAATTGGTAGAGGGCTCGTTAATAATGCAGGCTATGCAGGGAGGGGAGGCTGAGGGGAGCTCTGCAGATATTAAGAGAGGGATACTGCCAGTGTGGTTTTATTTATAAAATACACAACATTCATATCGAGAAACCACAGTAGCCTAACATGCTGACCACAATATAAATTTACACATACAGGTTATTCAATCATTTCATCCAAACTGCTTGCGCTCTTTCCCCCCGTGCCAGGCATTGGAAGGCAGGGAGCAGGCAGCGGCAGCGCTAGTCGAACTGGGTTTCATTAGCCTCTGCAGTATCTGACACTGCGTAGCCAGGTGCTAAACTAGAACTTAGTTCTATTTTTGACGCTTGATGCGCTGCAAGTCCTGCCTCTCCCATCTCCTCATTGGTTTTTAGGAGCATTTACCCACGTGGGTGATTGAAAGATGAACTGAGGTCCACACTCCAGTCCAGTTGGTGGTGGTAATGCTCCTTCAATTTGGTTGCCAACTGCCATATAAAGTCCAAAGAGGTAGAAGAAGCCTGAAGGAGGAGATATTACTAGAAACAAACTCAGTTTACCCTTTTATCTGTGGATTAACTGTCAGAGTAGAGGACCTTGTGGTAAAATAACAACCCAATGTGTATATCCCAGAACAAATTAGCTAGCAGCAGCAAGCTAGCTAAATGGCCATGAGTGTTTCATGGCTTTCGACCTGTCCCCAAATGAATATATTCAGAGTTCTTTTTGATATTTCATCATGCGTGTCCTGATCACGTCTGGTGTGGATGGACAAAATCAACACGCGGACGATGGCGCACACGTGCCCTGGTCTTGTCAGCATGTAAGTCTACAAATGGAGACTGGCGTTTACTACCGCTGATGGGGGTGGAAATTAGCCTAGCAGCATCAAAAGGTCAGTTAGTAAATGGGCGGCTGAGGTTGAACATTCACTTGCAATGCCTTCAGAAAGTATTCACACCCCTTGACTTTTCCATATTTTGTTGTGTTACAGCCTGAATTTAAAATGGATTAAATTGAGATGTTGTTTCACTGGACTACACACAATGCCAAAGTGGAATTATGTTTATTAGAAATGCTAACAAATTAATAAAAAATGAAAAGCTAAATTGTCGAGTTAATAAGTATTCAACCACTTTCTTATGGCAAGCCTAAATAAGTTTTAAAATGGGGCTCCCGAGTGGTACAGCGTTCTAAGTCATTGCATCTCAGTGCTAGAGGCGTCACTACAGACCCTGGTTCAATTCCAGGCTGTATCACAACCGGCCGTGATTGGGAGTCCCATAGGGCGGCACACAATTGGCCCAGCGTCGTCCGGGTTAGGGTTTGGCAGTCATTGTAAATACGAATTTGTTCATAACTGACTTGCCTAGTTAAATAAAGGTTAAATAAAATTCAATGAAAAGTTCAAGAGTAAAAATGTGCTTAACAAGTCACATAATAAGTTGCATGGACTCTGTGTGCAATAAGTGTTTAACATGATTTTTTTTATAAATACCTCATCTCTGTAACCCACTCAGAATTATCTGTAAGGTCACCCAGTTGAGCAGTGAATTTCAAAACAGACTCAACCACAAAGACCAGGGAGGTTCTCCAATGCCTCGCAAAGAAAGGCACCTATTGGTAGATGGATAAAAAAATATAAAAAAAGAAGCAGACATTGAATATCCCTTTGAGCATAGTGAAGTTATTAATTACACATTGGATGGTGTATCAATACACCCAGTCACTACAAAGATACAGGCGTCCTTCCTAACTCAGTTGCCGTAGAGGATTTCACCACAAGGCCAATGGTGACTTTAAAACAGTTGAGTTAAATGAAAACTGAAGATGGATCAAAAACATTGTAGTTACTCAACAATACTAACCTAATTGACAGAGTGCAAAGGAAGCCTGTTCAGAATAAAAAATATTCCAAAACATGCTTCCTGTTTGCAACAAGGCACTAACGTAATACTGCAAAAAATGTGGCAAAGCAATTCCCTTTTTGTCCAGAATAAAAAGTGTTATGTTTGGGGCAAATTCAATACAACTCATTACTGAGTACCACTCTCCATATTTTCAAGCATAGTGGTGGCTGCATCATGTTATGGGTATGCTTGTAAATCTTAAGGACTGGGGAGTTTTTCAGGATAAAAAATAAATGCAATGGAGCTAAGCACAGGCAAAATCCTACAGGAAAACCTGGTTCAGTCGGCTTTCCACCAGACACTAGGAGATGAATTCACCTTTCGCGAGGACAATAAAACTAAAAACACGAGGCTAAATCTACACTGGAGTTGCTTACCAAGAAGACAGTGAATGTTCCTGAGTGGCTGTGATACAGTTGACTTAAAATTTATACTGAACAAAAATCTAAAATGCAACAATTAAGACTCACAGCTGTAATCACTACCAAAGGTGTTTCTACAAAGTATTGACTCAGGGGTGTGAATATTTACGTAAAGGAGATATTACATTTTTCAATAAACTTGCAAAACCATGTTTTGACTTTGTCATTATGGGGTAGTGTGTGTAGATGGGTGAGAAACAAAGCAATTTAATTTAGGCTGTAACAACAAAATGTGAAATAAGTCATGGGGTATGAATACTTTCTGAAGGAACTGTATGATATAAACCACAGACATTACTATAATAGGAATCCAGTGTTCCATAACTGGAGTGAAACTACATACTTTGAACAAGGGGTTGGCACAAAGGCTGCCTGATGTACAAAAGAGGTTTCTCGGTTTTCAAACTGGGGGAATTTGAGAAGCAGGCGGCCATTGTAGAAGCTGAATTGACTTCAAAGCTCGGGGAGTGTTTATCACACATGTGCACCATTTGAGGCGGCTTTAACCTCTATTGGAAGTGAGGACCCGAGGGAGAGAAGGGAGACAGGCAGGGAAAACCCCTTTTCCCTAGACAGACATGACCAGGAAGACTACTAGCAATAAGAGGTTGAGAGATTAACTCACACATTAGCTTTGTCTTACTTCAAGCTCAGATATAGCCTCCTGGACTAGTGTCCATGGTCAGACAGTGGTACTGAATGGAGATACAGTTGAATGCGGAAGTTTACATACACTTAGGTTTGAGTAGTTCAATCTTGTTTTTCAACCACTCCACAAATTTCTTGTTAACAAACTATAGTTTTGGCAAGTCGGTTAGCACATCTACTTTGTGCATGACACAAGTAATTTTTCCAACAATTGTTTACAGACAGATTATTTCACTGTATCACAATTCCAGTGGGTCAGAAGTTAACATACACTAAGTTGACTGTGCCTTTAAACAGCTTGGAAAATTCCAGAAAATGAGGTCATGGCTTTAGAAGCTTCTGATAGGCTAATTGACATCATTTGAGTCAATTGGAGGTGTGCCTGTGGATGTATTTCAAGGCCTACCTTCAAACTCCGTGCCTCTTTGCTTGACATCATGGGAAAATCAAAAGAAATCAGCCAAGAACTCAGAAAAAACTTGTAGACCTCCACAAGTCTGGTTCATCCTTGGGAGCAATTTCCAAACACCTGAAGGTACTACCTTCATCTGTACAAACAATAGTACGCAAGTATAAACAGCGTGGGACCACGCAGCCATCATACCGCTCAGGAAGGAGACACGTTCTGTCTCTTAGAGATGAACGTACTTTGGTGCGAAAAGTGCAAATCCATCCCAGAACAACAGCTAAGGGCCGTGTGAAGATTCTGGAGGAAACAGGTACAAAAGTATCTATATCCACAGTAAAACGAGTCCTATATCGACATAACCTGAAAGGCCGCACAGCAAGAAAGAAGCCACAGCTCCAAAACCACCATAAAAAAGCCATGCTACGGTTTGCTACTGCACATGGGTACAAAAATTTTACTTTTTGGAGAAATGTTCTCTGGTCTGATGAAACAAACATAGAACTAGTTGGCCATAATGACCATCGTTATGTTTGGAGGAAAAAGGGGGAGGCTTGCAAGCCGAAGAACACCATCCAAACCGTGAAGCACAGGGGTGGCAGCATCATGTTGTGGGGGTGCTTTGCTGCAGGACGGGCTGGTGCACTTCACAAAATAAATGGCATCATGAGGAAGGAAAATTAGGTAGATATATTGAAGCAACATCTCAAGACATCAGTCAGGAAGTAAAGCTTGGTCGCAAATGGGTCTTCTAAATGGACAATGATCCCAAGCATACTTCCAAAGTTGTGGCAAAACGGCTTTAGGACAACAAAGTCAAGGTAATGGAGTGGCCATCACAAAGCCCTGACCTCAATCCGGTAGAAAATTTGTGGGCAGAACTGGAAAAGCACATGCGAGCAAGGAGGCCTACAAATCTGACTCAAGTTACAGCATACCACCCTGCATACCACTGTTGGCTTGCTTCTGAAGCTAAGCAGGGTCGGTCCTGGTCAGTCCCTGGATGGGAGACCAGATGCTGCTGGAAGTGGTGTTGGAGGGCCAGTAGGAGGCACTCTTTCCTCTGGTCTGAAAAATATCCCAATGCCCCAGGGCAGTGATTGGGGACACTGCCCTGTGTAGGGTGCCGTCTTTCGGATGGGACGTTAAACGGGTGTCCTGACTCTCTGAGGTCATTAAAGATCCCATGGCACTTATCGTAAGAGTAGGGGTGTTAACCTCGGTGTCCTGGCTAAATTCCCAATCTGGCCCTCAAACCATCATGGTCACCTAATAATCCCCAGTTTATAATTGGCTCATTCATCCCCCTCTCCCCTGTAACTATTCCCCAGGTCGTTGCTGCAAATGAGAACGTGTTCTCAGTCAACTTACCTGGTAAAATAACGGTAAAATAAAAAATAAATAAATAAAAAACACCAGCTCTGTCAGGAGGAATGGGCCAAAATTCACCCAACTTATCGTGGGAAGCTTGTGGAAGGCTAGCCGAAATGTTTGACCCAAGTTAAACAATTTAAAGGCAATGCTACCAAATACTAATTGAATGTATGTAAACTTCTGAACCACTAGGAATGTGATGAAAGAAATAAAAAGCTGACATAAATCACTCTACTATTATTCTGACATTTCACATTCTTAAAATAAAGTGGTGATCCTAACTGACCGAAGACAGATAATTTTTACGAGGATAAAATGTCAGGAATTATGAAAAACTAAGTTTAAATGTTTTTGGCTAAGGTGTATGTACATTTCCAACTTCAACTGTATGAGCTGGTTGTAGTCTGTGAAATGCATTCTTCAAGCCTTGAAACACATAGCCAAGGCTAGCAGTAGCAGGACAGGCCTCTTTTCACTAATAGTGGCCTAGCAAAAGCACCTAGCAACAGACAAACGCTCTTCTATTTCACTAGGCCGTTTCCAGTAGAAATAACTACATTTGTTCAAGAAAAGGCAAGGTTAGTACCGCAGTTAGCTAGGTGTTTGGCTGGCTGGCCCAAATATGTTGGACTTGACAGAAACCCAGGGAGGGAGGAAGGAAGGGGTGGGACTTGACAATTGAGAAGGTCTGATGATAGTTCAAGGTTTGCCACAAAGCTCCACTATTGACCCCAGACTGCAGACTGAGTTCCCTGGGGGAGTTCCCAGCATGACTGCTTTTGTTCCAGGAGTGGATAGCATGGCACAACTTAACTTTCAAAGCCTCAGTCATCACAGCTATTTCAGCTGCAATACTGGACCAGCCTAGAGGCACTAGTGCACATCAGTTGCCATTGGAGGATGACTGTTCTGATACACAAAAGAACACCACACTAAAATAAGACTTGATTAGCCATAATTAGATTTGCAGATGTGTTATTGTTTTGCTTGTTGTTGAGCGTGTTAATGCAAGTTGAATGTGATGAAGAGATAATCTACTCAAAATGGAGCATAATAACCTGTTTCCTCAAGTTTGGGTTTGTGTGACAAATAGGACAAAAGTAGATGGAGAAACAGATTAAGTAAGCACCAGGTGAAACGAAATCACCAGGCAACCACAGAGAAAGTCACACTTCAATATGCATGGCTTCCGTTAAGATGGTCAAAACGCTGTTTACCGAACAAAATACAAAAACATTTCATTCTGAAAGCAGGAAAGAACTGAAAACAAACCCTAAAATCAACTCTAACTGCAACTATTGTGCTCGCGGTGAGCTCTACCATCAGGATACATCCGGAAGTGTCTTCCTGCTAACTCTAATGTCAGAGCCCAGTCATGATGGACAGAATACAGTGGTGATGAGGGGAGGAAGCCATGGAGAGGACAAAGGGGCCAGGGTGAGGGCAGCCAGGTATAGCAGAGAGAGAGAGAGGGGCGGTCTGCCGGGCATTTAGGCATGGGCATTCCTTCTCCTCTCCCTGTTGGGCAGGGCTAGTAATGAGAGCCTGAGTCTCCAATCAAACGGAATTATCCAGGAAAGGCCTCTTCAATCACCCACTGATTTACTTGCTGAGGTTTCTGTTCCCCTCTTTTTACTCCTTTCTTTTCACAGACCCCGGAATCAAGAGATGAAAAACGATGAAAGGTAGCGGTCATGAATATTAGCTAAAAAAAAATGTTGCCCTCCTTCAGTGTGAAAACTCTTCTCCCCAGCCCCATGCAGCCACGATCGGTCATGGAGGAACACCTGTTTTCAGCCAGGTTTAGTTGTGTGTGTGATGAGCAAGGCCACAGCTATAGCCTTTATTAGCCAGCCATTGTGTGGCTCTAGGGTAATCCACCATTTACTGTTGATGAAAACAAAAATGTGTACGGGGATGCTTCAATGCATACCCGGATGGATCACCTCGATATACGGAATGTACTGCCATAGAAAAGTATAATTCTGAAATGTTCTCTGTATAGGTTTCCATGAGGACTAATATCACATTTAAGTCAAAGTAATGTCTTTTCACTTGGACATAAAGGTAAGCGATTGCAGAACAATTCTAAAACACACACGCAACCAGTGGCACACACACACTAGCATTGAAGGTTCTGATCTGGCCTCCACAGCATCAGAGGAACTCAGAGAAAGGGTAAATGATTGGTGTGTGAATTTACATTCATGTATTCTCTTGATCACTGCATTACTATTGTATGAAATATGTTCCAGAGCTCACAGCCTGGTCCTTTCATCAAGACATTTGTCTTACCTGCCAGAAACTCTCCCCACTACCACTATGGCTCAAGAGGATGTGGAACACCTTATAAGAAGAGGTGGAACTTCAGAAATAAACTGCCTTTCTGAGGTAATCTTATCAGATAATGTTTAATTGCTTCTTTCATCCGTTGTGCTTTAATCCTATTGTTGCAGCAGGCAGTTTCCTCCCCAAGATAAGGCATAACACTTTCAACACTGATTTACATTTTCCAGACGCACACTGGCTGCTTCTTTCTGCTGCCGCAGCACAAAAAGTGCTTAGCGCGCCCCTCCCTCTTTTGAGGCAAAATTAAACTAAGTAAAAATTAGAATTTAAAATCAAAAGTGGTGGGGGAGGAATAGAGTCTGGGACTGCATGGGGATGAAAATAGATTGGGAAGTCATAAGAAGATATCGCTTCTCTCCTACCCTCAAACCCACCACAGCAACAGTGTCAACGGAACAAATTGGTCCACTGTATTTAGCTAGCTATTTACACGCCCCGAAACAAACAGGCCGCTCGGTGCTCACATTGCACCATTGATTAAAACGGCTGCGTGGCCTCATTGTTCAAATGATCCTACAGCTGTGAGTAACTACTAATGGTAGTTATTAACCACGAACATCCATATGTCTAATTTAAATAAGCGCCTGTGGAGTGTAGCTGATGAATGGTTGGCTAGTCTGTCGTTGTAGTGCTTGCTCAGCACTTCTGACATCATGAGACCAGAGACGGTCAGTATTGTATACAACAGGCGTAGCACATTTCTACTAGGCCTAAACCTTACCAGTCAACTAATAACTAGGGACCAAGGTGTATGTAGTATCATTTTTTTTTAGAACCATGCTTATAAAACACCAATATCATATCCACTGCTAGTGCTTTTCATAATACCACTATGCTAAGAAAAAGGGGCGTAGGGAGTGAGGTGGTGGTAGTGTGTGTGTGTGGGGGGGGGGGGGGGGGGGCAGCCTGATCCTGTTAGACCATGACATCTACCAGAATCTCTCCATTCAAACACACACTCACCCGGGTGGGTCGCCTCCCCTTCACCTCTGGCCATCAGCAGCGCTGGGCAGGCAGACCAGGGCTTTCCATGGTTGTCTATCCCCTTACTCATTTACATTACATTTAAGTCATTTAGCAGACGCTCTTATCCAGAGCGACTCCACATACATGACTTCTGTACAGTGCAGACACTCTGGAAATTCAGTGTAAAATGAAGGACAGGAAACTAGACACACATTGGGAGCAGAGGGGGAATGTTCTCAAGTACCAGTTCGGTATAATGACAGGGGAATACCAGTACCATTTATACATGTCCAGAGGAGTCACTATACTTCCTGAGCTCAATTTATACAGCCAACCTTGTGGTTTGGTTTCCCGGTATTTGTGGGGGGAACAAGAGGTGAACTGAGCCAAGCCAATGGCTGTTTCTGAAATTGCACCTTATTCCCTATTAAAAGTGCACTACTTTTGACCAGAACCATTTGTGTGCACTATGTAGGGAATAGGGTGCCATTCAGACACAACCAGTGAGTTCCACCTCCGTCTCCTTTCAATGCAGGGCAGCTAGGCTGCAGTCAGAGGCCATATTGGATTACAATTCCATACTGCGTCTTCAGTGGCACCACCTTTGTTAGTGAGCCGAGCGACCGGGGAAAGCTGGGACGTTGGACGGGAGGAGGAGGAGGTGCAGCTTGAGGTTAGGGGGCTGTGAAAGAGAGCATGGGGGCTAGGGGTTCAGACGCAGCCCACAGCCCCGCGGCTGTTGCCCACATTAATCATGTTGCAGGGTAGGGCAAGAGGCGTACTGGCTGTTCTGTCCGTGTCCCCTCTCTCTCTCTCTCTCTCTCTCTCTCTCTCTCTCTCTCTCTCTCTCTCTCTCTCTCTCTCTCTCTCTCTCTCTCTCTCTCTCTCTCTCTCTCTCTCTCTCTCTCTCTCTCTCTCTCTCTCTCTCTCTCTCTCTCTCTCTCTCTCTCTCTCTCTCTCTCTCTCTCTCTCTCTCTCTCTCTCTCTCTCTCTCTCTCTCTCTCTCTCTCTCTCTCTCTCTCTCTCTCTCTCTCTCTCTCTCTCTCCTCTCTCTCCTCCCACTCTCTCTCTCTCTCTCTCTCTCCCTCCCTCTCCCCCCACTCTCTCTCTCTCTCTCTCTCTCTCTCTCTCTCTCTCTCTCTCTCTCTCTCTCTCTCTCTCTCTCTCTCTCTCTCTCTCTCTCTCTCTCTCTCTCTGCATGTTTGCGTGTCCCCTCTCCCTCGCTCCCTCTCTCCGTGGCATGCAGTGTGTCAGTCAGGGTTGTGGGAGACTAATGAGGTGTCTCTGACGCCAGCTTCCTTCGCCGGGGTGCCGTAGCTTTTTTTGTCACCACTGGTGGGGGAGGTGACAGGTTGCTTATTTACTCTGCCTTTCAGTTCTTTTTTTCCCTTACCCCTCCTCCTCTACCCTCCACCCCTTTTTCCTGCAGTCATCTGTTCATTCAGCTGCCTGGCTGTGAGAACCAAGTGCCTAATGGGCCGTATCAGCAGAACCACTGCAGGGAAACGCAGCCCTGTCATTAGCCCATATTGAAAAAGAGAGCCGGTAGGCAGAAGGAGAGAGAGAGAGGAGAGACCAGAGCAATTGGTATTTATATTGTGTTCATTTAATAGACAAGCCTGAGTAATGAGTAGCAGCCCCACAATACAATTATGCACCATTTCTACTTAGCCAGGCTTTAGCTTGAGGAGGCTATCAATATTTAACAGGGAGTACAATTTTTCAATGCAAAAACAGGGACTGGTTTTAACTGCTTTGAATAACTTAGAGCTAGATATTCACTCCCCCGTCTCTGGTGTAGGCCTAATAACTGACAATTGAGCGATGCTGGCGTAGAGTTACTGCGTACTTGTGTTTGTTCATGGACAGGTGTGGGCATGTATCGGCTGTGGTGGTTGTGTTGTTTCTTTGTGTTTATAAATAGAGTTGCTAGCAGACCCTAATGCTCTATGACAATAATAAGACCTCACTTACATGAACACCTATGAACGCAGAGAGGACACAGTCGGCTTGGACAAATTACCATTAAAACACAAGACAACAGAGGTGGAAAGTATCTTTATTCCCGCTCGCTTAACTATCAGCAATTGTAACGCTGAAAAAGCTAATAGACATTTTCCATGACAACTGGAAATGGCTTAACAGAACGTCATGCTAATGTGCTCCACAATAAGGAGCTATGGGCTGCAGTTACTGTCTTGCTTATAGTAACAGCACCCCATTGTCGAGGCCTGCTGTTCAACACGTGACCATTGCAATAGTAACTGCCGGTTTTTGAGTGAAACAGACTTTCTGACCAATATCTGTTCAAATGACTACAAATAGCATTACCCACTGCCTTTCAGGTCTGGGGGGAAATTGTTTCATTTCTATGGAAAGGTTGAAGAGTTACCACTGTAACGGCCCTCGGTCTGTGACATTGACAGTTGCTGTTCGACACAGAACAAACAATGGTGACCAAACACAGCTATAATGGACAGAGTTAAAAGGCCAAATCTAATTGGCTCAGAAAATCCTTGATGCTCATCTTGAAATCTCTACCTCATCCCAGGCTGCACCCCAAATGGCACACTATTCACTACATAGTGCACTATAGAGTATAGGGTCCCATTTGGGGCAGCGCCTCAGTCTCTAGAGCAGTACGGAGACAGGGCGATACTCTAACATTTATATGGACAGCAATTACAGGACATATCCCAGACAGAAAAAAGGTCATCAGGTGGCTTCGGAAGAACAAAATGTGTGCAAACGCGACCTCCACTTTGTGGCCATACCATGAATTTTATAGTAGAGACGTGCTGTGGTTGAATCGTTTAGTTTACATCAATATTCAGAGCTGTTAAAACAGCCCATTAATTCAATGAAACACGAAAATATTGGCTGAAGAGAAATTACATTTTTTGGTCAATAAAATGAAGAATGGATCTTAAAGTGCACCGCATCAAAATGATCCCTTGGTGATCCGGACGACGGGGATCACGCTCTCCACAGCCGATGTGAGGAAGACCTTTAAACAGGTCAACATTCAAGGCCGTAGGGCCAGACGGATTACCAGGACGTGTACTCTGAGCATGGACTGACCAACTGGCAAGTGTCTTCACTGACATTTTCAACCTCTCCGTGTCAGAGTCTGTAATACCAACATGTTTCTAGCAGGCAACCATAGTCCCTGTGCCCAAGAACACCAAGGTAACCTGCCTAAATGACTACCGACCCATGGCACTCACGTCTGTAGCCATGAAGTGCTTTGAAAGGCTGGTCATGGCTTACATCAACACCATATCCCAGAAACCCTAGACCCACTCCAATGTTCATACCGCCCCAACAGATCCACAGATGACGCAATCTCTATTGCACTCCACACTGCTCTTTCCCACCTGGTCAAATGGAACACTTACGTGAGAATGCTATTCAATGACTACAGCTCAGCTTTCAACACCATAGTGCCCTCAAAGCTCAGGACCCTGGGACTAAACACCTCCCTCTGCAACTGGATCCTGGACTTCCTGACATGCCACCGCCGGGTGGTAAGGGTAGGTAACAACACATCTGCCACGCTGATCCTCAACACGAGGAATCAGGGGTGTGTGCTCAGTCCCCTCCTGTACTCTCTGTCCACCCATAACTGCACGGCCAGGCACGACTCCAACACCATCATTAAGTTTGCCGACGACACAGTGGTAGGCCTGATCACGGGCAATGATGATACAGCATATAGTGAGGAGGTCAGAGACCTGGTGCCAGGACAACAATCTCTCCTCAATGTGAGCAAGACAAAGGAGCTCATCGTGGACTACAGGAAAAGGAAGACCGAGCACTCCCCCATTCTCATCGACAGGGCTGTAGTGGAGCAGGTTGAGAGCTTGGTGTCCACATTACCAACAAACTATCATGGTCCAAACACACCAAGACAGTCGTGAAGATGGTATGACAAAGCCTATTCCCCCTTCAGGAAACTAAAAAGATTTGGCATGGGTCCTCAACAGTTCAACAGCTGCACTATCGAGAGCATCCTGACTGGTTGCGTCACTGCCTGGTATGGCAACTGCTCGGCCTCCGACTGCAAGGCACTACAGAGGGTAGTGCTTACAGCATAGTACATCACTGGGGCCAAGCTTCCTGCCATCCAGGACCTCTATACCAGGCGGTCAGAGGAAGGCCCTAAAAATTGTCAAAGACTCCAGCCACCCTAGTCATAGACTGTTCTCTGCTACTGCATGGCAAGAAGTACTGGAGTGCCAAGTCAAGGTCCAAAAGGCTTTTTAACAGCTTCTACCCCCCAAGCCATAAGACTCCTGAACAGCTAATCAATGGGCTACCCAGACCCCTCTTTTACACTGCTGCTACTCTGTTTATTATCCATGCATAGTCACTTTAAATCTACCTACATGTACAGTTGAAGTTAGAAGTTTACATACACTTAGGTTGGAGTCATTAAAACTCATTTTTCAACCACTCCACAAATGTATTGTTAACAAACTACAGGTATTGGCAAGTCGGTTAGGACATCTACTTTGTGCATGACAAGTAATTTTTCCAACAATTGTTTACAGACAGATTATTTCACTGTATCACAATTCCAGTGGGTCAGAAGTTTACATACACTAAGTTGACTGTGACTTTAAACAGCTTGGGAAATTCCGGAAAATGATGTCATGGCTTTAGAAGCTTCTGATAGGCTAATTGACATCATTTGAGTCAATTGGAGGTGTGCCTGTGGATGTATTTCAAGGCCTACCTTCAAACTCAGTGCCTCTTTGCTTGACATCATGGGAAAATCAAAAGAAATCAGACAAGACCTCAGAAAAAAAACTTGTAGACCTGGTTCATCCTTGGGAGCAATTCCAAACACCTGAAGGTACCACCTTCATCTGTACAAACAATAGTACGCAAGTATAAACAGCATGGGACCACGCAGCCATCATACCGCTCAGGAAGGAGACACGTTCTGTCTCTTAGAGATGAACGTACTTTGGTGCGAAAAGTGCAAATCCATCCCAGAACAACAGCTAAGGACCCTGTGAAGATTCTGGAGGCAACAGGTACAAAAGTATCTATATCCACAGTAAAACGAGTCCTATATCGACATAACCTAAAAGGCCGCTCAGCAAGAACGAAGCCACTGCTCCAAAACCACCATAAAAAAGCCAGACTACGATTTGCAACTGCACATGGGGACAGAAATCGTACTTTTTGGAGAAATGTCCTCTGGTCTGATGAAACAAAAATAGAACTGTTTGGCCATAATGACCATCGTTATGTTTGGAGGAAAAAGGGGGATGCTTGCAAGCCGAAGAACATCATCCCAACAGTAAAACACGAGGGTGGCAGCATATTGTGGGGGTGCTTTGCTGCAGGAGGGACTGGTGCACTTCTCTAAATAAATGGCATCATGAGGGAGGAAAATTATGTGGATATATTGAAGCAACATCTCAAGACATCAGTCAGGAAGTAAAGCTTGGTCGCAAATGGGTCTTCCAAATGGACAATGACCCCAAGCATACTTCCAAAGTTGTGGCAAAATGGCTTTAGGACAACAAAGTCAAGGTATTGGAGTGGCCATCACAACGCCCTGACCCCAATCCCATAGAACATTTGTGGGCAGAACTGAAAAAAGTGTGTGCGAGTAAGGAGGCCTACAAACCTGACTCAGTTACACCAGCTCTGTCAGGAGGATTGGGCCAAAATTCACCCAACTTATTATGGGAAGCGTGTGGAAGGCTATCCAAAACGTTTGACCCAAGTTAAACAATTTAAAAAGCAATGCTACCAAATACTAATTGAGTGTATGTAAATTTCTGACCCACTGGGAATGTGATGAAAGAAATAAAAGCTGAAATAAATCATTCTCTCTACTATTATTCTGACATTTCACATTCTTAAAATAAAGTGGTGATCCTAACTGACCTAAAACAGGGACTTTTTTTTACCAGGATTAAATGTCAGCAACTGTGAAAGGGTGAGTTGAAATGTACATACACCTTAGCCAAATACATTTCCGACTTCAACTGTACATATTACCTCAATTACCTCGACTAACCTGTGCCCCTGCACATTGACTCTGTACCAGTACCCCCTGTATATAGCCACACTACTGTTATTTTACTGCTGCTCTTTAATTTGTTCTTTTTATTTCTTTCTTCCTCCAACTTATTTTTTACCGAACACTTATTTTTCTTTAAACTGCATTGTTGGTTAAGGGCGTGTAAGTAAGCATTTCACTGTAAGGTCTACATCTGTTGTATTTGGCTCGTGTGACAAATACAATTGTATTTGATTTGATCAATGCCAGACTAGTCACTTGAGCAGCAAGCAAAAAGAAGAGCATCTACTGTATAAGAGAGGATTTTTACATAGCCAAAGCATCTTAACAACAATCTGAGTCTCCCCACTAGAAATGTGCATAATGTTTCACACATAACTGACTGCCACAGAGGCCTCGCTCTCATTCTTTCTTTCTCTCTCCCGTTCTCCTGTTTCTACCCTCTGGCAGGATATTTGACCCCTTCTTCAACACATTAGCCTTCCCTGCAGTCCAGATGGAGAAAATTAAGTTTCCATGTGAACTGGCCACAACTCCCAGCACACAAAAGTCAGCTGGATAAAAGGCTTGTATGGGAGAGGCTGGTTGCTCTGTGGCTGCATTTCCTCCTCTCCAAGTTTTATGTTACATTCCCAGTGCCGATGCCACTCTCTCTAAATTTGAAGACTTTGACAGAAGGGAAGTCGGAGGAGTTTTTGCTTGGCTTCACACAATCCTTTAGTAGCCCAGGATATGGGTTGATTGATGATCTCTCCCTACTCTCTATTCCATTTGTGTATCCCAACCACTTTTTCCATTCCTTGGGCTGATTTGCCTTCTCTTTCCATGGCCTTTTTATTACCCCTGGTGATATTTTGCATTTCAAATCTAATGACATTTTATTTGTCACATTCTTGGTAAACAGCAGGTGTAGACTAACAGTGAAATGCTTACGGACCCTTCCCAACATTGCAAAGAGAAAGAAAATAGCAAAACAATAGAAAAGTAAAACAAGTAACGTTAACATGGCTATATACAAGGGGTACCAGTACCGTGTTAATGTGCAGGGGTATGAGATTGTGGTAGATGTGTACATATAGCTAGGAATAAAATGACCGATAGTAAACAGTAGCAGCAGCATGATGAGTCAAAAAAAGGTTGTACAAAAAGGGTCAATGCAGATAGTTAACAAAATAGATAGACTAACTATTTAGCAGTCTTATGGCTTAGGGGTAAAAGCTGTTCAGGGTGCTGTTGGTTCCAGACATGGTGCCTCAGTACTGATTGACGTGCAGTAGCAGAGATAACAGTTTACGACTTGGGTGGCTGGAGTCTTTGACCATTTTTAGGGCTTTCCTCTGTCACAACCTGGTATAGAGGTCCTGGATGGCAGGGAGCTTGGCCCCAGTGATGTTCTGGATCGTCCGCATTACCTTCTGTAGCACCTTGCGGTTGGATGCCAAGCAGTTGCCATACCAACCTGTGATGCATGCTCTCAATGGTGCAGCTGTAGACATTTTTCAGGACCCGAGGACCCATGACAAATCTTTTCAGAGTCGTTCCACCTCTAAAAGCACAAGAAAGAGGATTTTGACCCCCACCATCTCAGATTGTTCTGAAATTGTGTCCGTGGTTAGGAACAGATAAGATTAGCATTTCTGCAACATTATTTTGTTGAAATATAAATTTGATCTCTTAGAAATTAAGTTAAAAGTATTGCACCCAAATCGATCATTTTACCTTTATAGGATTCCTATAAATATAGTACCTAACATCCGATTTGTTCCAAACCTTTTTTCTAACAATGAGTAAGACAGACGCCAATCCCACCCCAACAACCAGTATTAGCTCTGTAATAATAATCTCCAAGCTGGCCACAATAAGTCACATTGCAGCAGCAGCACCTTGTGATAACAACTGTATAATATATACCTGCTGGTGTGAGGACTAACAGGATAACTCACCACTGACGCATGATGGCTTCAATAGGAACTAACTTTTGCAGTCATTCTCCTTGACCCTGTGTTATGGCTTTGAGCAGGGAACAGTGTATGTGTGTGCTACGGAAAGCTGTTAGCTCCAATAAAACACGGATGAAAGGCGGAATGGTTAGTGACTGACGCACATGACCCACCAGCAGGTATGTGCATGGGGCCCTCATTCCAGCCAGGGAATGGAGAGGAGGAGGACCCTGAACATTACCACTGGGCCCAACCTATCAATATGGAGGAAGCTAGAGATCAGTGATCGACAGTGGAATGAATAAACCCATTATCTCCCTGTAGAACAAGCAGCATATTCTTCCACAAGTCAGGTCTGTAAAAGTGTGGGATCTGGGCTGAGCAGTGTGTATTACTGATAAAGTCAATCAGAGGGTATTGCTGGGCAGGAGGCGGGCAACAAATGCAAAGGGGGCAAAGTCACATTGATTTTCAGCATTTGAGAATGCACCGAACCCAAGGTAAATCATTGTTATGAAACCCCTACAGACAACACACGTTATATGAGAGGGGTGGAATGTGAATGGTGCTGTAGCTGGTTATCATCTTGTTCCAGTGTAAACATGAAAACAAGCAGCAGTAACTGGGGACTAGATCTGAATCCATGTGGCACATGAGAGGAAGAAGCATGGCTATACAGTCAAGTCAGTCAGTCAGCATGGCTCCTCTTTACATGGTCTGTCCTCAGGGTCAGTCACTAAAGCTTATATAAACACATTCCTACAACTTCACAGCAACATTGTGTTGGCCTAGCAACTATAGAGGCTCTGTGTGTGTGTGGGTGTGTGTGTGTGTGTTCACCTTGCTTTATCAGAAGGAGCATTTTGTACTCTCCCCTGATTAATCCTTTTGCATACTTAAGCCCCCCCTCCCCACCGCTCCCTTCCCCTGACCAAATTAATTTCTCTCCTTTGATAGAGACAGAAAAGGATTTTAATGGCTGTGCCCTTCAAACCTGAGAGTTCTAATAAGTGTGAAGAGAAGATCTGTTTGGCTGATTGTCTTTAAGGCTTGCAGGCATGGAATTAATTGTCTTGATTAAATATTGTCTGTCTGGGCGATGAGAGACGGAGCAGAATTAGTGGTCCCTTTTTAAAAACTTGTATAGGTTCTGAGTAATATTTGACCTAGAATACAAAGACCACAATGAGAGTTACCACTCTTAAGACAAAGACCTTCAGAAATATCCACCTTGTTCTTGAACGCTTTTATAACATGGAAACTATGCAACGACTTCCTCTGCACACTCACATTGTCATAATTCATATGCATGCCACTAGGAATCCCTGCATTAGCAGGTTTCTGTTATCTGATAGATCCTGAGAAAATAACCCATATTACTGGCCTGCTAAAGTGCCTGGACCTTGTCGGCTAAATTGACGATAAAAAGAAGCATAACTGATCCAAATGACTGCCCAATCAGGCAGGCTAGATGCAGTTATTTCTAAATTAATATGCATTCAAAACGCTGGGCTTATGAGCGGTTATTCAAATGACATAAGCTATTCCCTGTGGTTTACAGACTAGAGTTTTCTACTCCCTTGAAAACAATAACATTCTGCATTATATTGTGTTGTTGTAGCCTAGGTAGGATACATTTATTGTCCCTAAAAAACAGAATCAATACGGTAGCTTTTCGAGGTGCGTGCCCGGGGACTGGAGTTCACATAACGAAATAATAGGTAGCCAATCTGATCACTTTTTTTCTTCTTCCCCCCACCGTGTAAATTGACACGATATATTCTCTTTATAAACGGATGGGTTAATATGCATACGCTTCTAACTTACATGGAACTCAAACCGGCTGCGCGCGTGCGCCATCGTGCATAAATATATTTTGTCACGCCAAGCGTGATCACGACACGCAGGTTAAAATATCAAAACAAACTCTGAACCAATTATATTAATTTGGGGACAGGTCGAAAAACATTAAACATTTATGGCAATTTAGCTAGTTAGCTTGCACTTGTTAGCTAATTTGTCCTATTTAGCTAGCTTGCTGTTGCTAGCTAATTTGTCCTGGGATATAAACGTTGAGCTGTTATTTTACCTGAAATGCACAAGGTCCTCTACTCCGCCAATTAATCCATACATAAAACGGTCAACCGAATCGTTTCTAGTCATCTCTCTTCCTTCCAGGCTTTTTCTTCTCCTGACTTTATATTGCAATTGGCAATATATTATATATATATATATATATTGCAGTCACCCACGTGGGTATAACCAATGAGGAGATGGCACGTGGGTACCTGCTTCTACAAACTAATGAGGAGATGGGAGAGACAGGACTTGCAGCGCGATCTGCGTCAGAAATAGAACTGATTCCTATTTTAGCCCTTGGCAACACAGACGCTCGTTGGCGCACGCGAGTAGTGTGGGTGCAATAATTGAATATCATAGATTTCTTAATTTATTTTGCAACGCTCCCGCACGCGACGAGAGCGGTGTCGTCAGCCTGTTAGGCTATACGTCTCGAGTCTGTCTGTCTTCATTGTTCTGTTGCGCAATTACACAACTGGCCTCTCCACCGCCTAGGCTGTTCCTCTTAAATCTTGTGCAGTCCCAGGAAGAAACAGAGTACAAAAGCTTGTTGGACACTTATTTCCACATATTTTATTCACTGAGAGCCTATTGGAGGACAAATGCACTCTTGCTTGCGGAATGTAAAATAGGCTACAGCATTTACAACGGGCGGGGAGTTGGAAAGGAGAAGCATATAGTAGGCTGCCTATCTTTACACTTTCTGGACCTTCTAAACTATCGAGAAAAGACCCAAACTGATCCAAATACTTGCATAATCAGGCCTAGGCTGTAGGCTATGCAGTTATTTCGGCATGAAACAAAACAGGATGTTTGAGCGGTTATTCAAATTAGCCTATATCACTGCAGTTTACTAGTCTTGCTAACAACAGCCTCGCTGTGTAGTCACATGGGTTGTGAGTCAGCCAGGCTAGCAGTTTACAGCCTATAGACAATAACTGTGTACTCACTTGTTAACAATGATACATTTCTCATTGCACTATGTTGTTGTAGCCCAGGTAGAAATAATCATTTTCTTGTCTAAAAATTTAGGCCTAGGGCTAATCAATAGTGGACAGAGCCAGAACAAAATCAGTTGGAGGGGTATTTATTTCTATAAGCAGGCCCGATTTTTCCACAGGACCACGCATGCGCGTGCATGAATTTAACATTTTAAATGATACTCCAGATACATTATCTTCACACATTTTAGATGCTTTTTACTGACAGATGCAACTCAGTAATCAACTGGGCCTATTACCACACGCGTTGCCCATAAAGCTGGCTTGACAAAAAGGCATAGGCCTATGCAGTTGTGATTTGAAACAATCCACAGCTGTTTTTTTTAAATAAGCTAAATGGTCCTCTGTGGCCAAGTCAAACTCTCTGGTAAAGTATTTTGAAGGATTTTATTAAGTAATTATTATATAAATTTTGGCAAAACATCAATACACTATAGGGGAAGCCAGCATCCGAACAGTGCATTGTTCACCCGCCAACTTTCCTTTTTAATTCTCAAGTGCCTGAAACCAGAGATCTGTATATAATGATACGGTGATCGTGTCTCCTCCCTAACAACGCGAGTCGTTGTTCCAAAGCCGAGAATGCAGGCGACAAGCTTAGGTCTGCATATTATGCCGATAGAAATGCATTGTGCTTATTCAGAGCAGATTTTGGCAAAAGTGGGTTCTCTCGCTTCGTCTCTTCCTCTCTGCTGAAACTGGAGAGCAACAGCACCCCTTTGTCTTACTATAAGTGGCCCATGTATCTGATGCTGTCTGGCCAGAAAAAGTATGACATGCCATACTCTTTTTGTCCAGACAGCATCAGATTCAATACATTGTCTACACCAGTGGAGGCTGAGGAGGGGAGGACAGCTCATAATGGTTGGACCGGAGGGAATGGAATGGCATCAAACACATGGAAACCATGTTTATTGTGTTTGATAACATTCCACTTATACCACTCCAGCCATTACCACAACCCCGTCCTCCCCAATTCAGGTGCCACCAACCTCCTGTGGTCTACACATACTGAGACAGAGGGGCACTGTTTCGCTCACTTGGATGCTTAAATCCGAGATAGATGAATCTTTGTCGGCACGCGTCTCGGTCAAATAAATAATAAATATTTCTATATTTATTTGGACGGGCAAGGGGGTCCGGTAGGGCGGGCCAGGCCCCCTAGGGCCCGCACATAACGCCGGCCCTGATAGTGGAGCAGACTTGCTCTTGCTGATTGCTGATTGTAAAACAAGCCTACAGCAAATTAAGTGTCAGGGAAAGTTGAGGAGAGAAAGTGCATTGGTGTGATCACTTTTGGCCAGTTATGATAACATTGTTGCACTGATGCATTGCAATTTGCAAATAGTTGCACAGGACAAACAGAGAGATGAGCACAGTAAAACAAGACCCAAAGGACTTGACAACCATTAGAAAAATGGAAATCACTTGCAAACCATTTGAGCAACGAGGCAATATTGACATGCTGTAAAATATGTGCAGGCTAAACGGCGTCATTTAAATACGAGTTACTATATTATTTTTCATTAGGCCTACACATGTACATTAAAGTAGCCTATTATTATCAGTTGTCAATATGACAAAAAACACACACTGAATGGACTTGCTACCACCTTATTAATAGGCAGCATGCAGTAGGATACGTTGATCAGATGAATGCAATGGTAGAAAAAGTATACTTGAGTAGAAAATGACTCAAGTAAGTCAGTAAAATACTACTTGAGTACAAGTCTAAAAGTATTTGGTTTTAAATATACTTAAGTTTCAAAAGTAAGTGTAAATAATTTCAAATTCCTTATATAAAGCAAACCAGATGGCATAATTATAATTATTATTTTTACGGATAGCCAGGGGCATGCTCCAACACTGAGACATAATTTACAAACGAAACATGTGTTTAGTGAGTCCGCCAGATCAGAGGCAGTAGAGATGACCTGGGATGTTATCGTGATAAGTGTGTGAATTAGACAATTTTCCTGTCCTGCTAAGCATTCAAAATGTAACGAGTACTTTTGGGTGTCAGGGAAAATGTATGGAGTAAAAAGTACATCACTTTTTTAGGGATGTGGTGAAGTAAAAGTAAACGTTATCAAAAATATAAATAGTAAAGTACAGATACCCCCAAAAAACGACTTAAATCAAATCAAATTTTATTTGTCACATGCGCCGAATACATTGGATGGCCTATATAAGTAGTACTTCCAAGTATTTTACTTAAGTACTTTACACCACTGGTTGATTGACAGGTGTAGGACTGTAGAACAATAAACCCTCTAGTGTCAATACTCACAAACGTTTTATAGTTAGGCTATGTAGCCTATAGTTTATCGTTACACTTGTTACATGTTTACATGTTATACATGTTTACTTTACTTTTATGCTCTATAAATTGACTCCTAATAATTTACTCCAGCAACTTGAGGCAAGTTTGCACCGGCGGGCTGCAGTAGGGAGGTAAAGTGGAAGTGGATCCCATCACTTCTGTTGTTTGGCTGTCCCATAGCAACATTTGAAAATGAGGTGGATAGGGCTAACTATGAGTGGTGACATGATTGAGGAGTAACAAATTAATATCTGCCTCAAATCGAGCCAAGAAACAACCTCCAAACTCACTTGAGTTTGGTAAAACATACAGTAAGGGCCCGATAATAAATAGAAGGGTTCTGCATCAAAAACAAATAATGGATAGACTAAGTAAAGTCCATTAGTAGATGCACAGATTTACTAACTATACATATCCATTTTCTAATGTAGACTAGACACGATGGGTTAGTCATTAGTAAATGGGTAGTTTTCATTTTGTAGTAGGGAGGTAGAAGAGCCAAAATGTAACAGAATGAGAGGAGAGAAACAGACATTTAAACAGCCGTCTACCCGCAGCATTAACATGGCATCATCTAGTTTAAACGCAACTTATTTTGCCATGTGTCATTTCTAACAAAACCCCCAAACACACAAAAATGCCTTCCACAATACAGGTATTACAAATGAGATGCCAAGATGGAAAAACAAAAAGGCATGATCGTTTCTGCCACACAAAAATCCAAGAGGTGGGTGACTCCTGTTTGAGTCATGGCTGAGGTACATCGTCGATGACTAGGAATGGACCTGGCTGAGCTCAATCACTTCCTTTTACTTACACTTTAGTCATTTAGCAGAAACTCTTATCCACAGCGACTTACAGGAGCAATTAGGGTTAAGTGCCTTGCTCAAGGGCACAGACAGATTGTTTTTCACCTAGTCTGCTCAGGGATTCAAACCCAACAGGCCCAACAGTCTTAACCGCTAGGCTACCTGCCACCCTTAAACCCTCTCTTCATAGCAGAAGCCCCACATGACTTGAACCCCCCCCCCAAACATTGTCACAGGAATCTCAAGAGCTAAATTGCATAATCCAGCATAAGCATGGCTTCGTCTCTAGTGGAAGTCGGTGAAGCTTCAAAGAGGGGGACCTATTTTACGGCTTTATGAAACAACGTGGTGAGGTAGAGAGAGGACCATGTTTATAACAATCCCCCCCACCACACACACAGACCCTCCTCCTCCCCTTCTGTGAACAAGGGCTTTTCTACAGCTGGGTAACAAAGCATGACCCAATAATCCTGAAGCCCGACTCAAAGCTGGAACCTCCTCTCTGAGGACTTTATAAGATTCTGCCTGGCGATGAGGAGACTGCTAGGCATGTGTGGGGGATTATACACAAACACACAACTAGCTTTGATTATTCTAATTATGACTAAAGCCCTGAGTAGATTATGAGCACAGGCTAATATGTGCAATGTGATGAGTTCACATGCAATAAGGGACTTTAGAGTTAAGTAAAACCAGACAAAGGCATATATCTGGGCCAAACTGGTATTCTTGTCTTCAACTGATTACGCGCCTATACTAATTCATTTTAAAAATCCAAACACTGAATTTATTTATGCGCCACTGCATGCTAACTGTCCTGACTGCAGATGAGTTTGCCCCCATTGACACAAATAAAAATTGCTGAGTAAGGACTTTTGGGCTTACTGTTGCAGCATGTGAATTACAATTCTGGTGAAAAGAAGTGGTGGGCCCATCCAGACATGAGGCAATGGAGAGAGACAGAGCTAGCAACAGGCCTGCTCCTGTCCTGTTCTGACAGTTGGCTAAACGTCTCAAGGCAGGTAACAAGGTTTTGGATGACTAGGAGTGGAATGTTCTGTCTGAACAATCAAACAAGCAAGGAAGAAGTGCCAGTCGTCGAATCTAGACTCACTGAGTATACCAAAAGGTAGAACATAAACGGGCTGCATTCCCAAAGATGACATGTTCCTGGGTTTCTCCACAGCTTCATATAAGCTGTTAGTTTATAAACAGCCCATCTGCTTTGCAGGCTGAGGCTGGCCTGGAGCACCAGACAGAACCCTCTAAATTAAAAATCACATGCCAGGAGACCCACAGCATGGTTAAGATACAGGGAGCTGGTTAGTTCTGGCAGTCACAGAGAGCAAGTAGAAAACTATCCTAAATATTTTGAAGGCACAAGCAACCCTCATCTGTAGCTGGTTTATACCATAGGAATGTATGCACTTTGTAGAAAGGCTTGGTAGTGTAAACAAAGTTAATGTACCGTCGTCTTTTTTAAACAAATATAAGGTTGGAGAGACAAGATGCACAAAAGAATGGCAGAAAACGATTTCATTTCTACTTTATAGAAATCTCAGGGACCCATCTGTGAACATTTACCTGCTTTCCATTTTGCTCATAAAAAGGTAAACACAGGCCTGTATTGACCCGGAGGGAAAATACATTATTTACGGCTAACTCTGGTAAGTGTCTCTTTTGAGGCACATTATAGCCTATATTTCAAGGGACAACTCAGACTCCGCTGTGCTGATGTTAGTTGTTTTTTCATACTCAGCCACACATTTCCATAGCGAAATCACTTGAGTTCACAAATTGACTGTCTCTTGTCAGACACATATCTGCATAATTCATGTGGATTTTATATTTCTACATGCTATCATATTTCCTTATGCCTTACTGAACTTTGGGATTTATCATCATGTTTTTAGAGTATAATATTAATATGGTGTGCTTTATTATTTTCAAGTAATATTGTACAGAAACAATATGAAATCAAAGCATTTCCACATAGGCCAATAGCCCAGTCTTTGCTGTAACCTATAAAAACGTGTTCTAGGCCTATTCCGTTTCCAGTTGTCGGGATGTGTAAACCCACATGTTTATCTGGCTCCTAGCACTAGCCCCAAACAAAAGTTAATCAAACCCTCCATTGGTTTAGATAATGAGGATTTGATATGTCTAACATTTTAATGGAGGCAGACGCATGAATAAAACAATATTTCGTTAGAGAGGAGCCTCTGAAGTGTCCCTTGGTCTAAAATAACCCTCAGTGGTGGCTATTTTGCAGTGATCGCATTGGAAATGCGAGACGGATATTGATCATCTCAACTGGAAAGCTATTGTGTAGCAGAGGAGCTACCCTGAGACACATTTTCCCAGCACTAATATGATTTTGTAAAATTTAAGGCATCCGGATCTATTTTAATACTTCCAAACTTGCGTTCGATGCTTGGTTAACATTGAAAAAAAATGTCCATACTAGATTGGATACGAGTCCTTTGTCTTGTCCAACTAGCAAATAAACAAAAGATATAGGATTTGGATCAAAGCGGCTTATGTTGGCTTAATTATAATAAGATATCCAATAACCGCCTTTGTCTAACACAAACTACTCTTTATCTATCAAAAAGACACAATCGAGTTGTAAAATAATAAAAATGTAAAACTGACTAAGGGAGATCCATTTTATTCGCGTGTGTTAGATCCCCTCAGCCGCCAGTCCGGCGCACGGAAAGCGTAGCCTTCCATACTGTAGCCCTGGACGACGAAAGAAAAGTGCTAAATGTTGCCAACACATAGCTGGGTCGGCTCAATCGACTCAACGTAATGTGAAGCGAGTCAGTGCTATATTGAGGCTATGGAAATTATACTTTGTCTCAGTTCGTGTGGGTAAAACCACAGTCACATTTTAACAAACGGCTACAATAAAGGCTCCTCAACTGACAGCCCTTTAATTTATTAACAGCTAAACTGATACAGACCAACGTATCCTGCTTCCCACTGAAACAGAGTAGCCTAGCCAGACATCTGAATTTGCAAATCGAATGTTGATCATTCTGCTCACTTAATTCGATCCAAACCAAATTAATATTGGCGTATGCTAAAATTGCATCAACATAGACCAGGTTTTCAATACTTTTGTTTGTATGGAAAAACTTATAATTCCTAGAAGCCATCCTACCCTGCCTTGACCGAGTTAGCTGGTACAGATTCATGTGAAAAGCTGTTTAAGAGGAGAAGAGGGACAAGGGCAAAGTGCTACTTTTGTTCCACTTACCGACTTGTAAGACATTTTCCACACAACCAGTCTCCAAAAGCCGTATGCCTCGGCGGAAAGGCAGTCCATCTCCGGTGCCCGCTGCCCCGGCAGCGGCCGTCGTATTGGTAACCCCTCCAGGGACAGACCCGGATCCAGCGGGAGCCACTGTGCCCACCGCCGGACCCTCTTCGCCTGCGACGCGGCACTGAAACGACGAATACATACATATTTCCCTTTCGTTCCTCGGAAAGGACCAGTACACTATACGGCGCTGTACTGGCTCTGGGATCCGCTCGAAGCGCTCCTCCACCCTCTCAAAGGCCCATTTCTCCGCTACAGCCTTCGCGGCACAGTCCAACAGAGATTCCGGGCAGCGAAACCGAGAGTTCGGAAAACCCGGACCAGGCCCCGGACCAGGCCCTCGGGGAGCCGGGCGCAAGCACGGTCGCTTGCTGGCCGGGGGTAAAGATAGATGAAGTGGCGGCTGAGGCGGTAGCTCTCCACGTCCCTCCGCCATGACGTCCAGATAAACACTGAGAACAGACGACCAGCTTCAGAATTGCACAAATGAGACACTGCACAACCAGAGAGGAGGGAGTGGGGTTGATGGGGTGTATACGTCACCACCAATAACAAACACTCCCCAATCGCGATACTGCACTGACAACGCGCCACCGCTACCGGCCTCTTGGTGTGTGTGTGTGTGTGTGTGTGTGTGTGTGTGTGTGTGTGTGTGTGTGTGTGTGTGTGTGCAGTGCCGCCTCTAGCCTTCTGGGGGCCCTAGGCGAGATTCTATCATTTTTGCCATGGTGAGAAAGTTTTGAAGCAATTGTACACATTTTGCCATGACTTATGCCATGTTCATATGATATCTGTTTGAGAGTGACTAACAAAAGCAATGGGGCCCCCTGGAGGTTTAGGGCCCCTGAGCACATGCCCTGCATGCTCGGTTGGTAATTTGGTAATGAATAGGCCTACTACAAGATTTAGATAGCTGGCTAGACTACCTTACCTAGCAATTGAAAATATTTAGCTGACATTTGCTAATTGGGTGACTAACATAACAACTGAACAACTGCTGATGCACTAGCAAATTCCGAACTTGCACCCTGTGTTTTTATACTTTTATCACTCTCAACAGTAAACTGACACTCTGACTGAGTTCATAAACCGGACGCAGTGCGTAGTCTGCCTGTTGGTTTGGTTGGTGTATAGGAAGAGGCGGCTCTGTGTGTGTAGTCTGTAACAAGACAGACACATCATGCTCACCTCAACTTCAACCTTAGTCTATATATTCAAATTATGAATGACAACCAAAATAACCACATTAGTGTCCAATAAATCATAAAGAATGTTTGAAATAAACATGGCATTATGGAAATAAAATGAACACATCCAAGTAGTGAAAACTCTTCCCTCCAGTAATCCCTGCCTATGCTGCATAGACCTATTTTACTAATAAGTATCTTTCTTTAAGATGTATTACAAGCACTGACTTGCAAATCAAATTTACACCATTTACTTCTAGAACAAATGTCAATGTTTCCAATGCAGCAAATACATATCTTCAGAGTACTCATTAGGTGTCAGATCTGGTGAATTGACAGACCGTATTCACAAACATTTACAAATATGCCAGCACTGAGAAGAGGACATATATTCAAACATGTAAATTAGTTAAATAATATCAATAATAATATTCACCAAGATACAGTGCATTTGAAAAGTGTTCAGACCCCTTCACTTTTTCCACATTTTGTTACGTTACAGCTTTATTCTAAAATTGATTAAATCGTTTTTTCCCCCTTCATCAATCTACACACAATACCCCATAATGACAAAGCAAAAACAGGATATAACAAAAAATATATATATATAACATTTACATAAGTATTCACAGGCTCTTTACTCAGTACTTTGTTGAAGCACCTTTGGCAACGATTACAGCCTCAAGTCTTCTTGGGCATGACGCTACAAGCTTGGCGCAAATGTATTTGGGGAGTTTCTCCCATTTTTCTCTGCAGGTTGGATGGGGAGCGTTGCTGCACAGCTATTTTTAGGTCTCTCCAGAGATGTTCGATTGGGTTCAAGTCCGAGCTCTGGCTGGACCACTCAAGGACAATCAGAGACTTGCGCTAAAGCCACTCCTGCATTGTCTTGGCTGTGTATTTAGGGTCGTTGTCATGTTGGAAGATGAACCTTCGCTTCAGTCTGAGGTCCTAAGTGCTCTGGAGCAGGTTTTCATCAAGGATCTCTCTGTACTTTGCTCCGTTCATCTTTCCCTTGACACCTGACTAGTCTCCCAGTCCCTGCCGCTGAAAAACATCCCCACAGCATGATGCCAGGTTTCCTCCAGACGTGACGCTTGGCATTCAGGCCAAAGAGTTCAATCTTGGTTTCATCCGACCAGAGAATCTTGTTTCTCATGGTCTGAGAGTCCTTTAGGTGCCTTCTGGCAAACTCCCAAGCGGGCTATCATGTGCCTTTTACTGAGCAGTGGCTTCCGTCGGGCCACTCTACCATAAAGGCCTGATTGATGGAGTGTAGCAGAGATGGTTGTCCTTCTGTAAGGTTCTCCCATCTCCATAGAGGAACTCTGGAGCTCTGTCAGAGTCACGTCCCTGACCAATACCCGATTGCTCAGTTTGGCCAGGCAGCCAGCTCTGGGAAGAGTCTTGGTGGTTCCAAACTTTTTCCATTTAAGAATGACAGATGCCACTGTGTTCTTGGGGACCTTCAATGATGCATAATTATTTTGGTACCCTTCCCCAGATCTGTGCCTCGACACAATCCTGTGTCGGCGGTCTACAAACAATTCCTTTGACCTTATGGCTTGGTTTTTGCTCTGACATGCACTGTGAACTGTGGGGCCTTATATAGACAGGTGTGTGCCTTTCCAAATCATGTCCAATCAATTGAATTTAACATACAGTAGGTGCACTCCAATCAAGTTGTAGAAACATCTCAAGGATGATCAATGGAAACAGAATGCACCTGAGCTCAATTTCGAGTCTCATATCAAAGGGTCTGAATACTTATGTAAATAAGGTATTTTTTTATATATGTAAGTGCATATATATTTTTTCGCTTCGTCATTATGGGGTATTGTGTCTAGATTGATTAGTGAAAACAAATATTGAATACATTTTAAAATAAGGCTGTAACGTAACAAAATGTGGGGAAAAAGTGAAGGGGTCTGAATACCTTCTGAATGCACCGTATGTAAAATACTCATATTGTATATACAACTGGCACATTATAGTCAATACCGTATGTGGCGTGAGTAACTACCAATGTAAAAAATAACCTACAGTATGTAGTCTAAAACCTCTTTAGCAGACTAATACACTGATCATTTTTTTAGGAAAAACAGCTTCTATCTCAAGGCCATCAGACTGTTAAACAGCCACCACTAACATTTAGCGGCCGCTGCCAACATACTGACTCAACTCCAGCCACTTTAAAAATGGGAATTGATGGAAATTATGTAAAAATGTACCACTAGCCACTTTAAACAATGCCACTTAATATAATGTTTACATACCCTACATTACCCATCTCATATGTATATACTGTACTCTATATCATCTACTGCATCTTGCCATCTTTATGTAATACATGTACCACTAGCCACTTTAAACTATGCCACTTTATGTTTACATACCCTACAGTACTCATCTCATATGTATATACCGTACTCTATACCATCTACTGCATCTTGCCATGCCGTTCTGTACCACCACTCATTCATATATCTTTATGTACATATTCTTCATCCCTTTACACTTGTGTGTGTGTATAAGGTAGTAGTTGTGGAATTGTTAGGTTAGATTACTTGTTGGTTATTACTGCATTGTCGGAACTAGAAGCACAAGCATTTCGCTACACTCGCATTAACATCTGCTAACCATGTGTATGTGACTAATAAAATTTGATTTGATTTGATTTGATTTGCTCATTTAGGACTACCTCTTGTGCACTCTTTTCTTTGAAAATGTAATGGGTGCGTGTTGGTAGCAGGGAAGTCAGGCGCAGGAGAATCGAACTTGGTATAAACGGAGTTGTTTAATCAGTGCTTCACAAAACTCCAAAACCAAAATAATAAAAAGTGGGTACAAAACCCATCGCGCACCAACACATAATACACAAACATACAATCAAACAATCTCCGACAAGGACCAGAGGGGAAACAGAGGGTTAAATACACAACATGTAATTGATGGGATTGGAACCAGGTGTGAAGGAAAACAAGACAAAACCAATGGAAAATGAAAAATGGATCAGTGATGGCTAGAAGGTCGGTGACGTCGACCGCCGAACATCGCCCGAACGAGGAGAGGGACCGACTTCGGCGGAAGTCGTGACAGAAAACTGAAAACACTGGTAAAAATAAGCATGGTACATAATCAGAAAGCCCTGAATAAGTATACATATTATCTCCAGTAATGAAGTTTAAATCAGCCAGTGTCTCTGATCAATCATGCAGACCTCATTTAGAGACAGTGACAAACATTATCAATGCTCGATTAAACCCAGACTGAGTGACTGAGTGGTATTTGCTCCAATTAACATTGTTATGAATAATTCATACAACGGGAATTCACTAACTGTACACACAAAATGAGGCTGTGTGTGTTTGGGAGATTCATTACATTGCCTTGGCTTGTCACAATGATATACTTTTAAAAACTTTTTAAAATCGTAATTTTAGTCACCCAAGACTAACTAGGTGAATAGGGAATAGGGAATCATGAATCAAACACCTTTTTTGTCAGTCTGTGTACATGAAAAATAAATATGTTCATATATATTTGAAGTCACTCTAATACTATTCTGGATTTTCACCCATTGAATTTCTCAGCCAGCTTTTCCCATAAATATTTTACATTAAACTGTGAAAGTCGAGGTATTATTCTTCATCAGTGATGAAGAGCATAGATGTCCTTGGGATCCTTTCCAGACCTTAAAAATATATAAATGCATCTCAAGGGTGAAAGGGATCAGAATCAGACAGGCCTCTTTGTGAAGAGAGAGGTACAACTTTTACACACAAAAAAAGAAATAAAAGGAGATTGGCATGAGGATGATTAGCAACTCAATGTCTGTCGTCAGGCGATAGCAGCTCCCCTCCTCCCGACATGCCACCCCCTGACTGTTTGTGATGAAATATAATAACGTTTCAGAAAGTTTTTCACTAGCTAACAATGTCACACACACACACACAAAAGGCAGAAAATGCAATTGTGTGTGTGTGTTTTGAGGCCCTGGCCCCTCACCTTATTCCCCTGCAGGGACAGGGACACTTCTGGAGGCTGCTGTTGTCCCTTCTCTCTCTTTTTTTCTCTCCCTTTTCTCTCACTTCTCTTTTCTTTGAGGAGGTCGTGTCTCTTTGAGGCTCCCGGCCAAGGAGCTGTTTTGTCAGTCAGTGGAGATGAGATTGCCTGGCCTCATTGTGCTTTGAAGCTCACAGGGATCTATAAAGCCTCTTTCTATCTTAAAGACTCCCAGTTCTGGAGTCCAGCTGAGAGCTGTGGGAAGGGTGTGAAAAGGGAATCAGAAAGGTTCTTCCATCATGGGTGGCCCCCAGCAGTCTGTCCAGCCTGGTGCAACTCTCACCAGCTGACGCACTGGTGTTGCTCCTTGTAGGCAAACACCCACAGATACTACATATGGGCCATCCTTGTATAAGGAAGATAATGTTTTAGCACAGGCTTAGCTGACTGGACGGTGATAGTTCATGAGGGAGATCAGACATTTTGTGGCGTTTGAACGGGGAAAACGATGACAGCTCTTTCCACGGCAATGATAAGAGATGACAGTGATACAGGAGGATGTTTTGGGTAAACACAGTGTATGTTTGTTGGTGTGTTCTTAGACAGAGCAAACAGCAGGTATGAGAGTAAGTAATGACAGGACTCCCAGCATGCCTGCTACGGTCCAGTCGAGTGCATGGAGGGAAAGATAGCAGGATGACAGCCCACCACAGAGACAGGGCACCATCTAATGCTCTGCTTGTGTGTGTGTGTGTGTGTGTGTGTGTGTGTGTGTGTGTGTGTGTGTGTGTGTGTGTGTGTGTGTGTGTGTGTGTGTGTGTGTGTGTGTGTGTGTGTGTGTGTGTGTGTGTGTGTGTGTGTGTGTGTGTGTCCGCTTGCACAGCTCTTCCATAATCCTCCCCTCATATTTGTTCTGTCAGGACACTATTCCTTGCAGTGTTCGATTGTGATATTGATACAATTGAATGACAAAAAAATATCTATTTTTTGTCCATGTACTCCATTTCTACCTAAACATTGTTAGAACAAGTACTTGGAACCACCTCATTCTCTATCGCCCTCCACCACATCCCTGCTCTCTTTGTATACGTCTGTGTCCCCTGTCTCAAAGAATCCCCTTTTGGCGCATAATTACATCGAACAATGGCCCAAACCCAATGGTGGATGCAACCAGTTACCAAGGCAACGATTATGATAAATTAAGGGGAGACAAGACAGGTAATTGGAAAAAGATTGATAGGGGACAAGGGAGTGGAAAAAGCCTATCAAAGGATATCTCAGAGGGAATTACAATTGCATAATGACAAGGCTTCTCTTCTTCCAAGCTGATAGGCCCTCGTTCGTCTGCCACAAGATAAAGGCCAGAACTGCTCTCTTTGTCATTCTCCTGCTATATTGACATCCACAAATATAGGCTTAGTGTTGTTTGATGACTTAATGGCAAACAAGGAATATTCAAATCAGGGTTTGAGGTATAAGTGATCTCTCAGGCAGGTGAATGTGCTATTATGGTGTGGTTAGTGTGTAATGCACTAACCAAAGCATTGTGTTGTATTCTACAGACGTATCTACAATACATGACATCTGTAATGATGTATAGTCTTATTCAATCCCCTTTTTTCTAATTCCATTATTTTTTTCTGACCACCATTTCCTCTTTCATTCTCGCAAGAGAGAGAGAGAGAGAGAGAGAGAGAAATGCAGATATAGTTTCCTCCTCCTCCGCAGGTTCGGTTTAGACTTGGCCTGTACACAACATAGACTGGGGTGTTGTTCACTCTCTTCTCTGACTCTCACCCTAAGAATGCACTTTATGTGGCTCGGGTGGCGTCAGCGGAAGTCCCTATCAATTTACCTGTCTCTCAGTGTATATAGCTGCATGGGCGTAGCTCGGATATAGACTTGGAGAGAGATATGGAAAGAAACATCAGAGAATTCCCCTGGGACGCTGGGGTGGAGGACGGTGGTGATAGCCCTTCGTCTTCTGCTCGGTGACATCAGCAGTTTGTGGGCAGGTTGGGGCTTTGCACAGCGGCCGTTGATGTACAGCAAACAATGGCTGTGTTGATAGAGGACCCAACACTACCTGTAGGGCCTAATTTCTATCACAAAGGCAGCAGAGAGAGGCCCTCCTCAACCCCATCCTCAGGGCCAGAGCTGTCAGCAACCTATCAGGAAGGCCCAGACAGCCATCAATATGACCATGTGAGTCAGATTTAAGTGGACACTGAGGAGCACAACACCACTACTCACCCGGTGTGAATAGGGAATTACCCATACAACCTTTTATTTCACTATGACTCGACTAGAAGGGAACGTACGTAGCTGTGGAATGGGCTAGTGTTGCCATAAAATACTTTTGTCTCTAGGAAGGAACATCTTTTTTTTGCACTCTACTTAGGTGTTTGCGTATTGGCACGACACAGCTCCATAAAAGGCACAAGACATGGAGGTGATTTTTACAACAGATCGCTCTTCTCAAGTGTGCCTCGCTCACCTTGGAGGACTTCCTCCCTTTGCCGCTTGATCCCCCAAGCCCCCCCAACTAGCCACACTTCCCCAGTCCTGGTTGGATGATGAGAAGTTAATTAGTGGAAGTAGAAAATAGGCTACCCCCTCCTCCATGGCAGTGTGCCCATCATGTCCCCCCGAACACCAAAGGTGGTAGAAGCTCTTAGCAGCCCTTCAAGTCTCTGTCCCCCTGGTCTGCACCCTTACTACTGCAAGCAATGGCTCTGACCACTTCACTGCAGTGGCTCTGACCACTTCACTGCAGTGGCTCTGTCCTCTGTCCACTTTTTACTCTGTATTGTACTCCTCCTCTCTCCTAATCCCCACCTCTCAGTCTCTTCTCTCCCTCTCTTTTCTCTCTCCTCTCTTTTCTTGAGGCCCTTCTCTATTGTTGTGGCCCAGAGGGTATTTCCAGCAGGAGGAGGAGAATGGACGTTCCAGCAGGAGGAGGAGAATGGACGTTGGTCTCTGGAGAGGCCTAAACACAAACACAGGGAGTGACCGGCCACTGATCTGGCTTGAGTGATGGGTGTTATCTAAAGGACACTGGCTTTTATTTTGGGATTCCAGTCAGATGACCGAGAGGCTCTATGGTTACGGCTGCAGAATGCTCAGCAGCAATTTAAGTAAAAGGGGGAAATGTGTCCAAATTGAGGCCATTTACTTGAATTCTTTCTCCAGTAACATCTTTCCCTGCAATCCATCTGTTATGAGATGCTCTCAATGTGTCTCTCTGTTCTCTCTCCCTCTGCTATGAACTGAAGAAGCAGGAAATGACCAGTCCCCCCTCTGTTCTTGTCTAAAATGCAGCATTCCACCTCGCCTCAGCTTAATTGGATGAAAATGGCATGTGTTGAAATGGCTGTTGCCTGTCTCAGGCCTATGGTGTCTGATTGGTGGGATATCTCTAATGGTGTTAGGGGGTGATTTCATACCCAGCAGGTCTCCGGGCTCCATCAGCCTCCATGCTGGCAAAGTGGCCTATGTGAATAGTGCGGTTGTGGGGAGGGGGGTAGCCCCCCTTTATGGTGATAGGCAAGATGGGTGTATTTGATCAAGGCTGATGCCCAGGTCCTCATTTGCATGTCCAAACAAGATTAAATACATTGAAATCAACTGAAATAAATACCACCCTTTAAAGATAGACAAATAGAAGAGATTAGCAATGTAGATAAGGCATCATCATGGAGAACATTGCATTACAATTTAGACTTGTTTTCCCCCCATATTAGGCAGTGCAATGACAGAGGAATAATATAATGTGTGGCATTTCTGTATGAAAAGGTTTCTTTTACCCTTCACCCTCCCATAGCTACTGTGTACTGACATTTCCTCACAATTTGACATGATGGCAACCAGCTTGATTTTATTGCACATTTTAGTATAATGGTCAGTGTTGCTTCAGTGGAACAAATTGTGTGGAAATTTGAGTTCTGAACTGATCCTGATGTACTTGCTCCAGTGTTTGTCCCTCAGTAATAGTCATTGATATGTGTAGACATTACACACGCAGACTGCAGCAGACCAAGGCCCTGCCCACTGCTACCATGTGATGACTAATACACAGGTCATGTTCCATGCCGACTACATTGCAGACGTGACATGCATCTGCAATGCACTCGGTCTGGAACGTGGCCACAAGCAACGAGTGGAGCCTTGCCATTTCTCTAGTTAGCTTTCTGAGGCCCTTGGTTAATCCTGATGATGGAGGTGAAGATATGGGTGGCGTGACTGGTATGGGTCCACCCACTGGTTAGGGATAGGAAGGACAAGGAGGGTTGGGTTTAAGAGCGCCCCCAAGAGGAGAATGTTTGCTGCTGGGAGACGATTCCCGAAATATGCCTGTTTGACTTGTTCCCACCCACAGCATGACACATCTGTTTGGTGTAGGCTATGCTTTCTATAGTGTTCTATTCTGAATCTTTTTTTTACAGCATCTGAAAGCAAAAGGCTATTCTTTATCAGATGATTTGGCAACATTTTAAATGTGTGCCATAAATTGTCCAACAGGATTCTGTGTCCTTTTGCTTTTGAAGTTAATAGCCATATATAAGCTCCAGAGTCATTAACATTGAACATTAACAGACATTTATGTTGGTACGAAGTCTCAAAAACTGTTTCGAAGGTACAAATTTCATGATCTAGTCTACTGTTTTTTTTTGCTCTGTTTAATTGAAGACAATAAAATTAGAAAATAACTTGCATAGAAACTCCCAACAGGTCATCAACAGGTAGTGGCAAAGTTCTGTTGGGCAAAACAATTTGGTTTTGTTACCATCCTGACGCTGCATTGAAGGTAACCCTCAGTTTACCGTCAAAAGGGTCCCAGAGATAATGGTAAAGAAATTGTTAAAAGTGAAAAATATACTGTACAGGCCTATGATGCAAACAATGCTACTTGAAATGATCAATTTGCTCAGAAAGTTATTATACTGTTGATCTTCATTTCCCTTTTTCATGTATTTCAGTCGATCAACAAAAAAAACATGACTTCAGAATCCGTTTGTGACAGTCTAATCAAACTGTTGTTGACAAGCCTTATATTTACACATAACTTTATTTGATGTTCTTGTCATACGGAAACAAAAATAATTATTCACATTGTTGCCCTTTACATGGTCCTTTACATGGTCCATTACATGGTCCTTTACATGGTCCTTTACATGGCCCTTTACATGGTCCTTTACATGGTCCTTTACATGGTCCATTACATGGTCCTTTACATGGTCCATTACATGGCCCTTTACATGGTCCTTTACATGGTCCTTTACATGGTCCTTTACATGGTCCATTACATGGTCCTTTACATGGTCCTTTACATGGTCCTTTACATGGTCCTTTACTTGGTCCTTTACATGGTCCTTTACATGGTCCTTTACATGGCCCTTTACATGGCCCTTTACATGGTCCTTTACATGGTCCTTTACATGGTCCATTACATGGTCCTTTACATGGTCCTTTACATGGTCCTTTACATGGCCCTTTACATGGTCCTTTACATGGTCCTTTACATGGTCCTTTACATGGCCCTTTACATGGTCCTTTACATGGTCCTTTACATGGTCCATTACATGGTCCTTTACATGGTCCTTTACATGGTCCTTTACATGGTCCTTTACATGGTCCTTTACATGGTCCTTTACATGGTCCTTTACTTGGTCCTTTACATGGTCCTTTACATGGTCCATTACATGGTCCTTTACATGGTCCTTTACATGGTCCTTTACATGGTCCTTTACATGGTCCTTTACATGGTCCTTTACATGGTCCTTTACATGGCCCTTTACATGGTCCTTTACATGGTCCATTACATGGTCCTTTACATGGCCCTTTACATGGCCCTTTACATGGTCCTTTACATGGTCCTTTACATGGTCCTTTACATGGTCCTTTACATGGTCCATTACATGATCCTTTACATGGTCCTTTACATGGTCCTTTACATGGTCCTTTACATGGCCCTTTACATGGTCCATTACATGGTCCTTTACTTGGTCCTTTACATGGTCCTTTACATGGTCCTTTACATGGTCCTTTACATGGTCCTTTACATGGTCCTTTACATGGTCCTTTACTTGGTCCTTTACATGGCCCTTTACATGGCCCTTTACATGGTCCATTACATGGTCCTTTACATGGTCCATTACATGGTCCATTACATGGTACTTTACATGGTCCTTTACATGGTCCTTTACATGGTCCTTTACATGGTCCATTACATGGTCCTTTACATGGTCCATTACATGGTCCTTTACTTGGTCCTTTACATGGTCCTTTACATGGTCCTTTACATGGTCCATTACATGGTCCATTACTTGGTCCTTTACATGGTCCTTTACATGGTCCTTTACATGGTCCTTTACTTGGTCCTTTACATGGTCCTTTACATGGTCCATTACATGGTCCTTTACATGGTCCATTACATGGTCCTTTACTTGGTCCTTTACATGGTCCTTTACATGGTCCTTTACATGGTCCATTACATGGTCCATTACTTGGTCCTTTACATGGTCCTTTACATGGTCCTTTACATGGTCCATTACATGGTCCTTTACATGGTCCTTTACATGGTCCATTACATGGTCCTTTACTTGGTCCTTTACATGGTCCTTTACATGGTCCTTTACATGGTCCATTACATGATCCATTACTTGGTCCTTTACATGGTCCTTTACATGGCCCTTTACATGGTCCTTTACATGGTCCTTTACATGGTCCATTACATGGTCCTTTACATGGTCCTTTACATGGCCCTTTACATGGTCCTTTACATGGTCCTTTACATGGTCCTTTACATGGTCCATTACATGGTCCTTTACATGGTCCTTTACATGGTCCTTTACATGGTCCTTTACATGGTCCATTACATGGTCCTTTACATGGTCCTTTACATGGCCCTTTACATGGCCCTTTACATGGTCCATTACATGGTCCTTTACATGGTCCTTTACATGGTCCTTTACATGGTCCTTTACATGGTCCTTTACATGGTCCTTTACATGGTCCTTTACTTGGTCCTTTACATGGCCCTTTACATGGTCCTTTACATGGTCCTTTACATGGTCCTTTACATGGTCCTTTACATGGCCCTTTACATGGTCCATTACATGGTCCTTTACTTGGTCCTTTACATGGTCCTTTACATGGTCCTTTACATGGTCCTTTACATGGTCCTTTACATGGTCCTTTACTTGGTCCTTTACATGGCCCTTTACATGGCCCTTTACATGGTCCATTACATGGTCCTTTACATGGTCCTTTACATGGCCCTTTACATGGCCCTTTACATGGTCCATTACATGGTCCTTTACATGGTCCATTACATGGTCCATTACATGGTACTTTACATGGTCCTTTACATGGTCCTTTACATGGTCCATTACATGGTCCTTTACATGGTCCATTACATGGTCCTTTACTTGGTCCTTTACATGGTCCTTTACATGGTCCTTTACATGGTCCATTACATGGTCCATTACTTGGTCCTTTACATGGTCCTTTACATGGTCCTTTACATGGTCCTTTACTTGGTCCTTTACATGGTCCTTTACATGGTCCATTACATGGTCCTTTACATGGTCCATTACATGGTCCTTTACTTGGTCCTTTACATGGTCCTTTACATGGTCCTTTACATGGTCCATTACATGGTCCATTACTTGGTCCTTTACATGGTCCTTTACATGGTCCTTTACTTGGTCCTTTACATGGTCCTTTACATGGTCCTTTACATGGTCCATTACATGGTCCATTACTTGGTCCTTTACATGGTCCTTTACATGGTCCTTTACATGGTCCTTTACATGGTCCTTTACATGGTCCATTACATGGTCCTTTACATGGTCCTTTACATGGCCCTTTACATGGTCCATTACATGGTCCTTTACATGCCCCTTTATATGGTCCATTACATGGTCCTTTACTTGGTCCTTTACATGGTCCTTTACATGGCCCTTTACATGGTCCATTACATGGTCCATTACATGGTCCTTTACATGGTCCTTTACATGGTCCTTTACTTGGTCCTTTACATGGTCCTTTACATGGTCCTTTACATGGTCCTTTACATGGTCCTTTACTTGGTCCTTTACATGGTCCTTTACATGGTCCTTTACATGGTCCTTTACATGGTCCTTTACATGGTCCATTACATGGTCCTTTACATGGTCCTTTACATGGTCCTTTACATGGTCCATTACATGGTCCTTTACATGGTCCTTTACATGGTCCTTTACATGGTCCTTTACATGGCCCTTTACATGGTCCTTTACATGGTCCTTTACATGGTCCTTTACATGGCCCTTTACATGGTCCATTACATGGTCCTTTACATGGTCCTTTACATGGTCCTTTACATGGTCCTTTACTTGGTCCTTTACATGGTCCTTTACATGGTCCTTTACATGGTCCTTTACATGGTCCTTTACATGGTCCTTTACATGGTCCTTTACATGGCCCTTTACATGGTCCATTACATGGTCCATTACATGGTCCTTTACTTGGTCCTTTACATGGTCCTTTACATGGCCCATTACATGGTCCATTACTTGGTCCTTTACATGGCCCTTTACATGGCCCTTTACATGGTCCTTTACATGGTCCTTTACATGGTCCTTTACATGGTCCATTACATGGTCCATTACATGGTCCTTTACATGGTCCTTTACATGGCCCTTTACATGGTCCATTACATGGTCCTTTACATGGTCCTTTACATGGCCCTTTATATGGTCCATTACATGGTCCATTACATGGTCCTTTACTTGGTCCTTTACATGGTCCTTTACATGGCCCTTTACATGCTCCATTACATGGTCCATTACATGGTCCTTTACATGGTCCTTTACATGGTCCTTTACTTGGTCCTTTACATGGTCCTTTACATGGTCCTTTACATGGTCCATTACATGGTCCTTTACATGGTCCTTTACATGGTCCTTTACATGGTCCTTTACATGGTCCATTACATGGTCCTTTACATGGTCCTTTACATGGTCCTTTACATGGTCCATTACATGGTGCTTTACATGGTCCTTTACATGGTCCTTTACATGGTCCTTTACATGGTCCTTTACATGGTCCTTTACTTGGCCCTTTACATGGCCCTTTACATGGTCCTTTACATGTACCTTTACATGGTCCTTTACATGGCCCTTTACATGGTCCATTACATGGTCCTTTACTTGGTCCTTTACATGGCCCTTTACATGGTCCATTACATGGTCCTTTACTTGGTCCTTTACATGGCCCTTTACATGGTCCATTACATGGTCCTTTACATGGTCCTTTACATGGTCCTTTACATGGTCCTTTACATGGTCCTTTACATGGTCCTTTACATGGTCCTTTACATGGTCCTTTACAGGGTCCTTTACATGGTCCATTACATGTGAGAAGCAGTGTATTCACAACCCTTGACTTTTTCTACATTTAGTTGTCTTACAGCCTGACCTACAGACAATACCCCATAATGTCAAAGAGGAATTACGTTTTTTCGAAATATAAAAAAATTACCCCACCCATGAGTTTACTCATCCAGAGCTAAGCTTTAGAAACGTTGCTAGTTATCCATAGGATATAGTGTATTTTATATTTTAGGGGACTATCGCTTTAGCAAATGTATGATGAACATCAATTAATATACAGTACCACTCAAAAGTTTGGACACACCTTCTCATTCCAGGGTTTGTCAGAATTTTTATTATTTTCTACATTGTAGAATAATAGTGAAGACATCACTATTTAAGAGAATGAACGAGATGTATTAATTTATTAAAAAGATACATAAAAAAATACCTTATTTACTTAAGTATTCAGACCCTTTGCTATCAGACTCGAAATTGAGCTCAGGTGCATCCTGTTTCTATTGATCATCCTTGAGATGTTTCTACAACTTGATTAGAGTCCACCTGTGGTAAATTCAATTGATTGGACATGATTTGAAAAGGCACACACCTGTCTATATAAGTTCCCACAGTTGACAGTGCATGTCAGAGCAAAAACCAAGCCATGAGTTGAAGGAATTGTACGTAGAGCTCTGAGACAGGATTGTGTCGAGGCACAGATCATATTTTTGCAGCATTGAAGGTGTCCAAGAACACAGTGGCCTCCATCATTCTTAAATGGAAGAGGTTGGAACCACCAAACTGAGCAATCGGGGGAGAAGGGCCTTGGTCAGGGAGGTGATCAAGAACCCGATGGTCACTCTGACAGAACTCCAGAGTGCCTCTGTGGAGATGGGAGAACCTTACAGAAGGACAACTATCTCTGCAGCACTCCATCAATCAGGTCTTTATGGTAGAGTGGCCCGACGGAAGCCACTCCTCAGTAAAAGGCACATGACAGCCCGCTTGGAGTTTGCCAAAAGGCACCTAAAGGACTCTCAGACCATGAGAAACAAGATTCTCTGGTCTGATGAAACTAAGATTGAACTCTTTGGCCTGAATGCTAAGCGTCACGTCTGGAGGAAACCTGGCACCATCCATACGGTGAAGCATGGTGGTGGCAGCATCATGCTGTGGGGATGTTTTCAGCGGCAGGGACTCGGAGACTAGTCAGGATCGAGGAAAAGATGAATGGAGCAAAGTACAGAGAGATCCTTGATGAAAACCTGCTCCAGAGCACTCAGGACCTCAGACTGGGGTGAAGGTTCACCTTCCAACAGGACGACGACCCTAAATACACAGCCAAGACAACACAGGAGTGGCTATGGGACAAGTCTCTGAATGTCCTTGAGAGGTCCAGCCAGAGCTCGGACTTGAACCCGATCAAACATCTCTCGAGAGTCCTGACAGAGCTTGAGATCTGCAGAGAAGAATGGGAGAAACTCCCCAAATACAGGTGTGCCACGCTTGTAGCGTCATACCCAAGAAGACTTGATGCTGGAATCGCTGCAAAGGTGCTTCAACAAAGTACTGAGTAAAGGGTCTGAATACTTATGTAAATGAGATCAGTTTTTTATCTTTAATAAATTAGCAAAAAATTCCAAACACCTGTTTTTGCTTTGTCATTATGGCGTATTGTGTATAGATTGATGAGAAAAACAACAACATTTTAATCCATTTTAGAATAAGTCTGTAACGTAACAAAATGTGGAAAAAGTCAAGGGGTCTGAATACTTTCCGAATGAACTGTAGTATATCGAAATTTAGACTTTTGAGATTAGAAGTCTGAAACTTGGGTAGGACCTATATTTGGTGCGGTGTATGCTGTCTGACAAAATCACTATTTGAGTAGTTCTTCAAAATAAATAAAGCATACTTTCATGACTGCTAAATACCAACTATCAATCACGTAGATCATGTATTTTCAGGAAGAGATACCTCGCGAAGCAACTGCTCCATCCCTCTTGATCGCACATTCTTCTCTCTTCTCTGTCTCCAAGCACGCACAATGGATTATGGTCATTGTAGTTATTAATTACCTATTTTTATGTGCTAATATGTAGAATATTGGCCTGTTGGAAACTACAACTCCCTACCACATCGTACAGTTCGGGTTTGATCTGATTTATCTACTGAGCTATAATAGAGTAACACAGTGGAGGTGTCATAATACCCATAAAACCTAGCGGTCAAACAGGAAAATGGTTCCACTCGTTTTTCCACCATTCACATTTCCCATAAGCTATTTTAGAAACACTTAAAATAAGGGTTGTGTTTCATGTAGGCTTACCCTGGCAAGACATTTTGATAACCATGTAAATCTCGGACAAGGTGACTTTTATCAACATATTTGGCTCTATTTACTCTCAGATTCTAAAATGCTAATTAGCATGAAAGTAGACATCATGCAAAAACTACAAATCCCTGCGATCTTGCACAAGACAGTTCACAGAATTGTACATTAAAATAAATGTAGCCTGTTTGTTCATTACTACATTTAGCAAGCATTAGATAGTTAATCCAGAGATTCTTACCTTTGCCTCGATCCAGCAGTCTCGTCCAGATCATCATGGTATTGTAGTTCTTTATGATAGCCACATTAGCATCTAATTAGCATTTCATTTTTGGTGGGTACATATAGGCAAATATGTTGATAAAAGTCACCTTGTCCTAGAGATATTTGCCTGGTTATCAAAACGTCACGCCAGGGTAAGCCTGCACGAAACGCAGCCCTTATTTTAAGTGTTCCTAAAAATCCCTTATGGGAAAAATTAATGTGGTGGAAAAACAATTGGAACCCTTTCCCTGTTTGACCGTTAGGTTTTATGGGTATTATGACTCATACTGTGATACTATATAGAACTAAAGACAGCCTCCAAGATGGCCAACCATTGTTTTCAACATAATCACAGTTGCATACGCTGCCGATTCGTAGGGGCTAATATTTTGCTAGTTCCGGTTTCAGGAGCCCATCTAGAGGCTACATGTGGATCTTTCTATATATACAGTGGGGAGAACAAGTATTTGATACACTGCCGATTTTGCAGGTTTTCCTACTTACAAAGCATGTAGAGGTCTGTAATTTCTATCATGGGTACACTTCAACTATGAGAGACGGAATCTAAAACAAAAATCCAGAAAATCACATTGTATGATTTTTAAGTAATTAATTTGCATTTTATTGCATGACATAAGTATTTGATACATCAGAAAAGCAGATCTTAATATTTGGTACAGAAACCTTTGTTTGCAATTACAGAGATCATACGTTTCCTGTAGTTCTTGACCAGGTTTGCACACACTGCAGCAGGGATTTTGGCCCACTCCTCCATACAGATCTTCTCCAGATCCTTCAGGTTTCGGGGCTGTCGCTGGGCAATACGGACTTTCAGCTCCCTCCAAATATTTTCTATTGGGTTCAGGTCTGGAGACTGGCTAGGCCACTCCAGGACCTTGAGATGCTTCTTACGGCACCACTCCTTAGTTGCCCTGGCTGTGTGTTTCGGGTCGTTGTCATGCTGGAAGACCCAGCCACGACCCATCTTCAATGCTCTTACTGAGGGAAGGAGGTTGTTGGCCAAGATCTCGCGATACATGGCCCCATCCATCCTCCCCTCAATACGGTGCAGTCATCCTGTACCCTTTGCAGAAAAGCATCCCCAAAGAATGATGTTTCCACCTCCATGCTTCACGGTTGGGATGGTGTTCTTGGGGTTGTACTCATCCTTCTTCTTCCTCCAAACACGGCGAGTGGAGTTTAGACCAAAAAGCTCTATTTTTGTCTCATCAGACCACATGACCTTCTCCCATTCCTCCTCTGGATCATCCAGATGGTCATTGGCAAACTTCAGACGGGCCTGGACATGCGCTGGCTTGAGCAGGTGGACCTTGCGTGCGCTGCAGGATTTTAATCCATGACGGTGTAGTGTGTTATTAATGGTTTTCTTTGAGACTGTGGTCCCAGCTCTCTCCAGGTCATTGACCAGGTCCTGCCGTGTAGTTCTGGGCTGATAACTCACCTCCATTTTCTAATAATTGCGCCAACAGTTGTTGCCTTCTCACCAAGTTGCCTTCTCACCAAGCTGCTTGCCTATTGTCCTGTAGCCCATCCCAGCCTGTTGCATGTCTACAATTTTATCCCTGATGTCCTTATACAGCTCTCTGGTCTTGGCCATTGTGGAGAGGTTGGAGTCTGTTTGATTGAGTGTGTGGACAGGTGTCTTTTATACAGGTAACGAGTTCAAACAGGTGCAGTTAATACAGGTAATGAGTGGAGAACAGGAGGGCTTCTTAAAGAAAAACTAACAGGTCTGTGAGAGCCGGAATTCTTACTGGTTGGTAGGTGATCAAATACTTATGTCATGCAATAAAATGCTAATTAATTACTTAAAAATCATACAATGTGATTTTCTGGATTTTTGTTTTAGATTCCGTCTCTCACAGTTGAAGTGTACCTATGATAAAAATTACAGACCTCTACATGCTTTGTAAGTAGGAAAACCTGCAAAATCGGCAGTGTATCAAATACTTGTTCTCCCCACTGTATAATTGTGCCAATGTGTGACATTGGGATCAACATTTCGAAATGATTTGAAACAAAATTAAATGGATTTTCATGCAGTTCCACATGTGTACTTAGAGGAATAAAAGTGAATATATGCAAATTGGCCCATAACTCCACTTATACAACATAGCCCTAGGACTATACATAATTTAAGCAGGGCTCATCCCGATATTGGCAAATCAAATTCAAGGTATTTTCTGGGACTTTTCAAGCACTTAATTGTAATTATCAAGGACCTCAAAGTTATACAATTGTATAATTTATATAATTGTACATATAGGGCCTAATATAGAACCCCCCCCCCCCAAAAAAAAAAAACATGCAAAATTGTCAAAAAAGTAGGCCATTACCCCTTTAAGAATTAGGTTGTTCTTTTTTGGCCTTGGCAATGCATGATATTCAAATTATTATTACCTTCTAAAATAATGTGGACATTGCCTGACTAAATAGATTGGATGCATGCATGGTGATTTTTCTTTAACCTATGTGGCACACATTAAATCCATGAATAAGTTTAAGTTTTGGCTGACTTTTCTTAGGGGATGTACAATCATCACAAATTGAATTATGGGGCATTTCAGGCCACGAAGTGAACATAATTGTACACTCGCAAATTAGGGCTGAGGGGCTTACTTTGCGAAGTTCCCTTGTTTGGCTAATCGTTTGGACCGATGGCCAAGATGGTGATGGGGATTCCCCCAAGGGCATTAGGCCCCAAGGGCATAAGGTAAGTGGGGGGGTGTGTCTTTTATGAGTTTGAAACGCAGCCTATGACACCAACACACTGTGTGGTCTTAAACTTACTTTCCCCCATCCTGATGGGAACTTCTACAGTTTACCCTCCTGCTGAACTTGCCTCCTGTGGACTGAATCCCTGTATGTCTGATGTTTAATTACGTGGAGCTAAGTTTTGTGGTCTATTATGTATAATTGCTGTGTGTTGGGCTTGTTAGCTAACTCACGCTCCCGCTAGCACTACTGTTAGCATATTGCATTAGAATGCATGATACTTTTATCATGACTGTTAGGGATAAGTCATTTATTAGAATTGCTCATTGCTCACATATGGTGCTAGGATATTTTCTAGGCTGCATTTCAAACTCATGAAAAACACACCCTCGTCCACTTACCCTCGCCTTATGACCTTGGGGAAACCCCCGTCACCGTCTTGGACGTTGGTCCAAACGATTAGCCAAACAAGGGGAGTTCGCAACGTAAGCCCCTCAGCCCTCGTTTTTGATCGAGTTTGTGAGTGTACAATTATGTTCACTTTGGGCCTGAAACACCTCATAATTCAATTCGCGATGATTGTACATCCGCTAAGAAAAGTCAGCCAAAACTTAAAACCTCAACGTCAATATGGATACGTCAACATACAAGCATAGGTAAAAACAAATGTAAAATGGTTAGAAGTTGTTCTACTAATGCACATGACGGTACAAACACGTCTCGTAAAAGTAATGATGTTTGGTTAGCTTTTAGAAATTGTAGAAATTGTGTAAAACATTTTCCTTCTTCAGAAGTTCCAGCTAGGCAGACTAACGTTATTGTTATGCGGAGCAAACACAGGGGAACCCAAGAGCGTACTCAGATGCGGAAGCAGGGATAAATGAACCAAAAAGTTTATTGTACACAGAGAGATGTGGAGTGCAGAACCGGGGTAGCTCAGATGAGTGGCAGAAAAGTGTAGAGTGAGGTTGGAGTTGACTGAGTTGAACAGGGAAAACAGGTCCTGAGGGGAATCCAAGGCAATGGTGGTGAGTGAAGTCCAGAGCAAGGTGGTTGGTGGTGAGATGTGGTACAGGAGACAGGAGCCAGAGACAGAGCGGAAACTGCAACGAGAGGACAAAACGGTGTGAGGCATGGAAACAAGCACAGCAGAGCAATAGGATCTTGAGAACAAACAAAAGGCTAGGATAACACTGACAGCAGAGATTACAATCTGGCAGGAATGAGTATATGTAGGGGTCTTGATTTATGGGATGATTTGCAGCTGGTAGGAATCTTCTTTGACTCCAGCACACCTGTCTCCAACCACACCAAGAGAGAGAGAGTATACAGGGGGAGAACTGCAGGGTAGCAACAACCTGTGGAATAGTTACAGGGGAGAGCAGGGGGATGAATGAGCCAATTGTAAGCTGGGTTTGATTAGGTGACCGTGATGGTATGAGGGACAGCTTGGGGATTTAGCCAGGACACCAGGGTTAACATGCCTACTCTTACAATACGTGCCATGGGATCTTTAATGACCTCAAAGAGTCAGGAAACCCGGTTAACGTCCCATCCGAAAGACAGCACCCTACAGAGGGCAGTGTCCCCTGCCCTGGGGAATTTTATTTTTTTTAGACCAGAGGAAAAAGTGCCTCCTACTGGCCCTCCAACATCACTTCCAGCAGCATCTGGTCTCCCATCCAGGGACTGACCAGGACCAACCCTGCTTAGCTTCAGAAGCAAGCCAGCAGTGGGATGCAGGGTGGTATCATAGCATGAAGAAGCCCAGTAGGCTACAGTATGTAATTTGTTGTCATTATATCCAGAATAACTAATAGGAATAGCATTGGGTGTTGCGCAATACACTCTTAGAAAATGGGTTCTTCGGCTGTCCCAATAGGAGGATCAACCAATCAAATGTATTTATAAAGCCCTTCTTACATCAGCTGATGTCACAAAGTGCTGTACAGAAACCCAGACTAAAACCCCAAACAGCAAGCAATGCAGGTGTAGAAGCATGGTGGCTAGGATAAACTCCCTAGAAAGGCCAGAACCTAGGAAGAAACATTGAGAGGAACCAGGCTATGAGGGGTGACCAGTCCTCTTCTGGCTGTGCCAGGTGGAGATTATAACAGAACATGGCCAAGATGTTCAAATGTTCATAGATGACCAGCAGGGTCAAATAATAATAATCACAGTGGTTGTAGAGGGTGCAACAGGAGTAAGTGTCAGTTGGCTTTTCATAGCCGATCATTCAGAGTATCTCTACCGCTCCTGCTGTCTCTAGAGAGTTGAAAACAGCAGGTCTGGGACAGGTAGCACGTCCAGTGAACAGGTCAGGGTTCCATAGCCGCAGGCAGAACAGTTGAAACTGGAGCAGCAGCACGACCAGGTGGACTGGGGACAGCAAGGAGTCATCAAGCCAGGTAGTCCTGAGGCATGGTCCTAGGGCTCAGGTCCTCCGAAAAAAAGAATTAGAGAGAAAAAGAGAGAATTAGAGAGAGCATACTTAAATTCACACAGAACACCGGATAGGAGAAATACTCCAGATATAACAGACTGACCCTAGCCCCCCGACACAAACTATTGCAGCATAAATACTGGAGGCTGAGACAGGAGGGGTCGGGAGACACTGTGGCCCCGTCCGACGATACTCCCGGACAGGGCCAAATAGGCAGGATATAACCCCACCCACTTTGCCAAAGCATAGCCCCCACACCACTAGAGGGATATCTTCAAACACCGACTTACCATCCTGAGACCATCCGAAGACAAGGTCGAGTATAGCCCACGGAGATCTCCCATACTGCACAACGCAAGGGGGGGTGCCAACCCGGACAGGAAGACCACGTCTTGTGACCGTAGCGTACGTGTAGGTATGTACGGCAGGACCAAATCGAAAAGATAGGTAGGAGCAAGCACATTTCATGCTTTGTAGGTTAGCAGTAAAATCTTGAAATCAGCCCTTGTCTTAACAGGAAGCCAGTGTAGAGAGGCTAGCACTGGAGTAATATGATCATTTGTTTTGGTTCTAGTCAAGATTCTATCAGCCGTGTTCAGGGAAATATGGCTAGGGAAACCCTTTATCACCCAGTAACTCTCCCTATGACCATATTCTCCTCCTTCCTCTATGCCCCCAGGCACAGAGAAGAGGGATCACCAGCTCAGCTCAAACTGTCCAATCTCTGGAGGGGACAACAAACGTTACTCAATCTGTGCAATGTTCGGCTCATGTGCCACTCATCCGAACGGACTAATGTTTTAATGCATAAAGCCTTTAGCTATTGTATTTGAACATTTTGTATGTATTTCATACAAGCTTTCAGGTTGTGCTATTATTGCTTTGTAACTCTCAAACAAATCTGCAAATATACCCTGTAATCGTGTCCCTCAGGGCAACAATGTTAAATGTCAAACGGATGGACAGTGGACCATCAGCAGTCAGTATGTAACCTGACACCACTGGAGGTCTTGATGGTATTTGTGTAGAAGAAGAAAAAAAACAAGTAGGAGGCCAGTACAAGCAGACAACTTTAGTGAACTATTTACAAATGCCATATGTAAAAGAATACAAATAAGTTGGCGCAGATCAGCCTATAGTTTACAGTAAAATGAACGTAACTATATACCTGGCCAACGGCAGTAGCTCAGACAGTTCCATCCCAACGCTGATGTCCACTTACCCCAGAACTCTCTGATCCACATACCACTTCTCCTCCTTCATGCCCTTAGGAGGGCCCAATGAAACTCCCTTGTCTTGTCCTGCATCACCCCGGGGTGCTGGTGGAGGGCTGGCGGGCCATCCAAAATAGACAAAGTAATGAAATTTGAAAACAATGTGCTTATCACATTTGTTCAGGGTTTGGCACTGGTTAAGCCATCCTCACGTAAAACATAATAGCCCTGGCCCATTTCTGCGTGACAGAGTTCATTTCACCCTTTTGGGCAATGATATACAGTGGCAAGAAAAAGTATGTGAACCCTTTGGAATTAACTGGATTTCGGAATAAACTGGTCATAAAATTTGATCTCTTCTTCATCTAAGTCACAACAATAGACAAACATAGTGTTCTTAAACTAATAACACTCAAATTATTGCATTTATCTTTGACTATATTGAATGCATCATTTAAACATTCACGGAGTAGGTTGAAAATATGTGTATGTGAACCCCTAGGCTAATGACTTCTCCAAAAGCTAATTGGAGTCAGGAGTCAGCTAACCTGGAGTCCAATCAATGAGACGAGATTGGAGATGTTGGTTAGAGATGCCTTGCCCTTAAAAAACATGCTCCACTACAGCCCCGTCGATGAGAATGGGGGTGTGCTCGGTCCTCCTTTTCCTGTAGTCCACAATCATCTCCTTTGTCTTGATCACGTTGAGGGAAAGGTTGTTGTCCTTGCACCACACTTCAGGTCTCTGACCTCCTCCCTATAGGCTGCCTCATCATTGTCGGTGATCTGGCCTACCACTGTGTCATCAGCAAACTTAATGATGGTGTTGGAGTCGTGCCTGGCCATGCAGTCATGTGTGAACAGGGAGTACAGGAGGGGACTGAGCACGCACCCCTAAGGGGCCTCCGTGTTGAGGATCACCGTGGCAGATGTGTTGTTACCTACCCTTACCACCTTGGCACGGCCCGTCAGGAAGTCCAGGATCCAGTTGCAGAGGGAGGTGTTTAGTCCCAGGGTCCTTAGCTTTGAGGGCACTATGGTGTGGAACGCTGAACTGTAGTCAATGAATAGCATTCTCACATAGGTGTTCCTTTTGTTCACGTGGTAAAGGGCAGTTTGGAGTGCAATAGAGATTGCATCATCTGTGGATCTGTTGGTGCGGTATGCAAATTGGAGTGGGTCTAAGGTTTCTGGGATAATGGTGTTGATGTGAGCCATGACCAGCCTTTTAAAGCATTTCATGGCTACAGACGTGAGTGCTACGGGTCGGTAGTCATTTAGGCAGGTTACCTTAGTGTTCTTGGGCACAAGGACTATGGTGGTCTGCTTGAAACATGTTGGTATTACAGACTCTGACACGGAGAGGTTGAAAATGTCAGTGAAGACACTTGCCAGTTGGTCCGTGCATGCTTTGAGTACACGTCCATGTAATCAGTCTGGCCCTGAGGCTTTGTGAATGTTGACCTGTTTAAAGGTCTTGCTCACATCGGCTATGGAGAGTGTGCTCCCACAGTTGTCCAGAACAGCTGGTGCCTCTCATGCATGCCTCAGTGTTGCTTGCCTCGAAGCGAGCATAAAAGGCATTTAGCTCATCTGGTTCGCTCGCTTCACTGGGCAGCTCGCGGCTGGGGTTCCCTTTGTGGTCCGTAATAGTTTTCAAGCCTGCCACATCCGATGAGTGTCAGAGACGGTGTAGCAGGATTCAATCTTAGTCCTGTATTGACACTTTTCCTGTTTGATGGTTCATCTAAGGGCGTAGCAGGATTTTTTCTAAGCGTCCAGATTAGTGTTCTGCTCCTTGAAAGTGGCAGCTCTAGCCTTTAGCTCGGTGCGGATGTTGCCTGTAATCCATGGCTTCTGGTTGGGATATGTACGTACGGTCACTGTGGGGACAATGTCGTCGATGCACTTATTGACTAAGCCGGTGACTGAGGTGGTATACTCCTCAATGCCATTGGATGAATCACTGAACATATTCCTGTCTGTGCTAGAAAAACAGTCCTGTAGCGTAGCATCCGCATCATTTGACCACTTCCATATTGAGAGAGTCACTGGTACTTCCTACTTTAGTTTTTGCTTGTAAGCAGGAATCAGGAGAATATAATTATGGTCAGATTTGCCAAATGGAGGGTGAGGGAGAGCTTTGTATGCGTCTCTGTGTGTGGAGTAAAGCTGTTTTTTCCTTTGGTTGCACATGTGACATGCTGGTAGAAATGAGGTAAAACGGATTTAAGTTTGCCCGTATTAAAGTCCCCGGCCACTAGGAGGACCGCTTCTGGATGAGCATTCTCTTGTTTGCTTATGGCCTTATACAGCTGGTTGAGTGTGGTCTTAGTGCCAGCATCGGTTTGTGGTGGTAAATAGATGGCTACGAATAATATAGATGAGAACTGTCTTGGTAGATAGTGTGGTCTACAGTTTATCATGAGGTAATCTACCTCAGGCGAGCAATACCTCAAGACTTTTTTAATGTTAAACATCGCGCACCAGCTGTTATTGACAAATAGACACACACCCCCGCCCCTCGTCTTACCAGACGTAGCTGCTCTGTCCTGCCGATGCATGGAAAGCCCAGCCAGCTCTATATTATCCTTGTCGTCGTTCAGCCACGACTCTGTGAAACATAAGATATGTGACCCCGATTCAGGAAACTAGGCGTATGTTGCAAGTCACGACTTCACAGGAGAGCCGTTTGAACGAAATGGCATTTTTAAATCAAAATGCCTTAATAACTTGTGCCCCAATAACAAACTTGTATGCCATCTGTAAATACGAATAAAATTGTTAAATTACGAGCCTTGTTGGTTAAGCCACAGAAAAAGAGAGCAACCTTCCCACTAGGCTGAGATAATGAGTGGGCTGGACATGCAGAGAGAGGAGTTTGGATTGATCTGCCATATTGAAGGCTTCTGTCTATTTGAGCTCATCAGTCTGTGTTGGTAATCCTGTCGAACACGGCTTTAAAAATTTTTTATTGTGTAGTTGAGCTGCATATGTGTTGCTCTCCACTTTCTGGAGGATCAAGTTTTGAAATCGGTGGAATTAGAGTATGCTAGCTAAAGAGATGGAGAAAACACCTGTCTCAAGATTACATCTTCAAACTAAGGGCAACCGTGGTATGGCATTCCTGAGAGGGAGATGCGTCCATCATGCATGATGATGTATACAGGTAAGATAGTCTAGTGTTAGCTAGCAACATTTTCAGATATTACACATTTCTAATTTTGACAGAAAGTGGTTTAATTTCAAGTTAAAGTGTACTGTTAGCTGGCTGGCTCCCTATCTGACGTTATTATTCGTTTCCCAGAGCCGTTGCTTTTCTAGTTAGAGCCTAATGTTAGCTAGCTAACATTGCACCTGGTTGGTTAGCTCCCAGCACTGTGGCATTGTTGGCACTTTGTTCAATGTTGTTTAACTAGCTAACGTTAGCTGGCTGGTTGTTCGCTAACGTTACATGACGTGTGTGATCTTAAATGTTGTTTACCTACCAAGGTTCATTGTTTACCTAGCTAGTTAGCTATATGTCTTAAGCTAAAGTGTACTGTTAGCTACCTAGCTAACGTTAGCTGGCTGGCTCCCTAGTGGACGTTATTATTAAAGCGTAATGAAATTGTTGCCAACAGAGTTGATTAGGCTGTTTTCATGTTATCCAGAGGTAAGTGTGCGTCAAGTGTGCGCTCCAAGAGCGAAACGAGACGGATGGGGCTAAATTTTCAAGAGGGTGTGAACAATGCTGAATGGGTGTAGACAAAGAAGAGCTGATCACCAGATACCAAAACATTCAAAGGCGATTTTCTCAAAAGTGAGTTTACAAGTTGATCAACTTACAAAGCAGAATTACTTTCCCATTGTTCCTCAAATGCAGTGTATGATATACTTTTTCGTAAATCTTTGTCTCTACTTTTATCCAATGTAAGAAATACCATTTCACATTTTGGTACATAAGAGTGAATCCAGATGGTGAGTCACATATTACAGTTTTGAATGTCCCATTGGTAGGATAGTCTTAATCACAGATCATCCAGGTAATTTTCCAATGATTGCACGTTGGCCAATAGTACGGATGGTAGTGGAGGTTTACTTACTCGCCTCCAATTTCTCACAAGGCACCCCGACCTCCGCCCCCTTTTATTCCATCTTCTCTTCACGCTAATGACGGGGATTTGGGCCTGATCTAGAGAAAGCAGTATATCCTTCGCATCGAACTCGTTAAAGAAAAAATCTGTGTCCAGTTTGAGGTGAGTAATCGCTGTTCTGATGTTCTGAAGCAACCACAACTTACTTTTGCAGACCGTGAGAGCGGCAAGACAGATAAATAACAGAGCACATAGCTTCTGATGTGATCAAGCAAAAATGGCCTGCCTATATGAAAGCAAATATGATCAAATGCATGGTTGTTTCTAATTGAGGTAAACTACAATTTAAGTGTCCTGGCTGCGTATCAGTTCAAAAAAGAGACGAGTGACCTCCTGGGACTGTGTGTGTTTGCCTGCCAGCTTTGCTTAAGCAGCAGACGCAACTGAAAGACGTTATAGGCCAATGAGAGGATTGCATGAAATATTATGCTAAACCATGCATGCTTATGATTGGACAAAACAGATGAAAAGGAGATTTCATGTCAAGTTGAATGTCCATTAGTCTCACATGGAATTCTCATCTCGTTACACTTGTCAACTAAAATGAAAAATAATTTGTAATAGTAATTGTTTTTTCCAGGGCATCTCATCTTGTTATTGTCATTATTTTTCGTCAGGAAAAACAAGTATGATGCCGCCAGGTGATGTCATCAGTGTCTCCGGATTATGTTATCGGAAACAGTTCTCTCTGATTCAGAGGGGTTGGGTTAAATGGGGAAGACACATTTCAGTTGAAGACATTCAGTTGTACAACTGACTAGGCATCCCCCTTTCCCCTTCCTTCCTTTTATCTTTTTGACTACAAAACATAGAAACCAACCATTTTCACATATGTTGATCTTGGCACGTTGCTGAAGATAATACATTTGATGGGGGCGGCAGGTAACCTAGTGGTTAGAGCATTGGACTAGCAAGCAAAAGGTTGCAAGATCAAATCCCTGAGCTGACAAGGTACAAATCTGTCGTTCTGCCCCTGAACAAGGCAGTGAACCCACTGTTCCTAGGCTGTCATTGAAAATAAGAATTTGTTCTTAACTGACTTGCCTAGTTAAATGAAAAAGGGCAATGTGCACCTTTTAATAATAGCTTTCCAATATAAGTTCTGCATAAACATTCAGAACGTTTACATATTTAGTGCAGGTGAGACTTTCCTCACATACCGTTGGCCACATCTCAATTGTAACCTAGGAATCCAAAGTGTATCTATACCTGAAACACAGGGTTAGGCTCAGACCTGAATAAAAAAAGACATGTCATTCTAGTGCAACATTATATTTTCAGTAGACTAGTTTTATATATTTTGTTGTAATCTAAAATCTACACACATACTCAATAAATTCTGCCAACTCGTATCTGCATGCTGCCCTCACCCGTCTTTATGTCCACAGAACTGCAAGTGACCTTTGACAAATTCTACCTCTGTGTTGATATTGACATTGTCCAACCCTGTCATTTACAAAACAGGAATACAGTTGAAAGTATCATACAATTGTAAACTTTTTTCTTGACGTTACTTTCAAAAGTTATTGTAAAAAAGGATATAGACATTCCTCTTTTGAAGGGATCCTCCATGTTTGCCACATACTGTAAGTAATAAAATCACCTTCTACAATGGATTAGATTTTTACCTTGGAGGCCGAGAGAAAAGACAAACAATAGCCTGGAATAGATCTTCCTGAGTTAGGGCTCTATTCAGTCTGTATCGCTGAAGCATTACAGATTGCGTGATAGAAATTTGAAGGTCATTTCAAATTGAGCCGACATATTCAGCATGTACCGTGAATGCAGTCTCTGCTAACACGGGAACATTGCGTTTCAATTTAAATCACGTTGTAACACTGAATTTCCGCATTATGGATTGAATAAAGCCCTTAGACTCTTTCAAGCCCCTCGACTACAGAGGTTTGCATTGTTTACATTTTTATGTAATTGACACAGTCTACTGCCCAAAATACACTGAACAAAAATATAATATATACAATGGAACAATTTCAAAGATTTTACTGAGTTACAGTTAAATTGAAATACATTCATTAGGCCCTAATCTATGGATGTCACACAACTGGGAATACAGATATGCATCTGTTGATTACAGATACCTTAAAAAAAGTAGGGCCGTCAATCAGAAAACTGGTGTGACCACCATTTGCCTCATGCAGCACGACACATCTCTTTCACATAGAGTGGATCAGGCTGTTGATTGTGGCCTGTGGAATGTTGTCCTAGTCCTCTTCAATGGCTTTGCGAAGTTGCTGGATATTGGCGGGAACTGGAACGCTCTGTCATACACGTTGATCCAGAGCATCCCTAACATGCTCAATGGGTGATATGTCTGGTGAGTATGCAGGCTATGGAAGAACTGGGACATTTTAAGCATTATCATGCTGAAACATGAGGTGATGGCGGCTTATGAATTGCACAACAATGGACCTCAGGATCTCGTCACGGTATCTCGGTGCTTTCAAATTGCCATTGATAAAATTAAATTGTTTCGTTGTCAGTAGCTTATGCCTGGCCATACCATAACCCCACCGCCACCATGGGGCACTCTGTTCACAACGTTGACGTCAGCAAACCGCTCGCCCACACGACGCCATACATGCTGTCTATAATCTGCCCGGTACAGTTGAAACCGGGATTCATCCATGAAGAGCATACTTCTCCAGCGTGCCAGTGGCTATTGTAAGTGAGAATTTTCCACTGAAGTCGGTTACGACGCCGAACTGCAGTCAGGTCAAGACCCTGGTGAGGACGACGAGCACCCAGATGAGCTTCCCTGAGACAGTTTCTGACGGTTTGTGCAGAAATTCTTCAGTTTGCAAACCTACAGTTTCATCAGCTGTCCAGGTGGCCGGTCTCACACCATCCCACTGGTTAAGAACCCAGATGTAAAGGTCCTGGGATGGCGTGGTTACACGTGGTCTGCGGTTGTGAGGCTGGTTGGACGTACCAAATTCTCTAAAATGAGAAATGAACATGAAATTCTCTGGCAACAGCTCTAGTGGACATTCGTGAAGTCAGCATGCCAATTGCATGCTCCCTCAAAACTTGAAACATCTGTGACATTATGTCGTGTGACTGCACATTTTAGAGTGGCCTTTTATTGTCCCCAGCACAAGGTGCACCTGTGTAATGATAATTTGTTTAACCCTTGTGTGGTTGTTTTTGTTATTCACCCAATGTTATTCACCCAATGTTTGCGGGTCTGATGGACCCAACATTATTGGGTTTCTAAAACATTACAGCCATAACAATTTACGTAAAATACAAGCATACTTGGACAGCATACTTGGTTAATATTTGCCATTTACCTCTGCTAGATCACATTTATCAATAAAAGTTTTTTTTTGATAATGTGATTTTTGTAAACAAAAATCAATTATAATCAAGACATGGGTGGAATAATTCATGTTTATCTTGAACAAATTATAAATGAAACAAGGTTTTCATCACTATTGATGTTTATTGCTTTGAACTGAACAAATTGGAAGGACAAATACAGTACAGTATTTTATGGAAATGATAAATGAGCCCCATTGAACCACAAATTAAGGCCGGTCTACACACCACATGAGGGACAGAGTTTTACTGTGTGTGTGTTGCAAATGTATTATATTTATTGCACTTTATGCATGTGTACTATGTCTTCCTGTCCTTCTTGGATCCACACACATCGTAGCGCTTCTTCTTGTTACTACCGGCTGCAATCTAGAATGATGAAAAAAGTTCGTTCAGGAATTTGACTAAATCTCACTCACTCACATATGTACTGTAGCTACAGCAGGCCAGACACGCACACATGCAACATCATCACTCACACTTACTTCCGGTATTGGAGTTGTTGGTTCTGTGGGTCGGGCGGATGGGGCACCAGCATCCTTCTCCTGAATCCTCCTCACGATGGCTACAGAAGCTCGAGTCCTTGGGATATGTTGCCTCCTCTGGATTTGAGGTCTTACCAATGCCTTGCCCAGCTCCTCAAGAAAGAGCCGTCTCCTCTGGAGCTTCCCTCTGTCCCAATCTGGGTTCAACCCCAACCAAATGACAAACGCGTTATATGCCGAGATGTCCAAGATGTTGAAGAATATCACAAGTGGCCAGTGTAGGGTTCTTTTTTTGCAGCTCTAGTCAGACACCAGCTTCTCTAAATTATCCACCCCTCCTTTTGTGGCATTCTAATCCAATATAATTTTTGTTTTTTGATGTTCCTGGCCACAGATTCTCCCATCCCTATGCAGCATACCACGTTTGCCTTTCTTTGGCTTGTAGGACACTAGGGACGTGTTGGCCGTAAACACAAACTTAGAGGAATTTTCGTACTGTTCCTACCATCGTCAGCTTCTTCTTGGGGAGATCCTGTCCCAGCTTGTGTGAAGTAAAAATGTGATGTTGTGGCCAGGACAACACACATCCCTTGGTTCTTCTCAGGGGCTCCTCCATCTGGCTTCTCCGTATACACTTACAAGTTCCACCCATATGATGAAGCAGCATTACAGGTAGCCCAGATCTTGATTCCATATTTTGCGGGTTTAGACGGTATGTACTGCCTGAAGGGGCAGCGGCCCCTAAACGGAATAAGCTGCCCATCAACAGGAACGTTTGGCCCAGGGTTGTAAAACAGGGGAAGGCGGTCCACCCACTTGTACCACACTGACCTGATTGCAGCTAGATTGTCTCTCTGCCGCCAAGATGGTCTGGTGTCTCGGTTATCGAAGCGAATAATACTGGAAATAATGTGGAAAAGTTATGTGCCAGTTTCTGGACCCACAGGGATTCTGTGGATTCCCCATTGGATCTGAAAACACCAGCAAGGATATGAACCCCAAAGTATGCATGTAAATGAGTTTGGTCCATCTCCTTCCATCTCTCTCCAAAAACACGCATTCCCTCCAAATTAGTGGAGTCCAGAATGATTTCCTGGATGGTGTCTGGGATGAACAGTTCAAAAGAAGACTTTATGTCCTGCACATGAATAACCGCCATCCGTGTCGGCCCTGGTTGCATCCTTATCACATTGGCAGCCATGCGGGGTGGCTCATTCCTTGGGCAAGAACACCATTTAATATCTTTTTTTTTTTTTTACATCCATATTTCTCCTCCTGCAGGCTGCTGATGAGCTGGTTGCTGACGGGCTGGTCCTGGGGCTGACTGAGGGTCAATCTCAGCCTCTTCTTCCAACTCACTGTCAGACTCCAGATTGACAGAGACATGATCCTTATATTTGGAAAATTCTTCATCTTCCAAAGTGTAAGACGCTCCTTCCACACTACTGAGCTTGTCTCTCTGCAAAAATGATTTCTAAGGCCCTCTGGGCAGAGATTATTTTTGCCATACTGATTGATTGTGGTAAGGAGCCATACATGCAAAGCTATTTATTTGATGTGTCCCTCTCCCAATTTGCACCTGGCTGGGGTAGAGTGTGGGAAAATACTGCACTTTTTACAGTGTATTGAAATAATATATTGTAATAACAGTGTGAAGGTTCCCGCAAGATATTGTGTAGTTTCACACACTACAAAGGGTAAATATAGAGTGCAAGAAATACAGGAGACAGGCAGACAGGCAGGGAGGCAGACAGGTTATTGGTGCTATGTTGAAACAGCAGGCCCAGGGAGGAGAAAGACAGAGTGAATGCACACAGCAAAACGTTTTGATAAATGTGTACTTGTTTTCACCTACACACAAACTTTTCCACACTTTTATTACCCTCGGGTCCAGTGGACCCGGACACCACATATGTAATATAAATGTGTAGGGGGATGCACAGTGTGCACTCAATGAAAATGTGTTCTTTTACATGTTCTTCACAGAAAATGAGCCAAGGCCAATGAGTCTCAGGTTGAAAAAATTATTAATTGTATTGCATTGAAAATGAGGCCTCTGTAAACAAAAGCACAACAAACAAGAAAACACTTAGTCAGCACTGTGAAATTGCATTTACAAGCAAATACACGCTGACAGTCAGGGAAAGTTATTCCAGAGAGCTGGTCTGCATCTGGGGTAACTGCCACAACCAGACAGGGCATTAGCGGTGAGGAGCGACACACGGCACCTCCTGCCCCTCATGATTGCCATTGGTAGCTAGATAACTAGCTAAATTGGTTGCTTGGCAACAAAAATCTTCAGAAGATTCGTAAGAAGAGTTTTGAGAAGTTCGTAAGAAAATCATTAAATCATAAGATATTGTTGAGGAATTACGAACTATCTAATAAAGTTCTTTTTTTTTTCTTAATAAGAAACTTCTTAAGTTTGTGCATAAGAAGTGTTTTGTGAATCTGGGCCCTGGAGGCTGGGCTTGAGAGGTGGCGATAGCTAAAGGGAGGAGAAGTCATAGCCTACGTCAGGTCTCTCCAGCGATCTATTGACCCTCTGAGCTACACCAGGGACGCTTAACATCATGCACTTGGAAGTGCAGTAAATGAATTATCCTAAATCATACACAATTCACGAGAGACTCACTAGTACATCCTGCCCCATACCCCCCCCCCCCCCTCCTACCTCTCCCCCTCCCCTGTTAATGGAGAGTAACAGTAGCATGGTTCTGGAGGGGGCTGGAGAGGCTAGAGTTGCCTGGTCCTGTCAATGACCAGTGGTGGGGGGTTACTGATTGAACACAGTGTTCTGGACCACTGCACCCAATGAAGGTACCCCCCCCTCAGCCCCGCTCAGCCATTTCATATGAGACCATTGTTTGTTGAATATACCACCAGATGGTGTGCACCAGATCGGTGGAGGTATCAATTTGACAAGGCAACCTATGTGGGAGGTAGCGTAGGCCCAGCTAGCAGAATGCAACTGGAGAGTAGTAACACATCCAGAGAAACAGGATAGTAGAGCTGTGTTTTCCTTCCTGGAATTCTATCATTGTTGATTTCAGTATTGGGGATTATTCTCTAAGCTCCCTTATTCGGCCATGCAACCATCCCAGGTATGGGGTGTAATATTAGAGGGCGAGAAGGAGAAAAGGAGATGTGTATAGGGAGAGAGGCAATCCACTGTAGCACAGGGTCACAGCCTCTCATAATCTGCTGCACTCTCACTAATGACTGATAACACGAGTCGACCAAGGTGTGTCAGCCTTCATCGCTCTTTTTAATTAGAGATTGCGTACACTCATTCTGTTTCCCTTGAGCCTGCCTTCTTTTTTCTCCACTCTGCTACACACACCTCGAGTCAGCCAATCACTCAGCAGCATCACTCAGCCTGCTATTCAGCTGAATGAGGACCCTCCCCCCTCTCCTCTCATGTGGCATGGAGACCACACGAGCTATTAGATCTGTGTTCTCAGTCCCACCACGCAGCATCAGGGCCTCTGTATGGCTCATCCATAGCCCAGGTTGGAACATATGGGATAGGCAATATGAAAGCTTTAGCCGGTAGATAAAAACATACACATTAAGGTAGTGGTCTCAGTTATTACTCTTTTCTTCCTCAATTCCACCAGTTCCTGAATTCTATAACCTCTGATCTACAAACCAGATGACCTGTCACTGTGTATCCAAATCACTGATTAGGCCTACATTGCATGTGTGTAGCAACACAGCCAAGCCCTCACTACTGCTTACATTCACTGACACACACCCCACTTAATGAAGAGAGCAGAGGAGAGTGAGCAGAGCAGGGGGGGTATGGATCATTTTATTTGATATAACCTTTATTTAACTAGGCAAGTCAGTTAAGAACAAATTCTTATTTACAATGACAGCCTACCGGGGAACAGTAGGTTAACTGCCTTGTTCAGGGGTAGAATAACAGATTTTTACCTTGTCAGCTCAGGGATTCAATCCAGCAACCTTTTGGTTACTGGCCCAACGCTCTAACCACTAGGCTACCTGCCACCATCATTCATGACTGAAATGGAGTGTTTCTTTTAAGCTAGTCCCCAGTGGCTAAACATAGGGAATCAGAATATATGGGAGGGGGTAGTGCATCATAGGGTCAAAACCCAAGTCAACCAGTGGCAGGGGTAGTGCCAGGTCTTCAAGTGAGCCTGTATAATGTAGTGTTTCTAGTGGTGTGTAATCATTGTCATAAACAAAACCAGATAGCCTGACATTGAAACCTGGCATCCTTTTCTGTGGGTAGTATCTTAAAAAAACATCATTGATTGAGACAGAGAGAGAGAGAGGCCAGGAGGGCACATTCATGCAGTTATGTGGGTAGATAATATTGATACAAACCACAATCCCACCACCATGACAGTCTGAGCTAGACAGAGAGACAGAGACCAGAGAGACAGAGGCCTGGCTTTGGCCCAGCTGTTTCATGGCACCATCTTCACTACCTGCTCTCTGTTGAGACTCCTCTGGTAACAAACATAAACCAAGTGCCTGGCTGAAAAATTATCTGGGCTTTAACAATAAACAGCCACCTCGGCTGAGAAAGAGGAAGAGAGGTCCACATCCATCAGCTGTGATGAAACAAAGTATTCTGGCACGGCCGAGTCAGAGGACTGTGAATAGGGCTGTAGTGATGAACCTGATCACCTCTGACCTGCTGAAATGACAACGTTACTGAGACATTTGGCATTTGTCTGGAGAGGGGAGAGACTAGTGTTTTTACCATGATAGTTTTGTCTATGGAGTAATGTAGCTTTGACATTATTTGTGCAAGGCCTTTAGTTAGCTGTTGGGGGTGGAAGAGTTGGAAAGTTCAAATTAGTTGTAATTTGAATTTAGTCGCAATCAGCACTCCTCAAACCTCTGCACTTCTACTGTGTATCATGTGAAACTCACTTTAGAATTATTTAATTAAGTATAACCCATTGCTGTGTAAATAGACTCGATCCATTTTGGGAAGATACGACCAACGGTTTGCTGAAAATCACAGGCCTGCTACCTGGAATGAGAGCTGACATTGTCCAAATACCTCATCACATTGTGTTGTGCAGACGGTGGGTAATTTCATGGTACTCAAGATATTAAAGTCAAAATTGTTTTGTTTACAAAACAGAGGATGAAAATGATCATGGCCGCAGTGACCAATCATAGATAATTATGAAAGCTTTTGCTCTTCCATAGTCCATATTAAAACAAGTGGGGAGCCTTTTTTTCCACAGAGATTCAGAAGAGGGCTTTTTTTAGCGAGGCAAATTTGGATTTCTCCCCTTAATGTCTTTCACAGTTTGTTTGTTAGTTGGCCAGCCATGCGGAATGCTCAGTAATGACACCACTGTGAGTGGAGACTGCAGGGATGATTAGCTAACTGGAGCACCAGCGACACCACACTCTGCGTGGACAGCTGTGGCATATACAACACACAGAAACACACACAAAGTCTCGCACTCGCAGACATGCATGCACGTAGAACACCCATGTAACCCTGCTCAAAGAAACTTTACAAAGAAGGTCCTCTGAAGTCACAGGCACTGCTTCCTCTCTCTCTTTCTATACAACTTCCCAAAAGCCAACATCTCACCATCCTTTTCCTCTCCCCCCATTGATTTCTGCAATGGGGGAAGTGCTTGTCTACATAGAGAGGGTAATCGAGCAAATTATTCAGGCACATTTGCAAGGGAGTAATTATTTCTGTGCTTGTCAATGGACAGTGAAATATTTGCACACAAAGTGGCCTCTCTCTCTCTCTCTGACAGTGCTAATACACACACTGCACTCCCTGCACTCAATGCTATCTCTACTACCCACACTGCACTCCCTGTACCCTCTAGACCAGTGGCATTCAAACTTTTTCAGCAGGGACCCAATTTTTTGGGCAGAATTTCTGGGGACCACTTTTTTTTTTTCACCTTAAAATTAGTTTCCTCTCTCAAATACATTTCCTCTCTTTTCAAAATGAAAAGAAACCAATAAATACATTTACTCAATAAAATAAATTGTTTTAATTATCTTTCTCAAAAACGTTTGTATATTGTCTCATACAATAATCTGTACTCTTCATTTTTGGACCCCACTGCAGTTCTCCCACGACTCCACTAGGAGTTGTGACCCCTACCTTGAATACCACTGCTCTAGACCATAACCGCTACACACATGGCAGTGAACTCCCTGCACTGCCTCCCAGCTCCGATGGAGATGAGGGGGAGGTTGTTTGCCCTTCAATTTGGGGTAGGAAGAGAGAGCCTTCTTTGCTGTGGTGGGTGACATGTTACTTTGTCTCTACGACAGTGTGTGACACAATGATGTCACATACCAGATGTACAATAAATTGGCAGGAGGCCATAGCAGGTGCCATTGGGAGCAGCTGTCACTGTAGAGGACACAGGACAAGAAAAATTGGATGCTGTTTGCCAAATAAAGCGACATCAATTCATATGCTGCTAGCCCAATAGCAACGACAACGGTTTGTGACAGAGGCGCTGTATTATGTAAAAGTATTCTTTGTATTTGGAGTATTATTCACGGACCTCTCTCTCGCACAAGCACACTGCTTTGGCTTTCAACAACAGCCATGCATAAAAGAGGATAGGTGCTTACAGTCTAAAATGGCTTTCGACAGGCCCACTTGCAATGGGAGACAAAGTAGACGGTAGATGGGGAGAACATTTCAGTGGGTTCCTCCAAACAATGCTCCAACAGAGTGAGTGCTCTTGGTGCAGAGAGCTATTTGAAAGGATTCTCCGTGTAAATCTGGCAATCAAAGGATGATTCAAACTACAACACAAGCACTGGATAACAAGTACTGAGACATTCACCGCTCGATGGGCAGAATAATTGCGTTTCCTTTCAAAATAAGAGTTGTATCTACACATGTACCTCCTGAGTTTGATGGTAGTTTATCAGCTGCTCCCAATTCTCTTTGTAACCCTTGACATTTTTTTGCAATTTAGCAGACACTCTTATCCAAAGCAACACACTAGTGAGTGCATCATTTTTTTACTGCTTCATACTGGTCCACAGTGGGAATTGAACCCACAACCCTGGTGTTGCAAGCGCCATTCTTTACCAACTGAGCATCACGGGACCCCAACTTGATCCACCACAGCATTACTTATACCTATCCAGAATCTTCAGATCTGCAAACATCGAAGGGTTAGGGCCAAGACAGAGGTGTAAGGAGCGAATTGGAACCAACTCTATCGGCCTGTGCAGAGTGGAGGGTTGTCAGGAGCTGCCAAGTTGTGATCTACGAGGCTGTGTTCTATTCAGATTGTAGTGCTGTTAGCGAGGAGCTGCCACATTACAATCCATGGGGCTGTGTTCAGACTGTAGTGTTTAGGAGCTGCCACATTGTGATCATATAGGGCTGTATTCAGACTGTAGTGTTAACTAGAAGCTGCCAGGTTGTGATCCATGGTGTTGTCAGCAGGGGAGCTGCATCCTGCTGACAGATGTTACCCATGGATCACAGACCTGTTAGCCTGGCTCTGGGCTCGTCCCTCCACGCTGGGCTTGGCTAAGCAGGACTGCTAATATTCCCTTCCTCTCCTCTTCACTTTGATTCTCAGTAGCAGCAATCAGCTCCTATCAATGTCCATGCTCATTCTTAGGCAAACCACAATTACTTTCCTGCTGATTTCATTTCTCATAATTCTTTCTTTTAACTCAAGATGATATTTTGGTTTATATTACTGCATAGATGTATTTTAGATGTTGTGCTAGCAGCTATAGACATGCTAATGGGATGTTGTTGGTGAGGCAGGTAATATGCAGAAACTGCGTGATCTCTCCAACTCATCCTCTATCAGGGTAGAGCACTCTCTCGCTCTACTATTTCTCTCTCTCTCTCTCTGTGTTCTGCCACTCTCTCTTTTAGCTCTGGGGCCTTTCATGTGCTCTTCACCTTTCTGCTCTTCACCTCTGATTGCATCAAAGGGCTGCTCTCCTCTGATTCTCTCTGAGCCTGACCATCACCCGACATCACCTCGTTCAGCCCTGAGAACACAGCTCCCCATACCTCATAACCTCTACCCTACACTGGTTCTCTCTTACAGAGATTACCCCCCCCCCCCCCCTTTTTGTTCTCTTGTTCTCATTCTTTCATTCATTCTCGGTCCATCTGATCTCTCTTTTCTGTTCTCTTCCAGAGAACAACATCCCTCTCTTATTCTCTTTCTCTATCTCTCTCTCTAGCCTCTCACCTTCTATAGCCGTGATCCCTTCTATAGCCATGATCACCTGCCTCCTTTCATGTTCCCTTCTCTTAATTAAGTTACCTGTTATATAAACCCTCAACCTTGTTCTTCTTCTTCTTCTTCTCCAACATTCCACCTTGTCCCTCCCTCCCTCCCACCACACAATCTCCAATATCCTCTCTCTCTCCCAGTGCCTGGCTTCGATACCCTTCTCCGTAGCCCTCTACCCCACAATCCCTCCTGCTGTTGCTCCAGATATTAAAACAAATCAGCCGTGAAATAAGCTCCTTCCTCCATCCTTAGTCTAGCTGTCGGAACTCATTCCTGTCCACATCAGAAACATTTACCCACCCACCTCTCTGGATCACCCTCGTCCCATCTCCCCCTCCCTCCCTGGGCTAACTTCCCTAACAGTCTATCCTCCAACAGAGCCCAGTATTTGTGTGCAATGCAGTGCCTTGTCAAAGCCTCACCTTTTTCATTATCTGGAATAATCACTGACCGTCAGGTACTGTATGTTATTTGTACATCTAACTATACTGCACATACAGTATAGCTAGACGTTCACTTTACAATCACACAGCTATGAACTAAACATATTTGAACAGAACATCTTGTCTCACCTGGCCTTAAATCCCTAAGAACACGTCAATAATTCTAATTAAGAACCTGTCCATCATCAGACTTGGTATTTAGTAGAAACGGGAGGTGCAGAAATAAATCCTGTGTGTTGTGGGCTAGTGTGGAGGGAAAAAGAGGAAGAAAAGAGAGCGTGGTCCTGGAGGGGGATGTATTTTCCGGTGACGGTTGGTTGGATCTGTGTGCACTGGTTAGTACATCCTGGTGTGAATGATTTGTGATGCCAGCAGCGGGTAAATGTCATATTTTGGAGCACGTCCTTGAGATTTGTTACAGCTCAGTGTCCCTCGGGGGATGTACTCCTACACCAAATTTCCATTAAACAAATCCTTTGCGGGGACATCATGGCCTAGCCTGAAGTGTCCGCTCCAATTCTTTTGGATGGGGGAACAACAGCGGCCAGGGGGCTCTGTCTCAGATTGTCCTTTTCCTCTCAGGGAACAGAAAAATACATTGTGTACTATCAGGTTTTATGTACCTTATTATCAGATGTTATCTTTTTTTACTGTGGATTTAATGTGGACAGTCAAATGTTACATGCTATGATATTATGGTATGTTTTTTTTCTCTTTTTTACAGCTTTAAGCCAAATTCCCAATTTTACGTACAACATCAACTGTTGTGTTTTCAAATAGCAACAATATAATTTCACTCCTACCATTGACCTTTCTTTCTGTCTTTTAAACATACGTCTTGAAAGGATCCATCCTTCCATCCTTCACTGCCCCCACCTCACTCCAATCCAGATCCATTGACCCTTTATGTAGTAGTCTAATCCTGGATGCCAAACTGCATGTCTTTCAATCGGATCCTTAGGGGTGTAACAACTACCTTCAAGCACCTCTGTCTAAAGCCATTGTCTGAAACTGCCATATTTAATGAGGGCTTGAGCCATATCACTGCTCTGCTCTCAATGGGTATGCCTGGGGGCGGGATTTGGAAACCATGGTGTAGAAGAATGGGTCTGTTAGCCTCGCAAGCTGCCTGATCTCGCGAGTTTACGTGAATGTTCGCTACCATGGAATCAGTCTGGGAGTTATGAGGCTATGGCACTGTGTCCCTCCCCATGAACTCTGCCTTCCAGGGGACCCATGGCTCCTCTGGGAATGTGAGGCATGACAGGGGAACAAAGACCTCCACTGTCCCCCAGGAGGAGGCTGGCCACTGGGCTAGAGTTACCAGCCAACCCCTGGCCCTGGTCAACAGTCCCACTGGGCAAATTTATGAGGGTGGACTACAACAAGAGAGCTAAGTGGGGAGCTGTGATGGAGTGAGCGGATGGCCCACGGCCCTGGACGCGAGACGCCCGGCTGCTCAGAGGAGGAGGGGTCAAAGGACTCCAGGCAAGCATGGTAATAATAGAGAAAGCCTTGGTCTTACGGAGAAAGCATGGCCAGCTGTGGTGGGGTGGCGGGTGGGAGGGGGTCAAACGATGAAAAATAGGCAAATGGGAGGACAAACATGTTAAGAGAAAATGCTAGAAACAAGATTTGTCTCTCGTCTTTTCTAAATGTGCTTGTAGTGTCCAGCCAGGAACGAGTGGCACCTCCAGTCCAACCTTGAAGAAATAGAGATCACAGATGGAATGAGACCACTGTGCTTAGCAGTACGGGCAAGAAGCAAGTGGTGGTTATTGTTGAAAATAGTAGAGTATAGTATGAAAGAGATGGAAGAGAACATTTCTACAGCAGCCTGTGGCCAATACCTGAAATACAGTGCTTTGGGAAAGTATTCAGACCCCTTGATTTTTCCCACATTTTGTTACGTTACAGTCTTTTTCTAAAATGGATTAAATAAAAACAATCTCAGCAATTAGCCCATAATGATTAAGCAAAACCCGTTTTTTAAAAACATTTTTGCAAATGTATTAAAGATTTAAAAAAAAAACAGAAATAACTTATTTACATAAGTATTCAGACCCTTTGCTGTGAGACTCGAAATTGAGCTCAGGTGCATCATGTTTCCATTGATCATCCTTGAGATGTTTCTACAACTTGATTGGAGTCCACCTGTGGTAAATTCAGTTGATTGAATATGATTTGGCAAAGCACACATCTGTCTACAGTTGAAGTCGGAAGTTTACGTACACTTAGGTTGGAGTCATTAAAACTCGTTTTTCAACCACTCCACAAATTTCTTCTTAACAAACTATAGTTTTGGCAAGTCGGTTAGGGCATCTACTTTGTGCATGACACAAGTCATTTTTCCAATAATTGTTTACAGACAGATTATTTCACTTATAATTCACTGTATCACAATTCCAGTGGGTCAGAAGTTTACATACACTAAGCTGACTGTGCCTTTAAACAGCTTGGAAAATTCCAGAAAATTATGTCATGGCTTTAGAAGCTTCTGATAGGCTAATTGACATCATTTGAGTCAATTGGAGGTGTACCTGTGGATGTATTTCAAGGCCTACCTTCAAACTCAGTGTCTCTTTGCTTGACATCATGGGAAAATAAAAAGAAATCAGCCAGCTAAGTCTGGTTCATCCTTGGGAGAAATTTCCAAACGCCTGAAGGTACCACGTTCACCTGTACAAACAATAGTATAAACACCATGGGACCACGCAGCCGTCATACCGCTCAGGAAAGAGACGCGTTCTGTCTCCTAGAGATGAACGTACTTTGATGGGAAAAGTGCAAATCAATCCCAGAACAACAAACAGCAAAGGACCTTGTGAAGATGCTGGAGGAAACAGGTATTAAAGTATCTATATCCACAGTAAAACGAGTCCTATATCGACATAACCTGAAAGGCCGCTCAGCAAGGAAGAAGCCACTGCTCCAAAACGGCCATAAAAAAAGCCAGACTACGGTTTGCAACTGCCCATGGGGACAAAGATCGTACTTTTTGGAGAAATGTCCTCTGGTCTGATGAAACAAAAATAGAACTGTTTGGCCATAATTACCATATTATGTTTGGAGAAAAAAGGGGGAGCCATGAGGTCAACGGACTTGTCCGTAGAGCTCCGAGATAGGATTTTGTTGAGGCACAGATCTGCGGAAGAGTACCAAAACATTTCTGCAGCATTGAAGGTCCCCAAGAACATACTGGTCTCCATCATTCTTAAATGGAACAAGTTTGGAACCACCAAGACTCTTCCAAGAGCTGGCCGCCTGGCCAAACTGAACAGTCAAGGGAGAAGGGCCTTGGCCAGGGAGGTGCCCAAGACCCCAATGGTCACACTGACAGAGCTCTAGAGTTCCTCTGTGGAGATGGAAGAACCTTCCAGAAGGACAACCATCTCTGCAGCACTCCACCAATCAGGCCTTTATGGCCAGACGGAAGCCACTCTTCAGGAAAAGGCACATGACAGCCCGCTTGGGAGTTTGCCAAAAGCCACCTAAAGACTCTCAGACCATGAGAAACAAGATTCTCTGGTCTGATGAAACCAAGATTGAACTCTTTGGCCTGAATGCCAAGTGTCACCTCTGGAGGAAACCTGGCACCATCCCTCGGGTTAAGCATGATGATGGCAGCATCATGCTGTGAGGGGGTTTTCACTGGCAGGGACTGGGAGACTAGTCATGATTGAGGCCAAGATGAACGGAGAAAGTACAGAGAGATTCTTGATGAAAACCTGCTCCAGAGCATCCAGGACCTCAGACTTGGGCGAAGGTTCACCTTCCAACACGACAACGACCTTAAGCACACAGCCAAGACAACACAGTAGTGGCTTCGGGACAAGTCTCTGAATGTCCTTGAGTGGCCCAGCCAGAGCCCAGACTTAAACCAAACCTAACATCTCTGGAGAGACCTGAAAATAGCTGTGCAGCAACGCTCCCCATCCGACCTGACAGAACTTGAGTGGATCTGCAGAGAAGAATGGGAAAAACTCCCCAAATAGAGGTGTGCCAAGCTTGTAGCGTCATACCCAAGAAGATTTGAGGCTGTAATCGCTGTCAAAGGTGCCTCAACAAAGTTCTGAGTAAAGGGTCTGAATGCTTCTGTTAAATGTGATATTTCAGTTTTTTATCTTTAATAAATTAGCAAACATTTCTAAAAACCTGTTTTTGCTTTGTAATTATGGCGTATTGTGTGTAGATTGATGAGGGGGGAAATGGTTTAGTCAATTTTAGAATAACGTAACAAAATATGGAAAATGTCAAGGGGTCTGAATACTTTCCGAATGCACTGTAGTTTGGTTCCAAGAAAAACATTCTAACATGTATGGCACCTTGCCTACTCGTCATTTCACCATCTACCTCCAGCTACTGTCATTCCTTTGGCGCACATTATGAACAACATGCCTTGCGATCCCCCGCACCTCAGGGCTGCAAGGCAGGCAGGGAATACACATTTGCATAATATCTTTATTAATCAGAAACTTCCTCCTGCCTCCCCGCATTAAATGTCCAGGCATTGAGACAGAGCAGGGGAAGGCAACCTGCCTGGGAAATGAGCGCTCAGACCCGATCGATATGACATCTCATGGCACAACTGTGTCACTCAAGCTGGCAACGGCATGAGGCAGAGGAAACTGGTGTTGCTGATAGTTTTAAACAAAGAACCGCTATAATACCTCTGGATAAAGAATAGTACTTAAAGGTAAATTCCACCACTTTTCAACCTCATATTCAACATCTCTAGGACCATACCAGTGTCTACATATGTGAAAATCACACGTTTCTATGATCTGTGGATCATAAAGAGATAAGAAGAAAGATCCTAAAAAATGGTCTCTGTGATATCACAGGGTAGGATTAAAAGTAAGAAAAACAGTGGTTTTCAAACCTGCAACAAGTTTTTAGCCAGAGGGAGGTTATTTTCTTGCTCCCCACATCCCTGTGAATCTCATAGTGTTTGAAAATCACTGTTTTTAAAGTGTTTTAACTTTTGATGGTCATCCAGTAGAAATGTTTTACTTAATATTTTTTTCTACAAAACATAGAAATGTGTGGTTTTCACTTATGTATACGCTGGTATTGTGCTGGAGATAATGAAAATGAGTTTAAAAGTGATGGAATTGCCCTTTAAATTGAAATGTCTCATAATCCTTACAACTGCCATACCAAAGGTGCCAGAGGATGGAAGCACGCTTTTGACTACACCTACAGTATTGGTTACGTACTGCAGTTTAACTGAATCACGGCCGAGAAAGACAATTCCCATTGACGGATCCACAGAGAAGTCAATTTGAGAACAAAACATCCATTGTATTATTCAAATTATAATTGCAGAGGCCGATTAATTTTTTCATCATCACTTACAGCCAAAGATGTTAACATTTTATATTCATGCTCTGAGGTCATGACGCCAGCTAGCCAGGGAAGTGCTGGTTGGCTTGTTTTGCTGTACACATGCTCTGACAGAGTTCCCAGAGCATGTTCTCACAATACTGCTGTCTGTCCAGTGCGCACAGAGTGGTAGTACACAGGTGGAGTAATCACAATAAGAAAGTTGGCAGCAACCACGAAGCGGCGTATGCGGACGTGAGTAGATTACGTTGAAAACAAAAGTTGGCCATCTTGGATGCAGTCTAGTTCTTATTATACCTCAGTGGCCACACCAGTCAAATACACAGATAGCTAGGTTGTAAGAATACCCTTTTCTAGGCCTACTACTACTACTACTACTACTACTACTACTACTACTACTACTACTACTACTACCACCAACACCACCACTACTAGTAGCACTACCACTGTTACCTCTCCTTGAAATGTGGAGAAAAAAAATATCCCAAAGGAAATCCCAAGAGATAAAAAACACTCCCAGCGTTGCATATATATTTTTATTTTTAGAGAAGCCATTTTGGAAAATAAGGTGTTTTGCCTTGTGGGAGGACACCTTTCATGTAGGCAGATTGAATGCTGTGCCAGTACAACACATGATTTCCATAGCCTATACAAGTCTTATTTGTGGATTAAGTTGGGATCTGATTCCTTTTCAAAAGAAAAGCATTTCATAATCATAACCCTCGATACTAATGGCCTTCTTTAATGCCAGGAGAAAGGATCATGTTGAGAGAACGCCACTGCAGTCCTTTGTGACACAAATAAATGGCCACAATGTATACAATTATATATAAGTTAAACTGAGCAAGGACTAATTTCTGACTCCCTTTTTCCCCCAAACCGCTATTTCTGAGACAAGAGAACTTTATGGCAATTACTCGGTTACCATGGTTATTTATGCTCAAAGTGCCAATCACGTCGAAGCTTCATCTGTTCATTATCTAAGCCAGGTTATTTCCTCCAACAGCAGAATGATTTAGCCTTGCACGATTGTAATCACAATTTGGAGCCTGTAGTTCATGGTAATTTGGAACTGTCTCTTTTGGGAGCGTAGATAGACACACTTGCTCATCAGAGAGACTGGGGCACAACAGCCTCTGTCTGACATTGTCATCATGGACACCTATTGCTATCATGGTCACCTACTGTAGCCTTGTGTGATACTATAAAATGATATGTCTGTCTGTCAGCACTGGTGGATCTATAGTAGCTGAGGCAGAGAATACAGGGCTGCTGGAAAATGGAACCATTTTGGACAGACAAACACATAGTGGGTGTATTTGGATGTCACTCTTCCTCTACTGATGTCAAGCTGCCAAGATGGAGGAGCAGAGAACCAATCACGACAGCAGAATAATGCAGTCAATCGGGTTCGCTTGTCTGCAAAGACAATTGGAGATTGCAGGCATATTGCAGCACTCACTGTACACTACAGTGTGCCTTCCCAAATGGGACTTCTGCTTGCTATTTGACAGCCTAATTTCCCAAGCATACAATGATTTGATTGTGTTGATGTGGCTATTGGGAAGTGAACCTTCCCATTAAACTTCAAAACAATATCCACCTTGGAGAGGGCTGCAGTCAGAGCAAATGTGTCCATGTTTAGTCTCCGGGATCATCTTAATCAGTCGGATGAGCTTTTTCCCAATGCAGCTTTGGTCTGGCAAATTGATTCCTATGTTTACCTTTCCCCATCTTATTAATTAACCCATAAATGAGGGATTGCTTGCTTTTAAGTTCCTTTGAGGTGCTGATGGAATGAGCTGGTTAATTAACTTATTGTGCCTTTGGCTGGAAGCCATGGATTAGGGAGATATTGCTGCAGAGGCTGAGAGAAGACAAACGACTAGTTTGTCTGGCTTGTGGGGAGCCCCTGGTGACATCACCAGTGATCTCACACGTATTTATTTTAGCAGCGGCGAAAGGGATGGATTTCTGATCACCCGGGCTATTGGCGAGCCAGTGATTCACAGATATGCATTGACGGTTTAGGTGCAGTGGGATGGACAGACATAAACGTGAAGGAAAGGAAGACAAAGAGAGAGTGGCAAGGCAGGGAAAGTGAGAGTGAACTCTACACTATACACTTTCAAAACACATTCTCCCGCTCTGTATCTCTCTCTATTTCTCTTTGTTGCCCAACAGCAAAACACATTCAAAAGGTTTTGATGGAGTGTTCCTCAAGGGGTGGGTGGCTGAGAGAATGACCATGATTGATTGAGCAGAGCTGCAGAGTATGATGATAATTACAGGCTCAACAGAGAGAGAGAGAGAGAAAGAAAGAGAGAGAGAGAGTGCTGGTATTGTCACACTGACTAGCTTCTGTGTTTATTCGTCTTTCTTCCCAGTTCAGCTCACCCTGAGGGGGAACCAGCACCCCCGCCCTACCCCCTTTCTGCATGCTTAGAAATCTCTGAAATTCTTGAGTCTCCCTGTCTCCCCCTCGGTCTAAGGCTACATCCGCCATAGCTCCCAGCCTTGCTGTTGTTGCACAATGTAGAAATTCTGACACTGTAGCAATGTGCAAATACCAGCGGTGGCCCACCCATTAGGGCATTAGGGGCGGCGCCCCACTTGTGATTGGTCCTTAAAATATATATATATATATATACAGTACCAGTCAAAAGTTTGGACACACCTACTCATTCGAGGGTTTTTCTTTATGTTTACTATTTTCTACATTGTAGAATAATGGAGAAGACATCAAAACTATGAAATAACACATATGTAATCATGTAGTCACCAAAAAAAGTGTGAAACAAATCAAAATATATGTTATATTTGAGATTCTTCAAAGTAGCCACCCTTTGCCTTGATGGCAGCTTTGCACACTCTTGGCATTCTCTCAACCAGCTTCATGAGGTAGTCACCTGGAATGCTTTTTCAACAGTAAAAAAATATATATATACAGTGCCTTTTGGAAAATATCCAGACCACTTCACTTTTTCCATATTTTGTTACATTACAGCCTTATTCTAAAATGGATTAAATAAATAAATGAAAAAGTGAAAACAGGTTTTATGAATTTTTTTGCATACCAAAAATTCAGACCCTATGAGACTCGAAATTGAATTCAGGTGCATCCTGTTTCCATTGATCATCCTTGAGATTATTCTACAACTTTATTGGAGACCACCTGTGGTAAGTTCAATTGATTTGCAAAGGCACACACCTGTCTATGTAAGGTCCCACAGTTGACAGTGCATGTCAGAGCAAAAATCAATCAATGAGGTCAAAGGAATTGTCCGTAGAGCTCCAAGGCAGGATTGTGTCGAGGCACAGATCTGGGGAAGGATACCAAAACATTTCTGCAGCATTGAAGGTCCCCAAGTACATAGTGGTCTCCAATATTCGTAAATGGATGAAGTTTGGAACCACCAAGACTCTTCCTAGAGCTCGCTGCCAAGCCAAACTGAGCAATCGTGGGAGAAGGGCCTTGGTCAAGGAGGTGACCAAGAACCCAATGGTCACACTGACAGAGCTCTAGAGTTCCTCTGTGGAGATGGGAGAACCTTCCAGAAGGACAACCATCTCTGCAGCACTCCACCAATCAGGCCTTTATGGTAGAGTGGCCAGACGGAAGCCACTCCTCAGGAAAAGGCACATGACAGCCCGCTTGGGAGTTTGCCAAAAGTCACCTAAAGACTCTCAGACCATGAGAAACAAGATTCTCTGGTCTGATGAAACCAAGATTTAACTATTTTGCCTAAATGCCAAGCATCACATTTGGAAGAAACCTGGCACCATCCTTACGGTGAAGCATGGTGGTGGCAGCCTCGTGCTGTGAGGATGTTTTTCAGTGTCAGGGACTGGGGGACTAGACAGGATCGGGGCAAAGATGAACGAAGCAAAGTACTGCTTCAGAGTGCTCAGGACCTCAGACCTGGGTGAAGGTTCACCTTCCAAATGGACAACAACCTTAAGCACACAGCCAAGACAGTTCAGGAGTTACTTCAGAACAAGTCTCTGAATGTCCTTGAGTGGCCCAGCCAGAGCACAATTGAACATCTCTGGAGAGACCTGAAAATAGGTGTGCAGCAATGCTCCCATTCCAACATGACAGAGCTGGAGAGGATCTGCAGAGAAGAATGGGAGACACTCCCCAAATACAGGTGTGCTAAGCTTGTAACATCATACTCAAGAAGACTCTAGGCTGTAATCGCTGCCAAAGGTGCTTCAACAAAGTACTGAGTAAAGGGTCTAAATACTTATGTACAGTTGAAGTCGGAAGTTTACATACACCTTAGCCAAATACATTTAAACTCAGTTTTTCACAATTCCTGACATTTAATCCTAGTAAAAATCCCCTGTTTTAGGTCAGTTAGGATCGCCACTTTATTTTAAGAATGTGAAATGTCAGAATAATAGTAGAGAGAATGATTTATTTCAGCTTTTATTTCTTTCATCACATTCCCAGTGGGTCATAGGTTTACATAACCTCAATATACACTCAGTATTTGGTAGCGTTGCCTTTAATTTGTTTAACTTGGGTCAAACGTTTCGGGTAGCCTTCCACAAGCTTCCCACAATAAGTTGGGTGAATTTTGGCCCATTCCTTTTGACAGAGCTAGTGAAACTGAGTCAGGTTTGTAGGCCTCCTTTCTCGCACACACTTTTTCAGTTCTGTCCACATTTTCTATAGGATTGAGGTCAGGGCTTTGTGATGGCCACTCCAATACCTTGTCTTTGTTGTCCTTAAGCCAGTTTGCCACAACTTTGGAAGTATGCTTGGGGTCATTGTCCATTAGGAAGACCAATTTGCGACCAAGCTTTAACTTCCTGACTGATGTCTTGAGATGTTGCTTCAATATATCCACATAATTTTCCTGCCTCGTGATGCCATCTATTTTGTGAAGTGCACCAGTCTCTCCTGCAGCAAAGCACCCGCACAACATGATGCTGCCACCCCCATGCTTCATGGTTGGGATGGTGTTCTTCGGCTTGCAAGCCTCCCCCTTTTTCCTCCAAACATAACGATGGGCATTATGGCCAAACAGTTCCATTTTTGTTTCATCAGACCAGAGGACATTTCTCCAAAAAGTTAGATTTTTGTCCCCATGTGCAGTTGCAAACCGTAGTCTGCCTTTTTTTATGGTGGTTTTGGAGCAGTGGCTTCTTCCTTGCTGAGCGGCCTTTCAGGTTATGTCGATATAGGACTCGTTTTGCTGTGGATATAGATACTTTGTACCTGTTTCCTCCACCATCTTCACAAGGTCCTTTGCTGATGTTTTGGGATTGATTTGCACTTTTCACACCGAAGTACGTTCATTTCTAAGAGACAGAACGTGTCTCCTTCCTGAACGATATGACGGCTGCGTGGTCCCATGGTGTTTATACTTGCGTACTATTGTTTGTACAGGTGAACGTGGTACCTTCAGGCGTTTGGAAATTTCTACCGTTTTTTTTTCTGAGGTCTTGGCTGATTTCTTTTTATTTTCCCATGATGTCAAGCAAAGAGGTACTGAGTTTGAAGTTAGGCCTTGAAATACATCCACAGGTACATCTCCAATTGACTCAAATGATGTCAATTAGCCTATCAGAAACTTCTAAAGCCATGACATAATTTTCTGGAATTTTCCAAGCTATTTAAAGGCACAGTCAACTTAGTGTATGTAAACTTCTGACCCACTGGAATTGTGATACAATGAATTATAAGTGAAATAATCTGTCTGTAAACAATTGTTGGAAAGATTACTTGTGTCATGCGCAAAGTAGATGTCCTAACCGACTTGCCAAAACTATGGTTTGTTAACAAGAAATTTGTGGAGTGGTTGAAAAACGAGTTTTAATGACTCCAACCTAAGTGTATGTAAACTTCCGACTTCAACTGTAAATGTGATATTTCAGTTTTTTTTAAATACATTTGCTAAAATTAAAATAAAAACAGTTTTTGTCAGTATGGGGTGCCTAGATTGATGAGGAAAAAAACAATTTAATACATTTTAGAATAAGACTGTAACATGACAGGGCCTCCCGAGTGATGGTGTGGTCTAAGGCACTGCATCGCAGTGCTAGCTGTGCCACTAGAGATCCTGTTTCGAGTCCAGGCTCTGTCGCAGCAGGCCGCGACCGGGAGAACCATGGGGCGGCGCACAATTGGCCCAGCGTTGTCCGGGGTAGGGGACAGTTTGGCCGGCAGGAATGATCTTGTACCATTGCGCACTAGCGACTCCTGTGGCGGGCCGGGCGCAGTGCATGCTGAAACAGTCGCCAGGTGTACGCTGTTTCCTCCGACACATTGGTGCGTCTGGCTTCTGGGTTAAGAGGGCATTGAGTCAAGAAGCAGTGCAGCTTGGCTGGGTTGTGTTTTGGAGGAGGGACGGCTCCCGAGTCCGTACGGGAGATGCAGCGATGGGACAGGACTGTAACTACCAATTGGATACCACAAAATTGGGGAGAAAAAGGGGTATAAAAAAAGTTTTTTTCAAAGACTGTAACGTGACAAACTACTTTCCGAATGCACTGTATATACTGCATAATTCATGGATTTTTATGTTTTAAATGTTAATGTTAATCAAAGTGTGGTAAATGTGTACATGTTTCTGTTTCAAAACAAGCTGTTCAGTTACTTACTACTCTGCTCCTTAGTGACTGCCAGCTACCGCAGCTCCGCCTCTGTGGGTGCATACGCCGTGTGAACATTGCTTGGATTGTTTTGCCAGCTGTTTGCTCTGTGGGGGAACTGCCCCAATAAAATTGCAGGATTTCATATCATAAATTATAACAGCACAAAGTAAATGGACCGTCCAGGAGCATGCAAATGTTCGTCCGTTCAGTTAGAACTTCTGTGTGCTCTAGTCTCCTTTTTTTAGATTTAGAGAGTTTAATTGTCATGTGTACAGGGTTGCAGATGTGATTACAAAGTACAGTGAAATTATTGCGCTACGAGCTCCAACAGTGCATGACAAAGTCAAATAAAACAATATAAATATAATAAAAATTGTTTATAATAATACTGTATATAATGTTGTGTCTTTACTGTGGATTAAGTGATATATGACATGCTATTTTATCAAATCAATTCTCTGTAATTAACATTACCTGATTAAACTAATGATGTAAATGTAATTTACTAGGAAGTCGGGGCACCACGGAAGAATGTTTATAGAGCTGTTGTCTTCTGAATAAACTCACGAGCCTACCAGACGAGCTAAATCACTTCTATGCTTGCTTTGAGGCAAGCAACACTGAGGCATGCATGAGAGCATCAGCTGTTCCGGACGACTGTCTGATCCCGCCCTCCGTAGCCGACGTGAGTAAGACCTTTAAACAGATCAACATACACAAGGCTGCGGGGCCAGACGGATTACCAGGACGTGTGCTCCGGGCATGTGCTGACCAACTGGCATGTGTCTTCACTGACATTTTCAACATGTCCCTGATTGAGTCTGTAATACCAACATGTTTCAAGCAGACCACCATAGTCCCTGTGCCAAAGAACACAAAGGCAACCTGCCTAAATGACTACAGACCCGTAGCACTCACGTCCGTAGCCATGAAGTGCTTTGAAAGGTTGGTAATGGCTCACATCAACACCATTACCCCAGAAACCCTAGACCCACTCCAATTTGCATACCGCCCAAACAGATCCAAAGATGATGCAATCTCTATTGCACTCCACACTGCCCTTTCCCACCTGGACAAAAGGAACACTTATGTGAGAATGCTATTCATTGACTACAGCTCAGCGTTCAACACCATAGTAGCCTCAAAGCTTATCACTAAGCTAAGGATCCTGGGACTAAACACCTCCCTCTGCAACTGGATCCTGGACTTCCTGACGGGCCGCGCCCAGGTGGTGAGGGTAGGTAGCAACACATCTGCCACGCTGATCCTCAACACTGGAGCTCCCCAGGGGTGCATGCTCAGTCCCCTCCTGTACTCCCTGTTCACCCACGACTGCATGGCCAGGCACGACTCTAACACCATCATTAAGTTTGCAGACGACACAGATAAAACAAGTAATTTTTTTCATTTCACTTCACCAATTTCGACTATTTTGTGTATGTCCATTACATGAAATGCAAATAAAAATCTATTTAAATTACAGATTGTAATGAAACAAAATAGGAAAAAGGCCAAGGGGGTGAATACTTTTGCAAGGCACTGTACCTAAATAATCACACAGAATTACATGTACACAGGATGGATCATACATTGATTACTAATTATGTCATTAAAAGAAATGTCCCTAGCGGATGAAACCGATATGACAGCTTGTTACACAAAGAAAGGGGGTTGGGATTGAATGGAAGCGCGGGAAGACTGAGAAACAAAATAATTGGGTCTCTATCGGACATTATGAAGCTATGCTATCGTAAATACAGAATCTTATGCATTCTAAATAACCGCCCATTCAGAAAAGGAAAATGCAAGAAATATATTTACTCTGAGCTGCGCTTCGATAGATTGGTCGAAGATGGATGGCTGGGTTGCCCGGCAGAGAGCTCCCTTGTCCTTTTAAGAATATTTCTGGGCGGATACGTTGTAGTCTGTCGTCTTGTGGTAGAACGTATACGTTGCAGTACCGTTGTTGTGTGGTAGAACGGATATGTTGTAGTACCCTGTCGTTCTGAATAGATTGTACGTCCTGTCCTAGGCCATGCACATTTGCAGCTGCTGCTGATAACTCGATGTCTAGGCTGTATCACTTCTTTCGTGAATAAGAGTTCAAAGTTCATACCAAGTTGCCATACTATAAGCTCATGCTATATTCTGTCTGGTATAGTCGAACTTCATCCTTCCAGCGTGGTGATCGTCACCTCCATGTTGAAAGTCGCCCTTTTAAACGTATGGACATCAGTCCTTACGTCATCGGGAACACAATGTTAATTTCGTTAGGTTGTAGTCGTTCAACAATTCGCAACCGGAGCTTATGCTGAGGATGGCTTAGTTCGCCGTGAATTGGGTCATGGGGGCTCTTATAGAAATGTAGAAAAGGGGTTGGTTCATCATTTCCAACCAATGCCTATTCACGTGGGTGTGGCCACTGATTGAGCATATTTTACTTATGAAAACAATTCTCTCATTTTAAAAACTAAAATTACATTTAAACTTTCACAAATAGTTTCATATTTAAACATTTAAATTGCACAACAATTCCATGTGAATCTGATAACTAGAATGTGTAGACTTTCCAAGATACAGTTTATGACGTCCTATCATCAGTAATAATGTCTCAGACGACATCTGATCTGACATCATATTCTTTAAGTACCACGGACACTTTCAACTGGTTGGATTACATAAAGATAGTTCTTTTCCCCAACCTTTTGATGTTACAATACTCTCTCTATGCTAACGAAGGGCTTTCCAACAGTCCATTCTGTAGAGTGGAGAGAAAAAGGGGGAAAGGTATTTATGGGGGGTCATAAACCTCCCCCAACAGGGCAACGTCATGACAATAATACTACTGTATATACATATTAACAACTGTGCACAAAGATACATGTCCAATGGGGTGGGGTCAGGGTAAATGTCCGTTGACGGGGGTGGGAAATGTCCATAGGGGGAGCAGCAGGGGGGAGAAAGACCGGTAGGAAGTGTGGGGGAGTGGGAGGGATGGGGGACGGTGGGAGCAGTAGCTGGCTAGTGGTGGCTATTCAACATGACAATATTCAGCAGCCTGATGGTATGGGGGTAGGAGCTATTGGCCAGTCCTAAAGTTTTTGCCATGATACTCCTATACTGCCCGCGTCTGAGTAATGGAAAGGGGAGAACAGACCATGGCTCGGGTGACTGGGGTCCCTGAAAATCTTCTTGGCTTTCCTGCGAAACCTGGTGTTGTAGGTGTTCTGGAGGGCAGGCAGTGTGCAACCAATGGTGTGTTCGTCTGAGCGTACCACCCTCTGTAGTACCTTGCAGTCCGCCGTGGTGGAGTTTCCATACCAGGTTGTGATACAGCCCAACAGTATGCTCTCGATGGTGCTCCTGTGGGCCCTTGGGGAAACTATACATTTCTTCAGCATCCTGAGGTTGAAGAGTCGCTGTTGTGCTTTCTTCACCACAGTGTCCGTGTGGTTTGACCATTTCAGCTTCTCAGAGATGTGTACGCTGAGGAACTTGTAGTTTTTGTCCGTCTCCGCGGAGGCCCCATTGATGAGTGTGGGGGCGTGCCCAGCCTGGTTCCTCCTGAAGTCCACAATCAGCTCTTTTGTTTCTCTGATGTTGATGGAGAGGTTGTTTACCTGGCACCACACAGTCAAAGTGCCTACCTCGTCCCTGTAGGCCGCCTCGTCGTTGTTGGTAATCAGGCCTACTACTGTCGTGTCATCAGCGAACTTGATGATGGAGTTGGATATGTGTGAGGCCATGCAGTCGTGGGTATACAGGGAGTACAGGAGGGGACTCAGGACACACCCTTGTGGGGTCCACGTGTTGAGGATCAGTGTGGAGGAGGTAATGTTGCCTACCTTCACCACCTAGAGGCGGCCCGTCAGGAAGTCCAGGACCCAGTTGCATGGGGAGGAGTTCAGTCCCAGGGCTGTGGGCTTTGTGGTGAGCTTAGAGGGCACTATGATATTGAAAGCCAAGCTGTAGTCAATGAACAGCATCCTCACATATATATTTTTTGGTCCAGGTGGGTGAGGGCAGTGTGCAGTGCAATGGCGACTGTGTCATCCGTGGATCTGTCGGTGTTGGGGAGGGAGGAGGTGATGTGGTCTTTGACCAGCCTCTCGAAGACACTTCATGATGACGGAAGTGAAGGCTACGGGTTGATAATCATTCAGTTCAGTTACTTTCCCTTTCTTGGGCATGGGGATGATAGTGGACATCTTGAGGCAGGTGGGGATAGCGACCTGAGCAAGAGAAAGATTGATCTCCACATGATCTCCACGTGCTCTGATGGCACGGCTAGGGATGCGAGGGTTAACAGGTTTGAATGACTTACACACGTCCTCCGTGGGGTCTATTAATATGTTTACCTCAGATGCTCTCCTCGGCCGCTCAGTAGTTGTTTTGCTCTAAGTGTGAGAAAAAGATGTTTAGCTCATCCGGAAGGGCGGTGTTGGTGGATGGCTTTCTTTTTGTAATCCATAATCGTTAGGAGCCCCTGCCACATAAGCCTTGTATCCGACCCGCTGAATTGCTCCTCCACCTTGTCCCTATACTTGTGTTTCGCCGTCTTGATCTATCTGCGTTGGTTGTATTTGTATTGTTTAACCATACTACCATCCCTGGTCACCTTGCCGTGTTTGTAAGCAGCATCTCTCTCCTTCAGTTTCTTTTCAAGTCTGCCAACAATCCACAGTTTTTGATTCGGGTAAGTTTTGAAAGACACTATAGGTATCACATCATCTATGCATTTCTTTATGAATCCGGTGACCGAGTCGGCGTATTCATTGATGTTATTCCCAGGGGCGACCCAAAACATATTCCAGTCCACGTGATAAAAACAGTCTTGGAGCATGAATTCTGATTGGTCGGACCAGCATTGTACAGACCTGACCACCGGAATTTCCCTCTTGAGTCTTTGTTTCTAAGCAGGGGGGAAGTAAATGGAGTGGTAGTCAGATATGCTGAAAGTAGTCTCTTACGCCAGACAGTTTACTTCAATCTCGCACGTGAGACTAGATCTGCATTATCAGGCACAGATGGGGCTAAAGTAAAAAGCTAATTGTAATTAACTTGTAAATAAATAATTATAGCAGTCATGGGAGCCTGGGAGCCGATGAACTGGACAACTACATCCAATAAGAGTTGAATGACAGAGGGATACACTAGCTAGAACCTTCTCATCGCCTATCTGATAGGACAACAAAGCATGGTCAATTTTATTGTTTCCCCCGGGTTCACAATGTTCTACTGTAGGTGACCGGGCAACACGTTGTGTGGACTAAAACAGCATAAAACCAGGTGTATCACAAAGCATTATCAAATTAACCAGTTATCTACCTTTGATAAGCAGCTTGCTAGCTATAGCTAGCTGGTAGCTTGCAAGCTAGTTAGCTCCCATGCCAATTTCAAGTATTTCCACAATAATATCTGACTAACTTGGAAATATGAAGTTATTTCAGAATGAAAGTTAACTGGCTAGCGCATCATGCTTTCTGACATTATGTTAGCTAGCTATCCCCAGTTAGATAATGTTTTTTCACTTCATGCATCTACATGCTTGTTGCGTTCTCCCTGGTGCCCTTTTGTTCATCTGTTCAAATTAGTGGCAGGATGTGCAGCAGTGGTCATTCTTTTTGACATGCAAAAGTGAAATAGGTGTATTTATGCTGTTTTTCAAATGCACAGATCACATTATATATCTTCTCAAAGAAACTACCGGTAGTTCGAAAACTTAGCATCATATCAAAACTCTAACAACCTCACACCCCGGGTCTTCAACCAATTAGCGGCTGCCACTGGCTAATACCACCGTGCAATTCCGAAACCCTTCCTGACATTTCTTCTAAGCCCACAGTAATGCATGATGCAGAGATAGACATGTACTGTGTATGTACAGTGGGGAGAACAAGTATTTGATACACTGCCGATTTTGCAGGTTTTCCTACTTACAAAGCATGTAGAGGTCTGTAATTTTTATCATAGGTACACTTCAACTGTGAGAGACGGAATCTAAAACAAAAATCCAGAAAATCACATTGTATGATTTTTAAGTAATTAATTTGCATTTTATTGCAAGACATAAGTATTTGATCACCTTCCAACCAGTAAGAATTCCGGCTCTCACAGACCTGTTAGTTTTTCTTTAAGAAGCCCTCCTGTTCTCCACTCATTACCTGTATTAACTGCACCTGTTTGAACTCGTTACCTGTATAAAAGACACCTGTCCACACACTCAATCAAACAGACTCCAACCTCTCCACAATGGCCAAGACCAGAGAGCTGTGTAAGGACATCAGGGATAAAATTGTAGACCTGCACAAGGCTGGGATGGGCTACAGGACAATAGGCAAGCAGCTTGGTGAGAAGGCAACAACTGTTGGCGCAATTATTAGAAAATGGAAGAAGTTCAAGATGACGGTCAATCATCCTCGGTCTGGGGCTCCATGCAAGATCTCACCTCGTGGGGCATCAATGATCATGAGGAAGGTGAGGGATCAGCCCAGAACTACACGGCAGGACCTGGTCAATGACCTGAAGAGAGCTGGGACCACAGTCTCAAAGAAAACCATTAGTAACACACTATGCCGTCATGGATTAAAATACTGCAGCGCACGCAAGGTCCCCCTGCTCAAGCCAGGGCATGTCCAGGCCCGTCTGAAGTTTGCCAATGACCATCTGGATGATCCAGAGGAAGAATGGGAGAAGGTCATGTGGTCTGATGAGACAAAAATTGAGCTTTTTGGTCTAAACTCCACTCGACGTGTTTGGAGGAAGAAGAAGGATGAGTACAACCCCAAGAACACCATCCCAACCGTGAAGCATGGAGGTGGAAACATCATTCTTTGGGGATGCTTTTCTGCAAAGGGGACAGGACGACTGCACCGTATTGAGGGGAGGATGGATGGGGCCATGTATCGCGAGATCTTGGCCAACGACCTCCTTCCCTCAGTAAGAGCATTGAAGATGGGTCGTGGCTGGGTCTTCCAGCATGACAACGACACGAAACACACAGCCAGGGAAACTAAGGAGTGGCTCAGTAAGAAGCATCTCAAGGTCCTGGAGTGGCCTAGCCAGTCTCCAGACCTGAACCCAATAGAAAATCTTTGGAGGGCGCTGAAAGTCCGTATTGCCCAGCGACAGCCCCGAAACCTGAAGGATCTGGAGAAGGTCTGTATGGAGGAGTGGGCCAAAATCCCTGCTGCAGTGTGTGCAAACCTGGTCAAGAACTACAGGAAACGTATGATCTCTGTAATTGCAAACAAAGGTTTCTGTACCAAATATTAAGTTCTGCTTTTCTGATGTATCAAATACTTATGTCATGCAATAAAATGCAAATTAATTACTTAAAAATCATACAATGTGATTTTCTGGATTTTTGTTTTAGATTCCGTGTCTCACAGTTGAAGTGTACCTATGATAAATATTACAGACCTCTACATGCTTTGTAAGTAGGAAAACCTGCAAAATCGGCAGTGTATCAAATACTTGTTCTCCCCACTGTAGCTTTAAGAAAAACAACAATTTGAGAAGCACTCTAGTTGCAGTTGCACTGAGAAACATGATGGGTTGAGTCCCATATGGCCCTCTCTCTATTCACTATGGGGGGAATTCCAACCCGAGCTAAGCATGCGTAAATGGAACATAATTCCCTTTTTAAGCACTTTTATCGCTATGCGTATTCTGACCTTGAAATTAATTAAGCATGAGAATAGCATGCTATTCATCCGCTATTTGTTTGGGGTAGAGATCCAATGAATTGAAGACGGAGGTGTGTCTACAGATACGCCGTATTCTGACCTTGATTTAATTCCCTCATAATTCCACCAGTTTTACGCACAATGAAATGATGATTTTTTCCCCTATAGAAATAACACCATTTTCCATGCACTGTAATTTACAAATTGATAAGAGCTATTGATAAGAGCTAGGTAAATGAGTAACCCATTTAGATAAGGGGATTATAAATATAAATGACAATTGTTTTAAATCGCTAGATCGCTAGAGACAAATGTGAAACCAGTCATATGGCAGAAAACTGAAGCATTTCAACCTTTTCCACAAGTTTATGAAATGCTGGCCTTATAACTTGCAGGGATGACATTTGGAGACCCAAGCTATAGGCTTCTGTAGCCATACGCAAATGACAGTTTAGTGCCAAACCTACCGAGTTGATTTATGATTTCTAGAAGATATTAATTATATGCCCAGACTTTTCACTATATTTTTTGCAGATTTGTGCCATGCTAAATATTAGCCACTATCAGTAGCCGCCATCAGTTATACCCACAGACATTTAGAACTTGTCACTTTAGTATTAGTTTCCATACATCTTGGATCATTCCATTCCATTGTTAGTTTACCATTCTTTCCTCTGCGTTCGTGTGGTTGTTCCTGAGGATCGCTAGTGACGGTGGATCATATTAGGCTAACTGATCTCTCTTTCGACGAACATATCAAGATTGTTTCAAGGACAGCTTTTTTCCATCTGCGTAACATTGCAAAGATCAGAAATGTTCTGTCCAAAATTGATGCAGAAAAATAATTCCATGCTTTTGTTACTTCTAGGTTAGACTACTGCAATGCTCTACTTTCCGGCTACCCGGATAAAGCACTAAATAAACTTCAGTTAGTGCTAAATACGGCTGCTAGAATCCTGACGAGAACCCAAAAACTTGATCATATTACTCCAGTGCTAGCCTCCCTACACTGGCTTCCTGTTAAGGCAAGGGCTGATTTCAAGGTTTTACTGATAACCTACAAAGCATTACATGGGCTTGCTTGCGCCTACCTATCTTTCCGATTTGGTCCTGCCGTACATACCTACACGTACGCTATGGTCACAAGACGCAGGCCTCCTAATTGTCCCTAGAATTTCTAAGCAAACAGCTGGAGGCAGGGCTTTCTCCAATAGAGCTCCATTTTTATGGAATGGTCTGCCTACCATGTGAGAGACGCAGACTTGCTCTCAACCTTTAAGTCTTTACTGAAGACTTATCTCTTCAGTAGGTCCTATGATTGAGTGTAGTCTGGCCCAGGAGTGTGAAGGTGAACGGAAAGGTACTGGAGCAACGAACCGCCCTTGCCGTCTCTGCCTAGCCGGTTCCCCTCTCTCCACTGGGATTCTCTGCCTCTAACCCTATTACAGGGGCCGAGTCACTGGCTCACTGGTGCTCTTCCATGCCGTCCCTAGGAGGGGTGCGTCACTTGACTGGGTTGAATCACTGACGTGGTCTTCCTGTCTGGGTTGGCGCCCCCCCTTGGGTTGTGCCGTGGCGGAGATCTTTGTGGGCTATACTCGGCCTTGTCTCAGGATGGTAAGTTGGTGGTTGAAGTTATCCCTCTAGTGGTGTGGGGGCTGTGCTTTGGCAAAGTGGGTGGGGTTATATCCTTCCTGTTTGGCCCTGTCCGTGGGTATCATCAGATGGGGCCACAGTGTCTCCTGACCTCTCCTGTCTCAGCCTCCAGTATTTATGCTGCAGTAGTTTATGTGTCGGGGGGCTAGGGTCAGTCTGTTATATCTGGAGTATTTCTCCAGTGTCCTGTGTGAATTTAAGTATGCTCTCTCTAATTCTCTCTTTCTCTCTTTCGTTCTTTCTCTCTCGGAAGACCTGAGCCCTAGGACCATGCCTCAGGACTACCTGGCATGATGACTCCTTGCTGTCCCCAGTCCACCAGGCCGTGCTGCTGCTCCAGTTTCAACTGTTCTGCCTGCGGCTATGGAACCCTGACCTGTTCACCGGACGTGCTACTTGTCCCAGACCTGCTGTTTTCAACTCTCTAGAGACAGCAGGAGCGGTAGAGATACTCTCAATGATCGGCTATGAAAAGCCAACTGACATTTACTGCTGAGGTGCTGACCTGTTGCACCCTCGACAACTACTGTGATTATTATTATTTGACCATGCTGGTCCTTTATGAACATTTGAACATCTTGGCCATGTTTTGTTATAATCTTGCTGTTTGGGGTTTTAGGCTGGGTTTCTGTACAGCACTTTGAGATATCAGCTGATGTAAGAAGGGCTATATAAATTTGATTTGATTTGGATTTGATTGTAAGTTGTGCAATAATTTGGGACATGAAGCCTATTTGAATAATTATGGAACACAGAACACACATAGAAGTTTAAACCTGGAGCCTGGCGCACAGTCCAAAGAAACTGGATCGTTGTCATCACAGTTCCATGGTTAGTGAGCAATATTAGGGTAGACTTGTAGGACTACTGTTCAACCCCCATTGTACATTTTTCTCACCTTCCAATATTTCATGGATTTGAACAATTGAATATGGCAACTTTCAGGATGAATCAAACCCCTGCATTTTTGATTCACTAATATGTTTGATGTGCAAAGGCTCTCCAAACCTGTTTTTTATTATTCATAAATACTTTCCTAACCCTAAATAATATACAAGATCAGAGTATTTTCGTATCCACCTGAAAAGGAGAATAATATGCGATGTGTATTTAGGGGTCTTTCTTTCATTGATCGCTAAAATTCTGAACCGTTTTCTCCATAGTGAGTCTGTCGAGAAAATTCAAATTAAAGGTATACCATATTTAAAAGGATGGCTTTAGATGAATGTATTGAAACCCTATTGAATAAAAACTCAAAAAGAACATTTGTTGGTCAGCAAGAGCCAAAGCCCATGCAAGGGAACAGTAAGTCTGAATAACAACTACTGAGAAGTAAAAATGCATAAAAAAGGAATAGATTTCCTAAGTCTGAATCAGGCCCTATGTGTGTGACTTTTGACCAGAGCCCTGTGGGGAGTAGGATTCCATTTGGGATGAATACACAGAAGGAGGCTTGTGCTGTGAAGCTCCATTATTGTATTTTTCCTCTGAGTAGGGATTGTTATTAATGGCTCAGGCCAGACCTCCATCCCTCCTCCTCCCCCATGAAGAAGCCTGGTGGCTCTTGTGTCCTGGATGGCTCGACTGGTTTCTAGTGGGGATGTGGAGTAGCCTAATGTGTTACACCCTGATCTGTTTCACCTGTCCTTGTGATTGTCTCCACCCCCTCCAGGTGTCGCTTATTTCCGCCAGTTTATTTATCCCTGTGTTTCCTGTCTCTCTGTGCCAGTTCGTTTTGTATGTTTCCAAGTAAACCAGCGTTTTTCCCGTTCTTCTGCATTCTCATTTTTCTAGTCCTCCCGGTTTTGATCCATGCCTGTTTCTGGACTTTGTACCCGCCTGCCTGACCATTCTGCCTGCCTTGACCACGAGCCTGTCTGCCACTCTGATCTGGTTTTGACCTTTTTGCCAGTCCACGATCATTCTCTTGCCTACCCCTTTGGATTAATAAACATTGTAAGACTCCAACCATCTGCCTCCTGTGTCTGAATTTGGGTCTCGCATTATGCCTTGATATAATGGTCAATGCAGCAGAGCAGTACTACCGCACAGAGAGGACAAATGAGGAGACCAAGACCATTCAACAACAAAAAATCATATATTTTATTTGTTATTGTTGTCGCATTTCGTTCAACAGTGTATACCATGCGTATCCTGTACATCAGACAAATAAACTTGAACTTGAACAAAACACATGGCAGATTCTCTCTTCTCCTGTCTTGTCTTGAGTGGGAGGAGGGGATGGTGGTTGGAGCCATCATCTAATCAGCCTGCTACCCGGCCCCATTCACTTTCCCCATTAAGCCTCTCATGTGGAAAAGAAGGGGTAGGGAAAGAGAGATTCTTAAGGCAGATACGTTTTTTGTTTTGCGAGCGCATCATAAAAAGGGATTTGCCGGAGAAATTAACAAGAGCCCTTGATATGCAGATCAGTGCCCATTAATCAAAGAAATTAGATTAGGATTCCAAATGAGATGAAGAAAGGCTTCATTATCTTGGTTGAGTGTCATGTTTAATAACGTGGAACGGCTGTGTAATTCACTGGAGGAGTGGGCTGAGGAGAAGACGTAGCGGGTCCTTGGCGCGGTTATTTTAAGCGCTAGGTGACCCAGGGAGCAGGAGAACAGGGGGCTGGGGAGAGCAGGGGGCCAGGGGGAACCGCTCTGCAGACAGTGGAGGGAGAGGGGGAAAGAGAATCAAAAGAATACGCTCCTACAGGAGCCAGGCGACTATGTGTGGTGCCTTTGATGTTAAAGTGTCTTGGCGTATTGTGGGGAGCGGGGTCTCCACAATGCATGAATAATGGTTTGTATAAATGTTGCCACTGCAATGCACTGTGACTGCACTCATGAACCAGCAAACTCTGCTGCCATCTCTCTGTGTTGTTCTGGTCCGGGTAAGGACCGGGTAATACACACAAACAAAGATAAACATAAACACCCAGGCAAATGTTATAGAACAGACTAGAGCTTCATATTAAATAGCCCCCCATATATGAACAAAATGTGACATGTAACTGTAAATACTGTGCTGTTGCATCTCAAAATTGATTTTGACAAACTTCTTACCTCTAGGAAAAAACACTGAAGTCGCTGATGACTACAGGGCTGTACTCTCCCGCCCCTTGGTACTCGGGAGTCTGCGAAATTATGCTGGCATTAATATTTAATGTTACGAGGAAAAGGAGAGAAACAAATGTGCCGGGTCCTTTGTCTTTGTGTCAAGTGAAATATGTTTGGGAAATCATTTGAAATGGAAGACATGGGAAATACAGCTCTGTAACTTGGCGTTGTGGCTCTTAATAATGTAGAGAAGGCCAGCCGGACCCGAGGTGGGGTGGTGAGTAGGTAGGCAAAGAGGGCCAGTTTAACACAGAAAATCTGCCCTACAACCAGAGAGGCCAACCGAACACTTACTGTTTTTTCATGATGAAATATGCAACAACCTTTGGCATGTGTTGACATGACTGAGCATCAAGTGCAAATTTGCAAAAGGTAATGTGTAAGTGCAAGTAGGAACTTACAGCCAGGGTCTCTGTACATCAATGAAATCCTTATATCTATTCTTAGTATAACTTTATACACATTACTGAGTAATCAACTGATCATTTGATGGTTAGATGGTTACTGGATAGTGGACATATAAGTGCTTATTTCAGACATCCAATCAAAACGAATGTTTTCTCAGATCCTATCACACATAGGAGGGACAGTGACCCCAACTAACTGACTCTGTGTGATTCCACTGATAATGAAGTGAAGGTCACAGCTCCCTTGCACGCACGCACGCACGCACGCACGCACGCACGCACGCACGCACGCACGCACGCACGCACGCACGCACGCACGCACGCACGCACGCACGCACGCACGCACGCACGCACGCACGCACGCACACACACACACACACACACACACACACACACACACACACACACACACACACACACACACACACACTTAGTGCTCTAAAGATGTCATGTAAAGCTATCAAGCCTTCGGACTGACCTTAGAATGACCTTGCAAGGAGATAGTACACAGAGATAGTATTCCGCTGAGAATATGTTGTAAAAGAACGATTTGATGTACAATCACAATGATATGGGTGAGTTTATAGTACTAGTTCATAATCAGGTATAGACCACTAGTCCAATTCCAATGAGCTTGGTATGGCCTCTGATCTCACTAGAGGGCAGTGACGCGATGCATTTCAGGAATATTTTAACCAAATAAAGTGTTAATATCAAATAGGGCCCACTGTGTCTGTGGTATGAGGCATTGGTGTGTCAGTAAACCACAAAGTAGCTGTGTCCATCTTACGATGATTTGCTAAGTCTAAAGGGTACATAAGGGCCCACTTTAAGAACTGTGAGTGTGTGTGTGTGCGTTTGTGTGTGCGTGTTTGCTATGTCTGTGTGTGTGTGTCTGTATATGTGTGGGAGTGTATGTGACAGGTGGGCTGTCTGCACATTGGAATTGAACCTGACAGCACAGCTGCTGATTACAATTTGAACACAGAGGGAGGCCAGGCGGTGTGCTGCATTACAGCACTACTGATAAAGGTCAAGTCATCTCTATATGAGACCAGAGAGCTAGAGAACATCAGTCACAGACAAACCATCCATTCAGCGCAGGCTAGATTCCTATTCAAACCAGATATTAGGTCGCTGGAGACTGGTGGTGGCTGAAGGTTATTAGTCTCACTCTTCTATGAGGGTTCTACAAAAGGTAAACAATGCCTTTGTAGCCCTTTGGCAGCCATTTTGTATTGTTCATCAGACACCCATAAAAGGTACAGCCTGGGAGCTACACAGTGTATTAACACAAATGTTGATAAGGTTTTCATGTTTCCTGATGAAAGTGGTCGTTCTTACCAGATTAATTATTCTGCACTCTTAGAAAAAAAGGTGCTATCTAGAACCTAAAAGGGTTCATCAGCTGTCCCCATAGGAGAACCATATGAAGAACCATTTTTGGTTCCAGGTAGAACCCTTTGGAGTTCCATGTAGAACCCTTTCCACAGAGGGTCCTACATGGAACCTAAAATGGTTCTACCTGGAAACAAAAAACTGGGGACATTTTGTTGGTCCCCACAAGTCAAATGCTATTTCTAAGGGGTTTAGGGATAGATAGAATTAGAGGGTTAAGATAGAATTAGAGCTAAGGTTAGGTTTAGGAAAAATAGGATTTTGAATGTTTATAAATTGAGTGTCACCACAAGGTTAGTTAAAAAAGAGAGAGAGAGAGTGTGTGTGTGTATGTGTGTGTGTGTGTGTGTGTGTGTGTGTGTGTGTGTGTGTGTGTGTGTGTGTGTGTGTGTGTGTGTGTGTGTGTGTGTGTGTGTGTGTGTGTGTGTGTGTGTGTGTGTGTGTGTGTGTGTGTGTGTGTGTGTGTGTGTGTGTGTGTGTGTGTATGTAGGGATATCCACACACGTTAGGCCGCTTCCATTAGGAACCAAATGGTTAACTCTTGTTTCAACAAAACAATTTCCCATCCTTTCCTTCCATGTCTGTATAAACCTCTTCAGAACTCTCATACATACCTTACGCCCTGTACTGACCCCTTTATGAGTGCTAGCTGGTTGACTGGCTGAAACAAGAGGCTTCAATGAAAGCACTAGCTGAGATTGCTCACCCTCTTGTTAACCCTCTTTGTCTGAAACCAGTCGCTCACCTCAAGCACCATCATCAGCCGCTCGTTCCCCAGCCCCTCTCACTGACTCTGTGATTACCGACTGGCCCGGCTAAGGAGGGCTCACCCCCACTTTAAGGGATTACAAATTACAGTGTACAGACAAGGTGCTACTTGCTGTTACTGGGGAGACTACCAAACTAACTTATAAGTGCCTCTACATCATCACTTTCTCTTGTTATCAGTGGTTGTGTTTACTTTCCTTCTCGTTGCCATAAGTGGTGTACCTTTGTTGATCTGTGAGTCATTTTTAGAAGATAATGTCGCCATGTCTAGATGTGAGAGGGACTTGTGAACATGAGTTCTCATCTTGATTAGAGTTTAAGCTTTTAGACTGTACAACTAACATATCTTGTTTCATGTGGAAGAGTGGGTATGGGTGTTTGTCAGTATACCTAGAACAGCATAGAGTAGCTGAGGACTGGACACAAGTGATTCAAATGACCCCTTGCTCAATCCCAAACCATTTGGCACCAGCCACTGAAGGTAAGATGGATCCCTTAATATCAGCCACAACCACGACATGCTAAACTAAAGAAAGGAAGAAACAGAGGGGAGTTAGGGGAGAGATTCTCATTCCCTCCAACCTCTCTCTCACCACAAATTAATGTGCTTTCATCCACTTTCAATTCCCCTTATCAAACGGCAGCAGCAGAGGAAGCATCCGATACTTAAAGTGACAGTGGCATTAAAGGATGGCCTTCATCTCCTGTCTCACAGGGAAAGTGACATTTAACCACACACCCAGGAACCTGTCACTTGTTTATTACACAAGACAGTCAGTGGATGAACGTTGAGGAGGGGAGGCCCCTACTGTAAATCACTGTGGCTGTAGACCACTGCATTCTCCCAGATGAGTCACATTAAAAGACAAGTTCCAAGAGGACATCTTGTCAGATATTATGTGACAGGCTTAGAGAGCCAAGGAGGAGTGTCGGCTGTGTCAAACTTTTATTAAAATGAGAGTGGTGGAAAATACTGGCTATCATTTATTTATCTGGCATTTGTGTGAACACAACGTACAGACATGAAAATGTGCTCTTAGGAGTAAGGAGACTCAAGGGTTTGTTTTTATATACATCAGCACAGGCATGTGGTGTTGGATGGCTGGGATTGAAGACTGACAGCAATATATTGCTGGGAGAGGACACATGCCCCCAGAGCAATACTGCAAGCTGATTCCAGTGACAAATATGTCCAAATGTGCATCTGGCAATAAGCTGTGGGGTATGAGATGTCACACTCATACTTGCGAGGAAAACAGCGGTCATCTCGCCAGCAGGATATGGTCTGTAACTCTACACAGCTGTATCTACACTATTAGAAAAAAGGGTTCCAAAAGGGTTCTTTTGCTGTCCCCATAGGAGAAACCTTTTTGGTTCCTGGTAGAACCCTTTGTGTTCCATGTAGAACCCTTTCCACAGAGGGTTCTACACGGAACACAAAAAGGATTCTACATGGAACCCAAAAGGGTACTCTTATGGGGACAGCCAAAAAACCCTTTTAGGTTCTAGATAGCACCTTTTTTTCCAATTTTACCGTTATTTCACCAGGTAAGTTGACTGAGAACACATTCTCATTTATAGCAACAACCTGGGGAATAGTTACAGGGGAGATGAATGAGCCAATTGTAAACTGGGGATGATTAGGTGACCGTATGAGGGACAGATTGGGAATTTAGCCACGACACCGGGGTTAACACCACTACTCTTACGATAAGTGCCATGGGATCTTTAGTGACCACAGAGAGTCAGGACACCCGTTTAACTGTCACGGTTGTTGAAATGAGTGGACCAAGGCGCAGCGTGCATAGAGTTCCACATTATATTTAATAATGAAACTTACAACCAAAACACCAAAGAATATAACAAACATGCATTATTGCAGTGCTCAAAGCAACTATACAAAAACAAGATCCCACAACAAACAGGTGGGAAAAGGCTGCCTAAATATGATCCCCAATCAGAGACAACGATAGACAGCTGCCTCTGATTGGGAACCATACCATACCAGGCCAACATAGAAATAACAAAACTAGAATGCCCACCCTAGTCACACCCCGACCTAACCAAAATAGAGAATAAAAAGGCTCTCTGAGGTCAGGGCGTGACATTAACATCCAGGCCGAAAGACGGCACCCTACACAGGGCAATGTCCCCAATCACTGCCCTGGGGCATTGGGATATTTTTTGTCCAGAGGAAAGAGTGCCTCCTACTTGCCCTCCAACACCACTTCCAGCAGCATCTGGTCTCCCATCTAGGGACCAATCAGGACCAACCCTGCTTAGTTTCAGAAGCAAGCCAGCAGTGGGATGCAGGGTGGTATGCTGCTGGCTAAGAGTGTACCAGAGACATTTCAAACCGGCTACTTTACATGGAGCCACAAAGCCCCTCTGTCCTTGGTCATGACACGAGTCACAAAGACGTCACAGTGCCTGCTTGACTGAACTCTTAGTGATTGTTGTTGAACTGCTTTCTTAAAAGACAGCTGTCATGCAATTCAACACAACACAACAGACTGAGCACATGCACTGCAATACAAGCTACGTCATTTTCCAGAACCCATGAATAGCGAGAGTTACACACTCAGGATGGAAAACTAGAACAGTCAGTCACTGGTGACACTATACGGACAGACACTAATTGTCACTCGACTTTAAGAACTTTCAAAGAAGGAAGGGAAACAGGCTTATCAGTTTCAGTAATGAAATTAGGCTTTACTGTTCACAAGTCATAAAGTAGTGACATAAGATGGAAACCCCCTCAAAGTCATCCTCACTTGAATGGTTCAAATAGACACTGGAAACAGGATCAGCTAAAGGCGTCTGCAGGCTTTCCATCCGAAATAGTTTGTGCATATATTATAAAGACATTTTGACGTTTTTGTTCGTTTTGTTCTTTAGCAAAGGTTTTTCGGCTGTTCATAAGAACAAAAAAATTATTGAGGCAAGCAGAATTTCGGTAGCTGAAGTCTACGCCTCATTGGTCAGCAGTAGGGATTCTTCAAGTGTTTGTTGTCATTCACAACGATAGACGACTTGTTTTCATGCAAAAAAATTGTTCCCTTGAGAAATACTGCACCAAACATCTTAGCGACTTCTAAATGAAAAACTTTTAAATGAATTACAGATTTTTTGAGTTATCTTAGATTAATTCTGACTAATTTGAGGAAGTGTATACTGGCTACGGCATCTCAAGGTGGACAAACAGTACTATTGCCACTTTTTTTTCTTTTCAAGCAAAAGTCTTCTAAGGGAGTATGCGAGCACACTTGTTCGGTTCACCTAGTTGAGTTATTGGGACTCACAGAACAGAGTCAGAGAGGGAGAGAGTAGGAGGGGCACAGGGTGCGGTTTTAGACTGCCAGCTGACTTGCGATTGGCTAACCTCTCAGCCAATGACTCCGAAGACAAATGAAGTGTCACAGAGAGAGATTAGATAAATAAGTGGAGTGAAGAGCAGGAGGCCTGCTCAGGTTTATTTCAATTTGGCAGAGTCGCCAGAGCGTGGCTGGGACTTCATCCCTAATGACCTAAGGGGGGATGGGAGGGAATGGGAGAGGGCTAGCTCTCCCTGAGTGTGTGTGTGCTACTCTAATGGTTGGAGGGGAGGCTGGAACAGAAACAAACAGAAGCTTATGTCCAGCGGATAGAGACCTGTTTTACTTAAACGTGATGGGTCAATAAATATTTAAAAAACATACATGACCAATTTAATAAAATAAGTAATAATTGCCTCTACATCCGTGTCTCATGTCTGTTTGCTCTTCTTGGTGAGGTAGCTCTGATAGTAGAAGTTTCTGAAGAGTACGATGAGGCTGAGGGAGTAGGCAAACACCACAGCATTCATGGAGTCTGGGAAGTCGCAGTCAGTGAACAGGTTGTAGCTGGTGTGGATGGTCACTATGAAGAACTGGAGCTGGGGTCACAGAGGGTCAACATAACCAGTGTCAATAAGAAGAAAGCTCAGTTGTGGGCTTCTAGTGTGACGACATTGAAAGTACACAGTTGTAGAGCCCATAAAAAGAGTTCACGTATTCAGCACTGATGCAGCTTCATACAGTACATGCAGTATGATCCTATTGTCTTCACACAACAGTTATTAGCGGGGGTCTTACAGTAAGGCTTCAGGGTTAATAAGGTCAGTGATGATCTCAAAACATGGCTGAAACTATCATGTTGATATCATGGATCGTCAGTCTTTGCATACATAGCTCTTGCTTTGAATTTGAGAGTGGTTCCTGTTCTCCAGGCCCATCCCTCAACGTTTTACCAAAACACAGGTGGGAAGACAGCTTTGTTATTGTTTCAATTAAGGATTCCAGCTGATAATGCAAAATGTAGATTTCTGCCGAAATAGACATACCCAAAAGTAATTATTTTTCATGAGATGGCAATAAACAATAACTAGTTAATTGCTGCATAGTTCTAGGAAGGTCTGGTTAAACATAGTTGTACATTGCTGAAGTGTACTTACTCTTGGCATTCTCTCAACCAGCTTCATGAGGTAGTCACCTGGAATGCATTTTAATTAAAAGGTGTGCCTTGTTAAAAGTTAATTTGTGGAATTTCTTTCCTTCTTAATGCATTTGACCCAATCATTTGTGTTGTAACAAGGTAGGGGTGGTATACAGAAGATAGCCCTATTTGGTAAAATACCAAGTCCATGTTATGGCAAGAACAGATGAAATAAGCAAAGAGAAACGACAGTCCATCATTATTTTAAGACATGAAGGTCAGTCGCAAAAACCATCAAGCAGCCAACAAGTGCTCAGCATATGTGGGAACTCCTTCAAGACTGTTGGAAAATAATTCCTGGTGAAGCTGGTTGAGAGAATGCCAAGAGTGTACAAAGCTGTCATCAAGGCAAAGGGTGGTTACTTGGAAGAATCTAAAATCTAAAATATATTTTAATTTGTCCAAACTTTTGACTGTTCAACAAAAGTGGAATAGCTCTTGAAATGACTGAAATTCTTTCTAAATAAATAAATACAATTAGAAACAACTTACTATGAGATTTAATATTTATTTTAACTGTAAAATAAACATGATCGTATTTAGTGACAGTACAAATGTGGCCCCATTTCATGTAACTGAAGACAGAGCATTTTCTGCCAAGCCTCCTCTGAGCAACGCCATTCGAATTGCTGCAGACTCGTTACAACTTCAGCTTTACACACAAAGTGATTTTGTCCCTCTATGACCTAAAGAAAGTGGTCGTGTTTCAATTCAATGAAATTATTTACAATGTTTTCATGTTGAGAGTTCTAAATCCGGCTGAGAATATCACAGTGAGATGAAACCACGATAGCTGAAATCGCTAGACTCTCCCCTTTAATATGTCGTCTCAGTTGCTCAGAGGGAGAGCAAATCTATTATTTGTCTGGATAAGCCAGAAAATGTGACATGTCACTCCCTATGCTAATGTGGGGTATGAAAACGTATACTTCAAGCCAGGCCTACTGACAGAGTGGAGAGCAGACGGATGGGGCTTTCTGCCAATATAAGGAACTGGACCCTGTGAAGTTCACATAGTGCTTTGTATAGCAACATGTCAGTCAGAACCGGCCCAGAACCGGTAATATAGGGGACTTAACATTAAAGGGGTTTTAAAGCCCTTTGAGGTTCTTAGGGTAAAATCCCCTACAGGATATAAAGTAAATGTACATTTGTATTATCTAGACTCTAGTGAATGTACTGTATGGGCGCCATTTTGGAGGCCATACTGTAGCAGAGGCTCTGCATCAAGGCGACTCTACTCACCAGCTGCAGGGAGGTGAGGTAGCGCTTCCACCACAGATACTGCTGCATGTGAGGCCCCAGCGCTGCCAGCCCATAGTATAGATACATCACCACGTGCACCAATGAGTTGATAAGGCCTATAAGGAAGGCTGGAGGGAGGAGAACACACAATACACAGAGATTGGGCGATTCATTCAGTCATAAGTTTACAGCAGTTCTTCATTTATTACAAGGTCAGTTGTTTATAACTTGTTTCTAAAGTTGGGTTCTTTAATTGAATGACAAGGTTTTGATTCATCCTTTATTTTATCTCAAGGCGTAACTAACTATCTGCCCATCTTAGTACATGCAATGTGAAAATAAATAGCCAGGCTGTGTTGACTATCTTTAAACCAAAAGGAGGGCAAATGCTGCACTAAGATGCTTGGCCAGCTGTTTTCTGCAAACTCACCGCCATTTTAAACAAATTATACAGCATCTTAGTGCCAAAAACTTGTCTTAATCCTGGCCGTTCTGTTCCTAGCTGGTCTATTTTGATCACTGCTTTGACCACTGCAAATGTCCTTTTCAAATAGCAGGGGTATGGAACAGTTCCAAGGACACTGTAGGTATCACGGCATGTGTTCCAGATTCATTGAAATGTCAGGTGCATTTCAATGTGTGGGTGTGTGTACTGTATGTCTCCTACAGAACAAGTCCTGTATGAATAGCCTAATCATTATTTCAACCAAGACTGAGCAGGAAGCAGACACAAGAAATAGATTGTGCAGTGCCATACTGTTACATATAGGACAGAACTGTCTGGGTCTAACACTGGGTAAATGAATCACCGTCTCGGCTGTAGTAATGTGACAACCCTTACACTGGCCTCCTGCCACGTATTTGACCCCAGCCCACCAGTTGAAGATCATGGTGCCGTGGTGGTAGACATGCAGGAACGTCAGCTGACTGTTCTTCTTCCTCAGGATGAAGAAAAGCTGGAAGAGACGTGTCATATTTCATTTATTTATCAAACATGACAGATATACAAGAATATGACAAGAAACACAATTAGCTACAGTCACATGGACAGAAGACAGCACATTAAAGATGTCTTGATAGAAGCGATGTAATAAGAGCACACCGTTCTTGCTTCAACCTGGGACAGTAGAATCCCTGATGTGTACTTACAGTGTCACTGAGCTCGATGACTTTGGAGAAGAAGAACCACCAGCAGACCGTGGCCATCTGTTCAGAACACACAGAAGATACATTTCAGCAGTAGGTTAAGATTAGAAACCATTTACATACAGTATATGTACATTAAGGCAATTGCAAAGCATTGCAGTGGATATGAGTTACCCGCATTGCCAGTGGGCTGGTGTTGTAGTCCACAGGCTGACATAATATACTATAATTTGCCAACCAGGATGACGCTGTGAACTGAGGAGAGAGTAAAATGCATTAAAATACTATATGCTTACAGGTAGAGAAATAGCTACTCATCATCACTTATTTACACATACACTATATAACAAGGATGTAGATAGGTACTGTAATGTGTACAATAGATCCAAAGCACATCCAATATGAGTAAAATAGCTACACGTTATCCATGCTTTCCAGTTTCCATACCTCATAGAACATGTAGGCAGACAGGCAGACCATAGCAAAGTTGTAAATGATGAGCACAGGCTTGAGGTTGACTGGCTGTCTCTGAGCCATCAGCTTGGGGCCCACCCATATTAGGAGCAGGTAGCACAGGAAGATGCAAGTGATTGGCACAGGTGAGTACACCAGCAACCAGCTGTCAGTTCTTTTGTCTGAAAGCACACAGAGACCGCATTACTATAGGATAAGAAAATGGATAGGTGAAGCAATGATTTACATATGTTGGTCTTGTACTGGTAACTTCAGTCAGCAATGTCTGGTTTTAGAAGCTGGGCACAGTTACCTCCATTATCTAGCACCCCTTGGTAGAACAGTTGGATTTTCTGCCATGTTGTGGCCATCCCTAAACGCTGCAAAAATGCATTATATGATGAGTTAAATGCATTTTATCACTTTACATTATATAAAGTAAATATTCACTCTGATGAAGCTATCCAAATAGTTGGTGTGAATTATTTGCTCCTAGAAGTTTACATTTTATAACTCATATAAGCAGATTTCAGAAGGATGTCTATGCAAGCGACAGTACTGCCACCTAACGTCAGATTGGTAAATTATGAAAAGGGTCACAATTGCAAAACAAGCACAGAAATACTGTATCTGAGACGTTTTGTTGATAGGCTACTCAAATCAGTCGGCCGGCTGGATAAGCTAAAGTAGGTTTAGCTTCTTGCTTCAGGAGGATTTAGAAAATCCCTGACACAACGACACAGCATATTGAACCTCGGATAACCTCTTCTGTATTTTAACTCTCTGTCGCCTACAAGAGTTACACTTTATTGATTTTTTCTCTCTCACAGAAGTGTGTATAGCTCTTTATGAAATAACAAGGTGTTGGCATGAATAGTGGTATAGATAATAATGGTGATGATACAATTATGAAGGTATTTCTCTTGGTTATACCACTACAGTCTAGGCTAGAGGGACATTCCTTTTAGGAATGACAAAATAACTATTTAGGCTAGGCCTAACTGATTTTGTCATACGAAAGTCATTTATAATAGGCTGTAATTGTCTATTTTCAGGTGCGAGATTAACAGAACTTACTTCGTAGGCTGCACTCATCGACCGGAATGCACAAATTGCAGATCTGATGGTCGCAAACCATCTAACCATGGTTGAATTTGTCCGCCATCCAGCGCAGCATTCTCTCTGAGTGTTGATGGCGATATGAGTGAGCTGAATTGTCGTTTACCATCACCCCCCGCGGCAATGAGGTAATCCACCTGCTGTGCATGGTATTTTAGCCTATAGCTGAGCCCTAGGCTATCTATGTGTACTTTTCCCACCACTGCTCCAGACAAGCAAAATAAATCTACCCTGCCCCACCCTTTATAACATAGAAACACAACATATTGAAATGATTTTGATTACATTAATACAACAACATAATCATAAGTTTAATTGTGAATTCAGATTAGTTATATAGAACATAGTAGGCGTAGGCTACCTGCTTGTGAATAACCAGTATCTAACCATGGAACAACCAGCAACCTGGAACGTAAATCTTATGTCGGAGTCCGGAATGTATATATCATATATGTATATATACACTACCTTTCAAAAGTTTGGGGTCACTTAGAAATGTCCTTGTTTTCCATGAAAACATACATGAAATTAGTTGCAAAATGAATAGGAAATATAGTCAAGACGTTGACAAGTATACCCTGAAGTCATGCACACTGCCCTGCATGGGTTCGGTGACTGTCAGTCCAACTTTCCTTAGCACAGCATCTGTCTACAGACACCTCCGTAAGGTTTGACCTGCAGACTTCATAAACTGCAGAGGAGAGCAGGACCTGTCACCAGACCACATGTAGGGAAGACATACTGTATTTCAAGGGCCTAAATAATTCCAGTTTACTGTACAGGTTTGCCTTATCAGACACAATTGACAGGTACAGACAAAATCAAATTTAATTCATACAAAACTATTTATCGGACGGTCAAGTCACTGACACAAGCCACCACCATGCTAATTAACAATTACTCATCTCAGAAACGACACAGACAATGTTAATTGGAGTCCTGTTTATCTGCATCTGACCCATGATTGTGGTGGTGCTGATGATGCTGCTGGTGGTGGGGGTACTGATGATGCTGGTGATGTATGTGTGACATGTTACCACCCCCCTCAGACGACATCTGGCGTCCATCAATTTGGAACTGGGTTGCTGACGGTATCGACATCAATAGACCTCACTGTATCAACCACTGTGCTGTCTGTCTCGTTAACACGCATCTCTGAACTGCTCAGTGTCTCGTTTCTCTGGGTGCTGTTCCACCCAGCTGAGGAGGTTGTGTTGGAGTCCACCTGTAGAAGAGTAGAACAAACTAAAGTTAACAAAATAGGTACAAGCTAAAAATACACCTAGGAGATCCGCAGAGAGATCTCTATTATTTGGTTCACTAATCAGAACCTTTATTACGCTACAAAGCCGAATCATAGAGAATTACTAGAAAGAGAAGAGTCTGTGGTGTTTTCCTGTTTTAGTAATTGTATTTCTATGGAGCACTTCTGCAGACAGTAGTGTTTTCAATTGAGAAGCCAAACTGAAATGAAATGTCTGCAGTTCCCTTAAGAATTGTGCTTTCACTTACGGTGCAGTTGCCACAGATGTCCTTGTGGTAGGTGGCTCTGACGGCTGCCTCTATGTAGGGGTAGTGGAGGAAGCTGTAGGGTAGGACTATGTGGAACGTCAGTCTCCCACATCTGTCAGAGAGAGGAGGGGATAGGAGAGAGATACATTACATGGCCACACGAATGAGGTGTCACACCAGTTCTAAAGATCTCTGTAGATAGAAAATGTCTCAATAAAACCTGATAGATACTTCATACCATTAAAGTCAAAGAGCAGTGATAAGCTTTAGATTAGGGCTGACGGGTTTCCTTCAATCAATACAAGCCCATTCCTTATTCATGAGAGATGTATCATTTTGAGAAACAACATGACAGTATTTTGGGCCTCTTTGATGGCTCTTATCTGTCATATTGAAGTGAAGAAGTAATTCAGTTACTCTTGGAGGACAGTGGAAGTTGAAAAAATGACTTATTTATTGTTTAACTTCTTGACGCTAGGAGGCAGAATTTTTATGTTTGGAAAAATAACGTTCCCAATGTAAACGGCCTATTTCTCAGGCCCAGATGCTAGAATATGCATATAATTGACAGATTAGGATAGAAAACACTCTAAAGTTTTCAAAACTGTCAGAATATTGTCTGTGAGTATAACAGAACTGATTTTGCAGGCGAAAACCTGAGGAAATCCAACCCGGAAGTGCCTCTTATTTGGAAAAATCCCTGTTCCATTGCCTGCCTATCCTCCATTTAAATTAAGACCCAAAAGAGTGAAATTGTGAAAATGATGATAATGCCCTGTTAGTGTAAGAGCTGTTTAAAAAGACAGACTGAAATGTCAGCATGTTTTGGTGGGATGGTGTTTTGGTCTGTAAATTAGTTAATATACCAATAAGAAAGAGAGTTCCAAACCTCTGCCAGTAACTGTTCATTTTCAGTTTCCCCCTCCCCACTCAAGACCACTCCCAGACAGTCCTAGAAAAATTATTGCTGGAGAAATGTATCTTTGATAAGAAGCTATTTTTTCAAAAAGTTTACATTTTAATTGAAAACAATCACCATTAGGTAGGCCTACTTAATTGTTACCCAGAAATCATTTGATATTGAGAAAAAAAACAGCTGCATTGGACCTTTAAGTAAAGCCAAGGCATTTCGGCTCTTATCATGGTTCATCAGGGTTTTTGCGCCTCAATTTCTGCACCTTGGTTGGAAAGCGAGGTAATAGCGGCAGTGTTACCTTCCATTATTACCTGTCATATACCAGGAAGTCGTCCTTGTCTCCATCCAAGGCCTCCCAGACGTCGTCCTGTAACGGGGCCTGTTGGTAGACAGGGATGCCCGGGGGGGCCCTCCTCTTCAGCTCCCAGTACATGGCTCTGGACTGGGCCTCCCTCTCGTTCACGATGAGGAACGACACGTCTGTCAGGTTGCTGCGGAGCAGCTTGTCACGCAGGCCTCCTAGTCTACTCAGCAGCAACAGGACAATGGCAGATCAGTCATGACGAGGTGCCACTTGATTGCCACTAGATGGCGTTATTTACTAATTTCCCATTCTTTCATAATTCAGATAATTTCTCTCTACTGTTTGGGAAGGCTGCTCTCAATAAATCTGAAATGGATCACCAGCAGCATTACATCAACAACTTTACATACATTTGTTTGTAAATACATTATTATTACATCTATATGATTTCTATACCAAATCTTTGCACAGTGGTATAATAACAGTATGTTGCAGTAGGTCTACAGTAATGTTATGCAAGACAGATTCGGAAGACTTCTCTCTTACTTGGAGGCCTGTGTGAGGCAGAAGTGTCAGCTGGCTTTCAGCAGAGCCAGAACAACTACATTTCCCAGCAGCTCCTTCATGGGTGCCCCATGGCCCTTGATCTCCCAGTGTGGTGCAGGCTTGCAGATCTTGGAGGCATCATTGTCCCCTTCTACTAACAGAGGCGATGCACATAGGAGCACTGGCAGAGCAGCACACAGCCACAGAGTCAAGAGACTCTGCATCATGTAATCCAAATATCACCTAAAAAGAGTTCCAAGAGAGAGGCCGATGTCAGAAGTTCATTTTCAGATGTGATGGTCATTACAACTCTTCGTATGTATCACTAGCAAGGAACATAGCCATAGTCTCTGCTACATACAGTATGCAAAATATGGACTTCTGAATGGCATGATACCTGGACTGACCTCTGTCCTCGTTGAGCCTCTCTTCTGCTTCACACAACTAAGCAATACAATGTTACGCTGCTGTTTTTAAGCCCTTATCTCAGGTAAGCACTGCCCCCAAAACAAACAGAGTAAGCCACTGTGTTTACTTTAGGGTAAGAGGGTTGTGAAACCCAACACTAACCTGTCAATTCCAGATATGTTTTCTTCTCTATGAGGCTACAATTTTGGATAATGTAATTCATGGTAAGGAAAATTGGTCAAATGGTATTGTATTCTAATAAATGTTATAGACACCAGATCCAAGGCACTGAATTCCATGCTCATTCCATGCTGATTCCATGCTGATTCCATGCTCATATACTGTGTGTGATGGCTGACAAATAATGCCAAAACAGGAAAACTATAGAACAAAAAGGGTTGTGTAAATCTTCAAAAACAACATTATCAAACTGATTGTATATATACTCCACAATGAGAAATCATTGATCACAATTTAGCAAGGTTTACCAAGAAGTGGGTCAGGGGTCCAACTGTGTGGGAGTAGAATAAATGTGTGACATACAAACACGTCTACAAGTAGCATGTCTGATTCTGAGAACTCCAAATAAATTCAGCACCAATGGTCTTTTCATATTTGGAGTAACAAAAATCAGAAACGTCTTTTCTGCCCCTCTTTTGGCTCTCAGAATTTTGGAAAAACACTGCAGTTGATTTTGACCACATAAACAGCAATGCTCTTTCTACCCTGAATGATTAGGTCAAAGTACAGTACAGGCTAAAAGTAATTCTACAGGGTGATGGGCATGGCTTTTCAAAGGTCACAACATTCCAGAGGAGCGCTATAGATATGAATACAAATCCAAATATAATAAATATGTGAACAGAATAGTTGCTGTTTCAAGAATCAGTTTCATAGTATCTATACTGAACAAAAATATCAATGCAACATGCAGTTACTGAGTTACAGTTCATACAAGGAAATCAGTCAATTTAAATAAATTCATTAGGCCCTAATCTATGGATTTCACATAACTGGACAGGGGCTCAGCCATGGATGGGCCTGGAAGGGGATAGGCCCACCCACTTAGGAGCCAACCAATCAGAAGGCGTTTTACCCCACAAAAGGGCTTCATTACAGACAGAACTACTCAGTTTCATCAGCTGTCCGGGTGGCTGGTCTCAGACGTTCCCGCAGTTGAAGAAGCCGGATGTGGCATCCTGGGCTGGCGTGGTTACACGTGATCTGCGGTTGTGAGGCCGGTTGGACGTACTGCCAAATTCTCTAAAAAGACGTTGGAGGCAGCTTACGGTAGAGAAATGAACATTCAATTCTCTGGCAGCAGCTCTGGTGGACATTCCTGCAGTCAACATGCCAATTGGATGCTCGCTCAAAACTTGAGACATCTGTGGCGTTGTGTGACAAAACTGCACAAGGTGCACCTGTGTAATGATCATGCTTTTTAATCAGCTTCTTGATGTCACACATGTCAGATGGATGGATTATCTGGGCAAATGAGAAATGCTCAATAACACAGATCTAAACAAATTTGTGCACAACATTTGAGAGTAAGAAGCTTTTTGTGCGTATGGAACATTTCTGGGATCTTTAATTTCAGTTCATGAAACATGGAACCAACACTTTACATGTTGCGTTTATATTTTTATAGTTATAGTGCTATGAGTAAGGTATGGTCTCCTTTGCAAAACAATGTTTCACACTGTTGATAAAAGTGAACACTTCAACATCACAAAAAACAAAAGCCACAAACATAGGCAGCCTACTTGATAGTAGTGATGGGAGTAAAAGAAAAAAAATCAAGTTACATATTGGTATATTTTTTTGACGATGTATCATTTTGACAATATCTCAATATTATATTTTACGCTGGTTGACTGTACCTGCACCAAAACTCTAGTATTTCTTCTTCATAGCTTGTTCTCCATCTTCTTTTTAAATAGGGAGCCAATTTGTTTTCAGCACTTTTATTTCCATGACTGATCAAAACTTGTTTTCTCAAGGCTCTTTCTTGTCCCTTTGCAGAAGACATATGAGCGATATGTTTGGAACACTTGACTAAGAGTTGAGGAGACTGACTGCATCACTTCTTTTTATAAGAAACATCGATATGTTAAAAATCCCAAATTGTTTGCAGTCAACTTACACACAGCTCTGACACAGACACTTACCCCACCAGACATGCCACCAGGGGTCTTTTCACAGTGCCCAAATCTTGAATAAATTGAAGAAAGCGTACAGTATTATATAGAGCCATTACTGCATGGAGCTCCGTTCCATCTCATATTGCTCAAATGAACAGCAAATAAAAAAAAAAACACAGATAAAGCAACACCTCCACCCTGTTTGACCTAGAGGGTTTGTGTGTATGTATTGATATGTAGGCTACGTATGCCTTTTTTTTTTTGTCTATTAATGTTCTGCATTATGTCACATTTCATGTTTTGTGTTGACCCCAGGAAGAGTTTTTGCTGCAACAGCTAAGGGGATCCTAATAAAATACCAAACATCGAATCGCAATAAAAGTATTGTGATAATACTGTATCATGAGGTCCCTGGCAATTCCCAGCATTACTTGATAGATTTCTTTATTCTTTTACAGTACCATTGTTTTGATCAGGGTACTGTATACTCTCCTGCCTCTTTAGTGTGTTTTCAACAAACCTCCTCCCACCCAGAGGTTCTGCTTGCTGGCTAATATCCCATTAGTGATTGTAACAAAATAAGCCTCAGGTTATTCAGCCTAAGTTCAGGTGGAGCAGCCAGTATACAATGCAGCTACCACAGTTCTCCAAAGGCTGCATACTGCATTGCAGTTTCCAAATGCAGCTAAACAGATTCCCATTACAAAATACAAACAAATCATCCAATTTGTTCACTTAACATAAGTGACAATGAAGAACAACTAAAAACTCTGCAAACAGGGGTTAAAATTCTGCTCTTCCTTTGCATTTGTCAAACATTCTCAGCTGAAGAAAAAAGGTGTACAGCAAATGATTTAGCGTAGCTTCTGAATTATGACCTCACATTGAGCACAGAAAGGTGATTTGAAATTGCAGCTTCAAAGCTTAAAGGAGCAATCAGCAGTTGCTACATCCATTTTTGGACTTAGAAATTAATGATATGTACCCATTGATTCTTGAAGAATATAACTTATGAACTTAGTTCAACTGTCGTACCCCATTAGAACTCCAAATATATAGCTAACCGATCGCTGCAGCTGTACATAGTCCATCTGTAAACTACCCACCCAATTTACCTACCTCACCCCCCATACTGCTTTTATTTATTTACTTTTCTGCTCATTTGCACACCAGTATCTCTTCTTGCACATGATCATCTGATGATTTATCACTCCAGTGTTAATCTGCTAAATTGTAATTATTCGATTTATTGCCTACCTCATGCCTTTTGCACACATTGTATATAGATTCTCTTTTTTTCTTTTCTACCATGTTATTGACTTGTTTATTGTTTACTCCATGTGTAACTCTGTGTTGTCTGTTCACACTGCTATGCTTTATCTTGGCCAGGTCGCAGTTGCAAATGAGAACTTGTTCTCAACTAGCCTACCTGGTTAAATAAAGGTGAAAAAAAATAAATAAATATGCTTGTTTTACTCCAATGTTTATAGACAAAGAAAATGTAACAAACACTATATAACCTCAAAACATTGTTAAAATTATAATTTTGATATCATGGATGGTCAATCCTTGCATCCATAGGTCTATGAATTTGAGAGTGATTAAATTTCTCCAGCCCCATCTCTCAGCTTTTTAATGATCCAGGGGTGAGGAGGCCGCTTTGTTATTGTTTCTTCTGCCGATTGCCGCTTTAAGGCAGATGACTGCTGCTCTTTATTGTTTTGAAGGAGCTTATGTTTCATTCCCAAAATAAACACCAACTTCTTTAGCATGAGTAAACCATTCTAAAAAAACACTTAAGTGAAACCAAGTCCAGAAGCAAGAACGCTTTAACACTAACATCTCCCATTGTGCATATGCTTCCACATTTTCTTCACCGCATAGGCCTAGTAGCTGTCGTCAGTCTTTGTTATATTGTCCTGTCATTTTGCGTTGCATTCTTCAAAATGAAACACATATTCAAACAAATTGATCAAAAATCTCTCTTTCATGAGTCATGACATCACTCCAATGAAAGCCTCCTCATTGTCCCCATCTCCCTCTGGACTGTCACATGTAGATATGATTCCTAGACCAAGCTCTGCAAGCTCATCACAGCCCATGGCTGTCGTCACCATGATTTTTTCCTCCAGGCGGTTGCATAAAGTTCTATAAGAGGGCAAAGGGTAGCCTAACTCCCGAAGGAATTCGTAACCCTTGGCACCAACTGCACATCGGATTTTACGAGCCTTCAGCACTGTCTCGTGGGACCACACAGCTCTCCGGGAACGCTTGGTCAGGGTCAGGGCACGGATCTGGTCTTCATACAAAAATGTCTGGAGGCCCCTCTCTATTCTGTCCAGTTTGAACATCCTCTTCTTCATTTCCTCAGCCTGCACACAAGTTAACATGTTGAGGAGGTGTTATCTTTTCCAAGATTCTCACAAAATGTTATGTTTTTCTTCTGTGAGAAAATTCTAATGACTGAAAGCGTAAAGGGTCCATTGTATAATTTCACATAACATAATAATTTACACTGAAAAGATTTGACTAGAGAAAGATGTTTTAGGAAATATGAGGCAATAGTCTGAAATTAGTTGGGAAAAGGGAGCTACCAACACACCTCTTTCTGAAGTCTGGCAGTGTGTTGCATTTCTTGTTCCAGCAGGGTTTTGTAAGGTTGACAATGGGTGCAGGGACGTTCCTCTGCCTTGTGTAGTTCATCAGCATCTTCCTCCATGCCCAGAGTTGGTTGCCGCCGTGCATAGCCATGATCCCCCACATTCAGATCTCTCTCTACTAGGTATACAGAGAACATTAACAACACATCTGAATCATTCACTTGATCCACTGTTACAATCAGGAACTAACAGTTAAAAAAAAAAATTGTTAGCACAACTGGACCAACATTTGCATTAGGCCTACTAGTATTCAACAATAGTAGGCTATCTGATGTGTCAATATCTATTTTGACAGATGTGATTTTGAGAAATAAAGAAAAAAGTAGTTACCTGGCTCTGGTTTGAAAGGTAGCACTATCTGTGGGGTGATGGGATAAGGTGGATTTTGCACACTGAAAAGAGTGGGGATAGCGTTTGGTTTCAGCTTCTTTCCCCCTGCTGGCGACCTGGCTATTTCTTCAAACTGACTCAGCTCAAAATGGTCCTGCAAGAAGACATAGCTGTAGGATTAGCTGGCTAAATATCGATGTATTTTCTCTTGGTGCATTATATATTGCACTAAATCAATTAAGTTATTATATTCAAAGTGTAGACAAACATGTCAACATGTTTTGTTCTAATTTGGAGTTGGGAATTGTTGACTGGTGGACCAAACTAGCTAACGTTAGCTAGCCAGTAAGGTTAACATTAGTCACCCATAAACTTGCCTGGCACAGTCTGGAATGTGGAGTTGGTACAAAATTACGCCGGCAGTTTACAAGCCATTTATTCTTGCGTATAGGCTCTTTTGGAAAACGAAATAGTTGCTTCCCAGTGGTTGTTGAGTTTGAGCAATTTGGAGCGGAACACCCACCCATACCTATCGAGCTAACAAGTCAAAACTGCTGAATGCAGCTAGCTAGCAAGCGAACTATAGCCCCAGTTACTTGCATTCCAATCAAACAACAGAGCTAGCTTGTAGCTAGCGAAGGCTACCAGAACTTTACACTTGTTCTCATAGGAAACAAAACTAAATAGAACATGGTTGAAACATGAGCTCACGTAAGATATTTTATCATCCCAAAGGTTCACAAAAGTATTAAGCGATGTTAGCATGCCAAATAATATGAAATTGCAAAGTAAATAATTTCCGACTTTGTTTGAGCCAAAATGGCGCACCTGCCCTCAACGGTTGTTTGATAACGTCACGGGTTTGAGCTGCCCATATGACTGCATGTTTCAAATATTTCTTCAAGAGAACTATAAAGTATCCTTCATTAAAATTCGATTTATACAGACTAACAAAATATACAATATATATTTTGTCAACATCGTCCCCATATTGAAAGGATGGTTATAGGATGGTAAAAACGAATGTTCTACATTTTGAATTGGAAAATTTTGTCCACTCCTACTGGGGTCCTTTGTGTGTTGTTGGTGTACAATCTGTAAGGACCCATTCAGACCACGTTGGTTGGATGTTTACAGCTGCGCTTCATTCTTGCCAAGAATTTGGGTCTTCCTCGCTGAAAACTATTGTTGAGAAACGAATCAATGCAATCCGACAAACGAAGAATAACGCATAGTAGTGAACAGGAAGCTTTCACTGGACAACCGAAAACCTCCTGCAATGAGCTCCTTGACCATTCAATAAGTCTAGTCACTCCCAGTGTTCAGTTAGCTAACACTAGCTAGCTAGCTTACACTCAGTTGAACATTTTGGTTGTGTTCCAAATATTAACTAGTTAGCTATGACATCCTCCATGGTAGTCCCTGTTATTGATGTGCAAAATGATAATTTCAAAGAACTGTGGCCTGCTATGGTCCTTGCAATCAAGACTGCCTCCTTCATTGCACTGGATACAGTAAGTGTTACAGCGAGCTTTGCAGACAAACAGCTGTGGGTACATTGATGGTTTACGTCTTTATGTAAGCCCATTGACACATATAATGTCTGCATGTTTTGTTTCAGGAATTGAGTGGGCTTGGAAGCAGAAAAGCTTTGCTGGCAGAGTGAGTATGGTTGATTCTGGGGGTTTCTTCATTATTTAATGTAGCTAATGGGGTAAATCCATTTGAATTCAGTCACTTTTTGACAGACCCCCTTTTGATTTGAACGAAACCTTCCATGCATTTTGCCAATTGTAGTAGTTTTTAGAAAGCGACTCTGGACCTGAGTACCAACACATTCAAGAGATAAAGGTGGTCAAAGTTGACCCATTTTGCATACCATACCATGAGACATCCATCTTTTCAATAGGCTGAGATTTATATCATTTACAAGCTTATACACAGGGTTGTCAAACTATTTTCTATAAGTATTTTCTTTTATCGTTAACATCAAGTCTATTTACAAAAAACATGTACATTCCTATTTTTTTCTTCATATTTGCATATGTTGTAGCTTATAGTTGATTTTACATCATCTAAGGTTTTTGTTGTGCCCGCTATCGGTTCAGACACAACATGCTCTTGGATACAGGGTGGGTGTCATGTTTTGGCTGATTAAATGTACTAAAATGGGAATAACATTGAAATGTCAACTTTAAAATGGTACTACAAAGATGGAGGTCCATACTTGTTGACTTGAATGGGCATATCTGTTCCTTTAAATTATACTGTCAAACTTCCATAGGAAACGCTTTGAAATATCATAGAAAATACATGATTTAAGTTGATATTCGACAGTGGTTGGACTGGCGTTGATCTTTGTTGTACTAATTAGATGTTCAAATTTCAATTCAATTTACATTTCGATGGTATACCAGCTAAGTTGCAGTGGTCTGAAGGGATAGGTCCATTCTATGAAATCTATTTCTAGGATTGAAATGACTGCCACCCTGTATTCAAGAGCATGCTGTCTCAACCGATGGCAGGCACAACACAAAAACTTCAGATGTGAAATAGGATCTAAACATATGCAAATATAACATCTGATACTATTTTGATTAAATGATCAAACTCAACCGTTTCTCTTTTCCGGTGATGAAGAAAGACATGGATGTCTCATGGTATGGTGGGGTATGCAAAATGGGTCAACTTTGACCACCCCTATCTCCTGAATGTTTTGTCATTCAGGTCCAAAAATGCACTTTCTGACCACTTCTTCCACAGGCAAACATGTATGGAAAGTTTTGTTTAAGTCTAAAGGGATGCTGTCAAAAAGGGATTTAATTCAATTGGGTTTACCCAATGTACAATCACTATGCTATCTCAATCTCAAGATTTACATTAGCTCTATCTCTGTTTTCATTTTAAGATGCATAGAGGACCGTTACAAAGCCATATGCAATGCAGCTCGCACACGCTCAATTCTCTCCCTTGGGTTTGCTTGTTTTAAGAAACTTGAAAACAAGGTAAATGTAACCTTTGCACATCCTGACATTCAGAAAGCTTAACATAAAATGTTACATTGTTTTATTTGATGTATTATATCTCTTTCCAGGATGATGATACGTACCTTGTCCAGGTGTACAACCTGACGTTGCTCTGCAGTGAGGAGTATGTAATTGAACCACAATCTGTGCAGTTCCTGGTGCAACATGGATTTGACTTCAACAAACAATATGCTGAAGGTGTCCCTTATCTCAAGGGCAATGACATGGTGAGATAAAGTTTTTGTTGTGATCCGTCATAGATCCTGGACTATTCCTTATTTTTACATTTAAGTGGTGAAGTGATCCAGAGTTCTGTTCCTTTCTTGTATCCAGGGAGGGGATTCCCATGGAATAAACATGCGGATGCTGTTTGTGGAACTCCTGCGTGCTCGCAAGCCATTGGTTCTACACAATGGCTTGATCGACATGGTGTTCCTGTATCAGTGCTTCTATGCACACCTGCCAGATAAACTTGGCACTTTCACTGCTGACCTGTCCCAGATGTTCCCAGCTGGGATATATGACACCAAGTACGCCACAGAGTATGAGCTGCGCTTTGCTGCCTCTTACCTTGAGTATGCCTACAAGAAATGGTTAGTAAACTAAACACTAAATATGACACATCTAGCCATACTACTACACATTCAAGGAAGTAGTTACAGTATTTTTGTTGCTCTTTTTTTCCCACAGTAAATTGGACAACAGCAAGTCTCTTGAGGTTGGTGGTAATGGACACCATCTGTTCCTGGAGTTCTGCAAATACTCAGGCCACCTGTCCAGCTATGTGGACTTCAGGCCCTGCCTGGCCGGGTCTAGCCTGGAGGGACCGCTGAATGTCTGCCAGCGTTTTTCTGTAAGTACATCACTTCTTAAACTTGTTGGCAACCCCAGATTCTATTTTAAAGGATCCCAAAAATGTGTGCAATAATGATCAGCACTGGGGCACTTCATGGACTCTTATGCAATAACGAGTGTATAACCAAGCTATTTTTCTAATGATAATAAACTGAATCTGAACAATGCAGTGTCTTGACCCTGTTACACTTCAGCTGACACACGTGTAGTGGGGTAATATTTATCATAAGTATTTTATATATACACACCTCACTCGTAATAAGACTAAGCAATTAACCCATTAAATTAATTATCTGCCTACATAAGATAACTAGCAATATGCAAGTATTATGCATTTAGCCGACTAAGATCAAGGAATGGTAATGAGTAGCGAATATCAAAGCAAGTATTATTTAATAACTTGAATGGGTTCACATACAAGGCAAAGCCTAAGTTACAAAGCATTATTCTAAGCATGTTGAGTGAGATAGAGGTGCACCATGGCTCATGTGAGTGTAGGTATCGCAGCACATCAGTTCAGGAACAAAAAAGTGAAAGACCCTTTCATAAGCATCTGAGTTGTTTAGATTCAAAAGTTAACCTCCAATCAGATATCAGACCTGTAAAGACAACAGAACCTCTGCTTCTCAGGTGTGACAATGGGGGTTGGCAAGATAAGAGAATGCTTGCATACAGTTGATGAGAGTCACTTCAGGGGCTGTGCTGCCATACAAATAATAAGTCCAATTTCTCTATTTTGTTAACTTACAACATTCTGTATTTTGTAGGCTTACGGTTGGTGCCCCAATGGGTCACTGTGTCCCTTGTCACATGACACTGACCTCATCATCCAGCACGATGAAAAAAACAAGGTGGAAAAGAAAAAGAAACGGAAGAGGAAAAGAAAAAACTCTTCTCAGGGGAACGTGGACTTTGAAGGTGCCTCCGAGAATAAGCAGGCCCATATGGAGCTGAAGGATGGAGAGCAGGGCCCGGACCAGGTGATCCCTGACACAGACAGCAAACCTCCCCCTGTCACAGAGCAGGTAGATGGGACTCCGGCACAGGGGTCAGAGAGCGGTGAGAAAATGACGACAGAGAAGGTAGAGGAAGGCAACGGAGTCGCAGAGCCACAGGCTGTGTCTGCAGATGAAGAAATGAAGACTGACAAAGAAAAGGTGGAAGGTAATGGTGTGTCAGAGCCACAGCCTCTGGCCACATCTGAGGCAGCGAAGAAAGAAAAGTCCAAGAGGAAGAAGCTGGAAGGAGGTTCCCACCGGGCAGGGTTCGATGCATTCATGACCGGCTACATCTTCTCCTATGCCACCACTCTGACAGAGAGAGTAGGTGAGCCACCGTGTTCAGAGTCCTGGCTCCCTGAGTGCCTGAACAAAGTTTACCTCAGTGGCAAGTCTGTCCCAATGCATATTGTCAAGAGCACCTTCTCCAAGTCCTCCAAGGCTCACATGCACAAGATGGACATTGTGTGGGGAAAAAGCTTTTCTAGCAGTGTGGCTAGCAAAGCAGAGGGAGCTGTATAAACATTCAATGGAACCAAATGTATTCCTGGTTTATAATAAAGCATTTTTAGTTAGACATGCTTTGTTGCACATTTTAATGTTTGTTGATACAGTTATGTTTCAATAAAAAGGCTTTTCCTTGGTTATGACAAACATGGTAATTTGTGTCTTAAAACAACTTGATGTGAGGTTTGGCAGGAAAAGTGAGCTGATTTCACATTAGTCCTCATCAGCCTGTAGTGCACTCGGTATGACTATGTTCATAGGATCACACTGAAATAAGCACAAGAAGCTAAAGTTAGCCATTTATTTAAAAAACGATTGGACACATGTTCTTTATCAACGTAAAAAAAAAAAAGTTGAATTGAATTGTAAGCTCTTCAGCTTTGCCTGAAAGATCCTGTTACATGTTCATACATCAGCCAAGATGGCAGAAAACAAAGGATAGTTCTAACATCTCTATCACACCATGGCATCTACACATGCCTCATACAGAGTAAGACCTAAAAAGGAGATTGAGTTTTACATCAAAATAGATCCTCTATGTAAAATTATCCTGATGCAGTTTACATTTATTGCATAGAAATTTAGTGATAAAGTTTACTAAAATGTTTTCCTTTCAAGTGCAGAGTATTTCAAGAGACCAAAACATGTGCCAAGGGAGTAGTGAACCAAAGTGAGTGAGTGATGCATCCATGCCAACTAGTGTGTGTGAGTGATGCATCCATGACAACTAGTGCTCCTTACACAACTTATACCCAACAGAGCTTTCAACTTAAGGCCAAAATAGGACCCACCTCAACATAAGTGTGATCACACATTCAAGCCACACCTAATTCCACAAGTTTTCAATACGACATATCATTCAGAGAACTATCATTTTTCATGATGGAGGACGGACATAAAATACCACCCCCCGCCCTCAGTTCGTCAGGGCATGGTTCTACAAGGTGTCCAAAGCGTTCCACAGGGATGCTGGCCCATGTTGACTACAATGCTTCCCACATGTGTGTCAAGTTGGCTGGATGTCCTTTGGGTGGTGGACCATTCTTGATACACACGGGAAACTGTTGAGCGTGAAAAACCCAGCGGCGTTGCAGTTCTTGACACTCAAACTGGTACACCTGGCACTTACTACCATTCCCCGTTCAAAGGCACTTAAATCTTTTGTCTTGCCCATTCACCCTCTGAATGGCACACAAGCCATGTCTCAATTGTCTCAAGGTTTAAAAATCCTTCTTTAACCTGTCTCCCCTTCATCTATATTGAAGTGGATTTAACAGGTGACATTAAGGGATCATAGCTTTCAACTGGTCAGTGTCATGGAAACAGCAGTTGTTCCTAATGTTTTGTACACTCAGGTTATACCAAACGCTTAAATCATAGAAATGTTAAAAAGGTACGTACAAACGATTTCCAGTGCACGTGGGCGTGCACATTTACACAAACTGTATTTGGTTTTACTGCAAATTTAAGAGCAGTCTATTTTTAGTCTCCATAAGAGACCTCTGTAGTCTGGTGAACCACACTCCTTTACTAGCCTTGATATGGTCTGGATCTGGCTTGGGCTCTCCTTTCTGGCAGGCACCATTGTCTAGTACAGAAATACCACTAATCAAGATGATGCAGGGGTGGGGGGTCTCAATGTTGGATAGGCAGTGAGTATGCTGTTTTTCATTCAGAATTCAACCCTTTCTCCCTGGTAAGAGTGTTAGATGTGTTACTTTAATATCATATGCATCTACTCTCCTACATCTCCACATGGGGCAGAAGATAAAACACAATACCATTGAATATCAAGGAGAAGGCAGTGATTTAAAACCAGCATACACACAGAACCTCAAGGAATTATGAGACCCCTGGTTTAGGGGTGCCTTTTTAAGAAATAAAGTAAGTTTCAGTATATTAAATAGAAATCTTTTTTTTTTTAAATCATGAGATTATCTGCAGAGCATTGATCATCACACGTCATCATTCCTATCTGAGGAGTGTCTCTCGGTTAAAAACGAGTTCACACAAGGCTCCCTTTCTCCTTGACCTGTTTAAGGCCTAGATGATGTCACACTTAGAGGGCGGTTCTGTGGAGGCGTGTGGGGCCGTACATGGCACCAGTACAATGGGATTCAGATGGTCTTGGTTTGTGGCTGGGCTGATGGTGACAGTTGGACAGGGAGTGCTCTGCTGCTGCATGCCCTCCTGGTCTTCAGCCTCCATCTCCTCAGACACAGACACCGCATCCCTACTGTCCCTCACTGGGCCTCCATTCTGGGCCTGCATGGGGCAGCAGACATGTTTGTCCTTGACGTTGTCCTCCTCTGGACTCCTTTGGCTGCTAGAGCAGTCCATAGCCTCTGTACGGTCACTGGGCATGGGATAGAGAGACCCGCTCTCATCTACTCTGTTCTCCTCCTCTATTGTTTCTTTCCCTCCACAGTATGGAGGGATCTCCATCACAGCATATTTCCTGGCCCAGGCGCTGAGCACCTTCTGTCGGACCTCTTGGCCCAGCTGGGCTGGGTCACACTTGGAGACAGTGGCAGAAAGGGGGCAGGAGGCAGGGGCGCAGCAGCCGTCCAAGAGGGCCAGCTGGGGGGAGGCGGGCAGAGAGCGGCACTGTCTGCCAGTAAACCAGGTCTCCTGCCACATACCCGGGTGGATGTGGGCTCCAGAGTGGATCTGGGTCCCAGAGGAGAACACATTGTCCTGAGAAGAGTGCAGGTCGAACATCAGGGAGAACACAGACTTGCTGGGCACGTCGAAGAACTTGATCTTGCCTCCACACAGGTCCTCGCGGGCATTGAAGGGGTTGATCTTGCGGGCCCCTGGCACAGCCCTGGGGCCCGGGTTGTAGTAGGGGTCGTGGACATTGACCTTCCGGCTGGGCTTGCGGGAGAAGATGTCTGACTGGCTGCGGGACAGCCAGATGTTGCGGCGAGGACGAGGTGACTTGGGAGAGATCTTATCATCATCCTCCAGACCCAACGGGTTCAACCTCTTAATCCCCTGGACCTTGTCACCTGGACAGAGAGAGAGAGGGAGACAGAGACACAGAGCGAGACACAGAGAAAGCGAGAGACCGACAGAGAGCGAGACAAGTCAAATCTCTACTAGACAACACATTGTTTTGAAGTGTTAGTTCCCAATGTAGCCACCAGGGGGAAATATATGCAAAGATATAAAGTACAGGCATAAAAATAAACGAGACAGTCAAATTCTTACATTGAAGTAAATGGCATAGGTCAAAACATTATGGGAAATACATGCAAATAATTAAGATATAAAGTAGAAATACTAAAGTGGACTGGGGCCTCAGAGATTATAGATACAGAAGTAAATAGTGAAGAGGGAATGACTGGCCAAGGAATGAAAGCCAGCTAAACAAAAACAAAGCCATGCCCTAACATTCCAAATGGCCCCTGAACCAAATTAGAATTGAAATAGGATCTGAGAAAATACTAATTATTTATTTACAACCTACTCAAAGGATACATGGTGATTTCCACATAACAAATAACCGTACTGTATCTTATTCTTTGCTTCACAGAATCAGGTGATTGCGAAACACTCAAGAGGTTAGAGGTTTACGTCATGTTAAATTGTAAGGCAACTTGAACCTGCAAGCAGACACTGCATCATAAATGTTGAGAAAAGGACTGAGGGGACTATTTGGGACAGGGCTTGGGAGGGAAAGGACATCCCTGGCTTGCAACTGGACCTATTTAGAGTAGACCTGGGGTACATCCAAATGGCACCCTATACCCTACATAGTGTGGGTTTTCGTCAAAGGTATTACCCTACAAAAAGGAATAGGGTGCCATTTGAGAGGCACAACAGCTTCTTCCTGGTTCCAAGAAACCATTGCACCGTGCAGCTATTACATGGAAACTGGGTGTCAAGTGGTGCAGGACTGCGGGCTAACATGGCAGGCAAGCTTTTATTGCCTGTAGAAATGTACATTGAAGGGAAATGGATTGCTGAGGGGCATCTTTACACAGTTTGTATTGTTTTAGGGAGTTTGTTAGGTGGTGATGTTTATGGTTTTGATCGTGCATTTGTTATGCTATCCTCATAAAATTATGTTTTGATCATACTATTCCATAAAACAGTTCCACTGCCATGGCAGTCAGGCTTCTGAAGGGGTTAGATAGGAGGTTGGAGGCATCACCTTTAGGGATGGTTTTCTTATCGTTGTCCTCACTGAGGGGGATCCTCTCTCGTTCAGACTCCTCGGCCTTCAGCCGACACAGGATCTCCTCCAGCCTCTTTACCAGCTCAGGGAACGAGGGTCGCAGCTTGGGGTCCATCTGGAGAAAGTGGACACGGACATGGTGAGGAGTGGGGGGGAAAGGGAGGGGGATACAGCAGCCAGGTCAAACAAGATCAGGGGTACTGCTAAATCAGATTGTGTTTATAGTTTCTATCCCACACAAGAGAATAAAGATTTGGGAAGCAGCTTTGTGTTTTGGGAAAACGGAGAGATTGAGGGCCCACTTACGTTGCAGCAGTTGAAGGCTAGCTGCAGGAAGTCAGGAGGACAGTCTCCTACCATGTGCTGGAAGGCATGATAATCCAGGCCAAAGTTCTATCATAGAGGGAGTGGAGAGAGAGAGAGAGAGGGGTCAGGTAGGAAATTCATTTCAACTAAATCCCAGAGTCTTATGTAATGTGATGGGGGATGAGGAGGACTGAGGAAATGGCGCAATACTCACTTCAGTGCGAGGAAGGTAATCGGGGTCGGCCTGTATTCGGGCAATAATCTCACAGAGGACAATACCGTAGGAGAACACATCCGCCTGGAAACAGAAGAAAACAGAGAGACAGACGTTTGAGATAAGTTCTTAGCTTGAGGGGTTGATGTGTATCAGACCAGTAGTACTGTCAAGTCCTGTCAAGAGTAGAGGTCAAGGGTTAGAGATCAGGGACCTACCTTAAGGCTCCATGGATTGATGAGGATTTTGAAAAACTCTATGGTTGAAAGAGATGGGGCAAAAGGAGTGGCTAACTTACTGCAAATTTTGAAATTATGTGACTTAACTCAACAAAAATAATAAGAATCTTTATTAGAAGCCAAGATCAATGATATAAAGAATGATGGAAAAAAACGTGAGTACTTCAAATTAAATTATGGGCAGAAAGACAAATTCAACTCCATCTTTCATAGAATCAGATGGCTTATTCATCACAAAACCATTTGATGTTGCCAATTATTTTAATGATTATTTCATTGGCAGTGGGCAAACTTAGGCAGGAAATCCCCACGACAAACAGTGAGCAATTATATTAATGTATAAAAAACAAAATGAAAGAAAAAGCTGTGCAAGTTTGAATTTTGTAAAGTTAGTGTGGGAGAGGTGGAAAAAGTATTGCTAACTATCAAAAATGACAAACCTCCTGGCATTGACAACTTAGATGGAAAGCTACTGAGGATGGTAGCTGACTGTATAGCCACTCCTATCTGTCATATTTTTAATCTGAGTCTAGAGGAAAGTCTTTGTCCTCAGGCCTGGAGGGAAGCTAAAGTAATTCCACTACCCAAGAGTGGTAAAGCGGCCTTTACTGGTTCTAACAGCAGACCTATAAACTTGCTGCCAGCTCTTAGCAAACTGCTGAAAAAAATGCTGTTTGATTTTTTTTGGTCTTTCAACCAAATACAAAGCTATTTCTCTGTAACAAATTAACAACAGACTTTCAGCATGCTTATAGAGAAGGGCACTCAACATGTACTGCACTGACACAAATGACTGATGATTGGTTGAAAGAAATTGATAATAAGAAGACCGTGGGAGCTGTACTGTGAGATTTCAGTGCAGCCTTTGATATTATTGACCATAACCGGTTGTTGAAAAAACTTAAGTGCTATGGCTTTTCAACCTCGGCTCTGAATCCACAATATGGCAATCTATCTAATAGAACTCAAAGGGTTTTCTTTAATGGAAGCATCTCAAATCAACGTTGATTTGTCACGTGCGCCAAAAAGTAAAATGCTTACTTACAGGCTCTAACCAATAGTGCAAAAAAGGTATTAGGTGAACAATAGGTAAGTAAAGAAATAAAACAGTAAAAAGAAAGGCTATATACAGTAGCGAGGCTATAAAAGTAGCGAGGCTACATACAGACACCGGTTAGTCAGGCTGATTGAGGTAGTATATACATGTAGATATGGTTAAAGTGACTATGCATACATGATGAAGAGAGAGCAGCAGTAGCGTAAAAGAGGGGATGGTGGGTGGTGGGACACAATGCAGATAGCCCGGTTAGCCAATGTGTGGGAGCACTGGTTGGTCGGCCCAATTGAGGTAGTATGTACATGAATGTATAGTTAAAGTGACTATGCATATATGATAAACAGAGAGTAGCAGCAGCGTAAAAAGAGGGGTTGGGGTGCACACAATGCAAATAGTCCGGGTAGCCATTTGATTACCTGTTCAGGAGTCTTATGGCTTGGGGGTAAAAACTGTTGAGAAGCCTTTTTGTCCTAGACTTGGCACTCCGGTACTGCTTGCCATGCGGTAGTAGAGAGAACAGTCTATGACTGGGGTCTTTGACAATTTTTAGGGCCTTCCTCTGACACTGCCTGGTGTAGAGGTCCTGGATGGCAGGCAGCTTAGCCCCAGTGATGTACTGGGCCGTACGCACTACCCTCTGTAGTGCCTTGCGGTCAGAGGCCGAGCAATTGCCATACCTGGCAGTGATGGAACCAGTCAGGATGCTCTCGATGTTGCAGCTGTAGAACCTTTTCAGGATCTCAGGACCCATGCCAAATCTTTTTAGTTTCCTGAGGGGGAATAGGCTTTGTCGTGCCCTCTTCACGACTGTCTTGGTGTGTTTGGACCATTCTAGTTTGTTGTTGATGTGGACACAAAGGAACTTGAAGCTCTCAACCTGCTCCACTACAGCCCCGTCGATGAGAATGGGGGCATGCTCGGTCCTCATTTTGCTGTAGTCCACAATCATCTCCTTAGTCTTGGTTACGTTGAGGGATAGGTTGTTATTCTGGCACCACCCGGCCAGGTCTCTGACCTCCTCCCTATAGGCTGTCTCGTCGTTGTCGGTGATTAGGCCTACCACTGTTGTGTCGTCTGCAAACTTAATGATTATGTTGGAGTCGTGCCTGGCCATGCAGTCGTGGGTGAACAGGGAGTACAGGAGGGGACTGAGCATGCACCCCTGGGGAGCTCCAGTGTTGAGGATCAGCGTGGCAGATGTGTTGCTACCTACCCTCACCACCTGGGGGCGGCCCGTCAGGAAGTCCAGGATCCAGTTGCAGAGGGAGGTGTTTAGTCCCAGGATCCTTAGCTTAGTGATGAGCTTTGAGGGTACTATGGTGTTGAACGCTGAGCTGTAGTCAATGAATAGCATTCTCACATATGTGTTCCTTTTGTCCAGGTGCGAAAGGGCAGTGTGGAGAGCAATAGAGATTGCATCATCTGTGGATCTGTTTGGGCGGTATGCAAATTGGAGTGGGTCTAGGGTTTCTGGGATAATGGTGTTGATGTGAGCCATTACCAACCTTTCAAAGCACTTCATGGCTACGGACGTGAGTGCTACGGGTCTGTAGTCATTTAGGCAGGTTGCCTTTGTGTTCTTGAGCACAGAGATTATGGTGGTCTGCTTGAAACATGTTGGTATTACAGACTCAAATCAGGGACATGTTGAAAATGTCAGTGAAGACACCTGCCAGTTGGTCATCTCTAACATCAAACATGTAAAGTGTGGTTTACCGCAGGGCAGCTCTAGGACCTCTACTCTTTTCTATTTTTTACCAATGACCTACCACTGGCATTAAACAAAGCATGTGTGTCCATGTACGCTGTTGATTCAACCATATATCCATCAGCAACCATAGCTAATGAAGTCACCGAAACCCCTTAAAGAGTTGGTCTGTTTTGGAATGGGTGGCCAGTAATAAACTGGTCGTGAACATCTCTAAAACTAAGAGCATTATATTTGGTACAAATCATTCCTTAAGTTCTAGACCTCAGCTGAATCTGGTAATGAATGGTGTGGCTGTTGAACAAGTTGAGGAGAAAAAGTTACCTGGCATTACCTTAGATTGTAAACTGTCATGGTCAAAACATATAGATTCAATGGTTGCAAAGATGGGGAGAGGTCTAGCCGTAATAAAGAGATGCTCTGCTTTTTTGACACCACACTCCAAAAAGCAAGTTCTGCAGGCTCTAGTTTTGTCTAATCTTGATTATTGTCCAGTCGTGTGGTCGAGTGCTGCAAGGAAAGGCCTATTTAAGTTGTAGCTGGCCCAGAACAGAGCGGCACATTTTGATCTTAATTGTAATCAGAGGGCTAATATTAATACTATGCATGCCAGTCTCTCTTGGCTAAGAGATGAGGAGAGACTGACTGCATCACTTCTTCTTTTTATAAGAAACAATGTGTTGAAAATCCCAAATTGTTTGCATAGTCAACTTACACACAGCCCTGACACACACACTTATCCCTCCAGGGATTTTTTCATTGTCCCCAAATCCAAAACAAATTCAAGAAAACACAGTATTATAAAGAGCCCTTATTGCATGGAACTTCCTTCCATCTCATATTGCTCAAATAAGCAGCAAACCTGGTTTCAAAAAACAGATAAAGCAACACCTCGTGGCACAACGCCTCTCACCTATTTGACCTAGATAGTTTGTGTGTATGCATTGATATGTAGGCTACGTGTGCCTTTTTAAAAATGTATGTAGTTCCGTCCTTGAGCTGTTCTTGTCTAATGATGTTCTGTATTATGTCATTCTGTATTATGTTTCATGTTTTGTGTGGACCCCAGGAAGAGTAGCTGCTGCTTTTGCAACAGCTAATGGGGATCTTAATAAAATCCCAATACCTTCTCATTGTAGGGTTCATCTCGCAGCACCTCAGGGGCCATCCAGAAGGGAGAGCCCACCACAGCCAGCTTCTCCCCCTCACCACTGCAGGCACAACACAAGTACAGGAAGATAAACATTAGACTGGAGGTTACAAGCCTTTTGGGTGAGGGAATAATACAATTCATTACAGTAGATCGGGGCGGCAGGTAGCCTAGCGGTTAGAGCGTTGGACTAGTAACCGAAAGTTTGCAAGATCGAATCCCTGAGCTGACAAAGTAAAAATCTGTTGTTCTGCCCCTGAACAAGGCAGTTAACCCACTGTTCCTAGGCTGTCATTGAAAACAAGAATGTGTTCTTAACTGACTTGCCTAGTTAAATAAAAGGTTAAAAAAACACCACAATGACTATACAATGACTATTTTTGCAATATCACAACAATTATCAGACAAGCCAAAATATTATTAATAATATTGTTATTTCTCTAACTTTGTTTTGAAAGCAGGTCGATTCTTCATCAGTTTAATATGTAATAATGAAGTCATGGCCTGGAGAGAGCGAGCGAGCGGGGCCTTCTTAACCTGCTCTGGTATTATTAGCCTAGCGTACCAGTTTATTCCAAAACAGTACTTCATGTTCCTGCCTAATCAAATGACCCTCCCCTACTGGCACTTGTCCATCCCTTTACCTCCCAGCCGCACATTCATTTACTACAGAGACATTTCACTGGACTTTGACTCAAAGGAGCAAATCTTGATTTTCTTTTTGGAGTAAAAAAATAAAACCGTGGGATTCCATTTCAGTGCTGAACTTAATCTTATGTATCGTGCTAAAAACTGTTTAAGCAATGAATGTAAACCAACATTGTGTTTGTATAGCACTGGCCCGTTTAATATATAACCGTTACCGTGGAAATGACTTACTCATAGTTGGGAATCTTCTCAGCGAGACCAAAGTCTCCGACCACTGCAGTGTAGCAGTTCTCATCTGACTTGATCAGGCAGTTCTGAGGACAGTGAGCACAAATTCCATTATGAGCTTCTAAAATGACTGACATTTATGGAGGAAAAGGGAAAGTTTCAGTGAATGCTCAATCAGTCATACTTGAACTGAATCACAAATGAACTTGATGTACTGCATGTTGGTCGATTAGATTCAACTCAAGAGGTTTACACCCTGCATGAGTCAAAACACCACGTGGCTCAGTTTCAACCCGCAATAGAAGAAACCGATAGCCAGAGAATCACAATAACGTCAAGTACTATTGCATGGAAACCAGGTCCCAACTCCTATGGTTTGAAGAAAATGCACTGGAACACACGTTACTGTATATAAATGCTGACTAGATCTATTATCTCTGTTTCAGAAAGGAAACAGTGCACCACATTTCGGATGCATCCATCCACAGTCAACTGCCACCCACTTTGGAGGTGAGGTCCCGGTGGAAGATGCCTTTGGAGTGCAGGTAGCCCAGGCCATTGGCGATCTCACAGGCCAGCTTGATCCTGGCTGCCCAGCTCAGAGGCTTGTTGCTGTCCAACAGCTGCTCCAGGTTCCCACCGTTGATGTACTGCAGAAAGGTCGAGAGAGGGGGAAAACAGAACAATTTAGGAAGGTTTCAAATGAGAGTTCAGGAGAAAGTTGTCCTCTATCACAGGCTTTCACCTTGATGTGAGCAAATGTTGGGTAGGAAAAAGTACACATTATCAGTAAATGTACACTACTGAATTCAATGACTATATCCTGTACATACTCTACATGAGGTATTGCGATATGAAGTAATGTTCTGTACAGACATTGTTACAGCATCCTGTTGGTCATTTGGGGCTATGCCCCGCCTCATTCAGGAAGACCGGTCAAAGTCAATCGACTTACTCTGAGCGCTCTAAACATAGATTGATGCTAATGCCAAGCACAGCTGAGGACAATGACAGACAAGACTAGCTGCTTGCAGAAAAAGCAAAGTGAATTGGAAATCCACTCAGTAGTTTTAAAAGTAGCTCTGTCGGCTCTAAAATCGGGAGAGGCTTGGCTGTCCTACACAGAACTAGCCTAACCTATATCATGTAGTGTAGAATGATTAATCCAGCCACAAAACAAAAATATTTGGAAAATAACTACGGAGAGAAATTAAAGTAGATAAGGGTAACGAAAAGAGAGACTGGGGTCCCTTGACTGACCAGACTTCTCTGGGCCTCCCTTGTGATTCTAGACTGGTGTGTTTTAGGTTTCTTGGCAAACTGTCAATTAATACATAGAGGACTTCTAGAAAAGAGAATATTAGTCAAAACGCGTCTGTCTTCTCCCAGTTGGAACTGTAAATAAATTAGGTATGTGAACGAAGACTAAACTCCCTTAGCCTGTACCTTTAACAGCTTAACCTTTCAATGGAATTTAGCCCGCCCAAAGCGGAGGTTACAGCATCACTCACATTTGACTTGTGCTGCAGTCTTCTACCTTTGTTCAGGTAGAATGTTGGAAGTAGGCCTAATAAGTAAACCTAGAAACACACCAACTCAAGTGTGTGTGCGCGTGTCATTTGGTCTTACGCACTGAAAGGCCAACACGCTGTAATACTCTCTCCCCTCTGTCTGGTCTCTCCCCCTGCCCTGCAGACCATCCCCAAACCAATTCCAGACGCAGGAGAGGATTACAGCTTGTTTGCCTTACAAATTCCTCTGTAGCCCCCCGCATCTGTAGTCTGCCAGCCTAGCGCTCCACTAGGAGCCTCCACTTCACAGGGGTAAAGCCCAGACAAATCCTGCTGCCAGTCGGTCAGTGCGGACATGATCCACTCCATGCAACCTGTAGGTTGAGGCGACAGTCTCCAGATCAGATGAATGAGCCAAGGCCAAAAGTTAGGCACACAAGGCCACATCAACTCACCTCCACCCCAAACCCTGACAAGGTAACCTGGAGAAGGAAAGGCCATTAACACATGATCACAGAGAGCAAGAATAGTGGACTGAAGGATAAAAGGGCAGAACCCAGGCAGTGAAAATGTGAATGACTCAACAGGATATGTTGATGGAGAATCAAATCTAGCAATGTTTTCCACAAGCGCCAGCTGTCGGCTAAATGGACAATAACAGACACATTGTCAGCTGGCTACTTTTCCCCCACTTCATTAACTAGGCTTCTTTTCATTTAAACGTTTCAATTGGATAGTCAGAAAAGTCTGTATAGCCTTTTTCCACTAGAATGAACGATATGCATCTTGTAGTGATCTATTGATAGCACAGGCCCCTGTCAGTCACAGCCAGCGATGACAGGCGCCTGTCAGTCACAAAGCCAAACTTCTGGTTTGCCAGTCTGCTGTCTGACCTGCCGCTCGGTACCGGTGTTATTTTTGTGCGCTGTGGTTGGCTGCGGTAACATTTCTTTTCATGGAGGAGGGAGAGCATGATGCTTCTTCGTCGTCTCCTGTGAGTGAATTTACATGTCCCATGTAATGTAAGTGTTAAAGATGTTGGAATCCACGTAATTATTGTTTTATGGCACATTCATTTACATTTTCTTTTGTGTGTTTAGCCAGCCACAGATTAGAAGACCAAACAGCTTGTGCTGAGTAGTTTATAAAAGGTGTCAAACTGACTGAATAAAGTCAATCTCCTATATCCCGCTTTTCTATTCATGAATCATACAACGTAGTTATATGTCCATGGCATCAGGACACATAAACCAAAGATCTTGTTTGTATTTTCCTAGGAGTCGAAGCCTGCCAGTGACCGCTAAAGTGACTCGTCAGCGTAGCCCCATACAGTCACTGGTGTAGCCTAGTGATTGGTTGTTTGCAAACGGACGGCATTCGTTTTGCCCATTCTAACGTTCAATCGTACAGTAACTGAATGCCCGGATGCCTTTTTGCTTGCTTTATATAGCAAGCCATTGCTAAGTGACTGAACCATTTTAGTGAACTGGCCACTGAGTGTATAATGGTGTGTAGACAGTATATTAATAGAAAAGGTGTACAGCAGTAGTTATATAGGATGAGCCATAACTAGAATATAGCTTATACATATAAAGTGGGTAAAACAGTATGTAAACATGATTAAAAGTGACCAGTGGTCAATGACTATGTACATAGGGCAGCAGTCTCTGATGTGCAGGGTAGAGTACTGGGTGGTAGCTGGCTAGAACAGTGATTAAGGTTCAGGGCAGGATACTGGGCGGCTAGTGGTGACTGTTTAACAGTCTGATGGCCTGGAGACATAAGCTGTTTATCAGGTCTCAGCTTTGATGCCCCTGTACGGTCTCTCCTCCTTCTAGATGGATGAACAGGCCGTGGCTCGGGTGGCTGGGGTCTTTGATGATCTTCTTGGCCTTCCTGTGACACCGGGTGCTGTAGATGTCCTGGAAGGAAGGCAGTGTGCCCCTGGTGATGTGTTGGGCTGACCATACCACCCTCTGGAGAGCCCTGTGGTTGTGGGCAGTGCAGTTGTCGTACCAGGCGGTGATACAGCCCGACAGAAGTTTGTGAGGGTCTTTAGGGGCCAAGCCACATTTCTTTAGTCTCCTGAGGTTGAAGAGGCGCTGTCGGTGTGGAGGGACCATTTCCGTGATGTGCATGCTGAGGAACTTGAAGCTTTTGACCCTCTCCACTGTGGCCCCGTTGATGTGGATGGGGAAGTGCTCTCTCTGCTGTTGACGTTGAGGGAGAGGTTATTTTCCTAGCACCACTCCCAGGGCTATCACCTACTCCCTATAGGCTGTCTCATCATTGTTGGTAATCAGGCCTACCACTGTTTTGTCGTCAGCAAAGTTGATGATTGAGTTTGTTCTGTGTAGAAAAGCCCATGTTTAACACTTGTTTCATTGTTCAAATCATACCTGTCGGTCTATTATTAATGGGCGCTTGATTTTGTATAAAAGCGAAGGTGCACAAAATGTTTGCATATTTTTTTTTTCCTTAAATATATTCCCTATTGAGAAACAATATGTTACTTGACAGAACACAACCTTTTTTCTTAGATTTTAACCACAATAAACTCAATTGAAAGGGTAGACAAGACAATTTTTTCTGTCTTGATTAGTAATCTACTGCCTTCCATCAATGTCTCACCAACAGTGATTGATTGACAGGTCTGAAACCCTACCAACTCTGCCTCAAACATCCCACCCACAGTGATTGATTGACAGGCCAAACTGTTAATGGGATAGATCATCCATATTACCCTAAGTGTCCATAGCAGCAGAGACACTAAAATACATCATTTTAACAAACATTGTGGCAATTCATATCTTGCAGTAAAACTAAACATGACTTGAATCTCAAGAGAAGACAGGTTTAATGTTAAAAAAGGTCATCTTACTTAGAAAATAGTAGCATAGCCCTAGACGATATCCAAAACTACTAACATACATAAAACACTGTTCTAGGCAGGTGCAACTCTTAGAAATCATTAACTGATACACTTAGCTGAAGACAAGGCTTTCCCTGAGCCTTCCTGAATTAAAGCTAAGAAAGCCAGAAAGGAAATGGGAATTAATGGTCTCGTGTCACACGAGACTGCGAGCAGCTTCAAATAATGGTCTAATCCCCCAGTGGCTCATGGATTACCCAGATTATAATGCTCCTAATCGGTCTTTGCCTAATGTGTAAACTAGGTCTGTCAGGCAGTGGGAAGCAGAGCAGAGGTTAGTGTGCCGACCCGACGGGCCCTGGCAGGGCCAGCGGAGTCAAAGGGAGTTTTGATCGGAGGAGCAGGGCTTTACACGGAGCACGTGATTCTAAATGGAAAAATGTAGGCACACAAAGAAATTTAGGAACACAATAAAAAAAATATAGGAGGTAATAAAGCTAGAATCCTTCATTTTTCTAGGCGCACTGGTCCTCCTAAATTAAAATTCTTGGTCACACAGAATATTTAGGCATATATGGGAGTAAAATGGTCACACTGTAGAGCCCTGATGAGTGATTGTATCTCTAAGCCTGTGGCTGCACGGTAACTTGACTCTTCATTTCCTACCATGGAGACTTATCAGGCCCGTTGCTAAGGTCAGGATCCAGCCAAAGCAGACAGTGCTGGTAGCTAGCAGCTAGTTCTGTTTATACAGCAGTAGCAGCAAAACATAACCCCATGATGCCGTGTTTTCAGTATTCACAGCCTGGCTTGAGGCTGCTGACACCACAGCCCCAGGAGACTGGTGTGTGAGAAGTTTCCCCTCTCTCCCAGGCTTCATCTCCATGGATCCACATATTGGATAACTTCCTGCCATCATTCACTTCACACGAGTGCTTGGGCTCAGATGGGGCAGTCAGTCGTAAAGCTACTCCCCTTACTAATCGACGCTTATCATTAGCACAAGGCTATCTATTTGGATTACATGGACACGCCGACTCAGTCACACAGATAGGTTAAAAATAGGTCAATCTTGAAAACATAACCCTTAGCCCTAATGGAACCCATCCCCTGGCTTTTCATTGAGAACATCAACACAGCTTTATTTGCTCACATGTAAACTATGCAGGGAAACACAAGGTTCTTTCAATTACAGGTTGCTGTCCTTCTGGGCGATGCGGCACTGTTTAGTGTTCACCTGAAGAAAAACCCTTGATAAACATTCACAGTCACAGTAACTTTTCATTATAATCATGGCTATGAGGTCACCCTTCAGTGGGTTATACTTATCTGAGACTTACATTACATAACAAGCTGACCATACTGCAACAGGACTCAATGAGCAATATGACAGTATTAGCTACATTACAAGTAAAACGCCTTTAGGCCTATACTGATGCTAGAAAACCCATCATGTTTCTAGAATCACATTCCATGATAGAGTGGATGGAAAAACAGAATAAGAAGACAGTGTCCCAACTTCAACCTGAAACACGACAGCAAGCGGCGCAGTCATGTTTCTGAGGTGTAGGCCATCTATACAAGGCTCGAAGTCACAAAGAAGAACAGTGGTTCCTCTTACCTCAGTCAGAGCATGGAGCTGGCCTTCCTGAACACACACACCCATGAACCTAGAGGAAGACAAAGACATCAGTCAGTTATTGTTTCTATGTATAATGAACATTTCATGAGCTGAAATAAAAGAAAAAAGCCCAGACATTTTCCATACGAACAAAAAGCTTATTTCTGTCAAATTGTGCGCACAAATATGTTTACATCCCTGTTAGTGAGCATTTCTCCTTTGCCATGATAATCCAGCCACCTGACAGGTGTGGCATATCAAGAAGCTGAATAAACAGCATGATCATTACACAGGTGCACCTTGTACTGGGGACAATACAAGGCCACTAAAATGTGCAGTTGTCACACAACACAATGTCCACCAGAGCTGTTGACAGAGAATTGAAAATTAATTTCTCTACCATAAGCTGCCTCCAAAGTTGTTTTAGAGAATTTGGCATTACATCCAACACGCTTCACAACCGCAGACCACGTGTAACCACACCAGCCCAGGACCTCCACTTCCGGCTTGATCACCTGCGGGATCGGCTGAGACCAGCCACCGGACAGCTAATGAAACGGACAATTATTTCGGTTTTTAACTTCTACGGGGATCGGTGTCCCCCCCCACGGGACGGTTGAGCTAACATGCGCTAATGTGATTAGCATGACGTTGTAAGTAACAAGAACATTTCCCAGGACATAGACATGTCTTATATGGGCAGAAAGCTTAAATTCTTGTTAATCTAACTGCACTGTCCAATTTACAAAGATAAAATGTAGCATAGTTTTGTCTGATAAAATACATTTTTATATTCAAAATGTAGGAACTGGGTTCTACAGTTTGAACCCCCTTGGCTGCACCCCTGCACAGTCATGTGAAATCCATATATTAGGGCCTAATGAATTTATTTAAAATTGACTAATTTCCTTAAACTATAACTCAGTAACATCATTGAAATTGTTCCGTTTATATTTTTGTTCAGTATAATTTACCATAAAATACCATGAGAGACATGTGGTGGATGCATATTTATGGATCTCCTGTTATGCTCATCTCATGTTGACATGACAAAACTAAGCTATGGGGTCTAGAGTTTAAGATTTGAGTGGGTCTATATGTAGCGCAAAAAAAGTAATTATCTGGCCCAAGGACGACAGCATAGTCCTTTCGAGAGCAAAATGACAAAGCTCTTGGTGGTTAAATACTTCTGCACTGGAAGAAATGACCCAACAAGAGCGGTGCAAACAAGAAAGTCATTTTCTAGGGGGAAACAAGGCTCACTCTCTTGACCCACATTCCATCTCTTTTTCTCCCTCTTTTTTGAGCCACTGCTTCCAAATCTTAACAGGCAGGAGTCACAGTCAAGGCAGTCTGTTTTTGTAAATGACAAACTGGCTGTATGAATATCCTAACACACGAGCCAGGCTGTACGCACAGCGAGGGTTGGCGCACCTGAGTTATGACCCAATAAACGCGAGACAGAACTTTGTGGGTTCTTCGAAGGGTTTCTCAGACAAAGAACCCCTCAGAATTCTCTTCTCAGCCAACCACCACAGAACTAACTGCCACAAAGCTGTGATTGTAACACAGCACACACCGACCATCTCTTTCCTACCCACCACCTACAGCAGTGAGCTCTGTAGTGTATCACGCAAAGCCCCGGTCAGCTTAATCCATTTGAGGATAGGAAATTCAGATTGTTCCATATTATTGTCCATGACAACATAAAACATTGTCATACAATAATAAATCCAAAACTATTTGTTCTATCGTGATGGGTTTGGTCAAATATGTATGTGTGCCCATTTTGCAGGCTCCCAACTTAATACGAAAATAAACAGCTTTGGTGAGAAGAAAGTGAAAGGTTGTTCCTCATAAGGGAATTCATGTCAATGAAATTCAAACTCAGGATGTTGTTCCAGAAAATCCATTGTTAAATACTGTGGAACAGCGGAGATCAAGGTCACACCCCATACGTAAAATGTATGCACGCATTACTGTAATTCGCTTGGGATAAAAGAGTCTGCTAAAAGGCATATTTTTAAGCAATAAGGCATGAGGGGGTGTGGTATATGGCCAATATACCACAGCTAAGGCCTGTTCTTATGTACGACGCAACACAGAGTGCCTGGATACAGCCCTTAAATCGTGGAATATTGGCCATATACCACAAACCCGAGGTGCCTTATTGCTGTCATAAGTGATTACAAACATAATTAGAACAGTAAAAATAAATGTTTTGTCATACCTGTGGTATACGTTCTGATATACCCCGGCTTTCAGCCAATCAGCATTCAGGGCTCGAACCACCCAGTTTATAATATTATTTATTACCCCACTGATTCCATTACAAAGGGGAGGCTAATATCATTTTGACAGAAAGCTACAGATCAAAGTATCTTTCAAAGATGAAGGATTCACAAATGACTGATACTGAGTCACTTTCTAGAAAAAAAAGGGATTAGGCTATTAGTCAGTCAGAAAATGACGCCATTTCTGAATATGGCACCATAACGGAACTTTTCTAGCCCTGTATTGTACCCATTTTTTGAATAGCCCCTTGAGATTATGTTATTAAAAAGCTGGGATAATTTAAATCAGTAACTGACCAAGAATTAAAAAGAATTGTATAATATCGCAGAAGGCATTTTATTTCTATGTTTCTCCAAAGGACAGATTGATATTCAAACTATACAAAATATTGAGGATGGTGACGTGCCCAAAAAAAAATCAACTGTCCAAAATGTAGTGGAAGACTGGTGTTTTGTTTCCTGTAGGTCACCTGAGGATATTGGGATGGGACAGTCTGTTCATCAGTTGGACTTCTCTCAGCATGTTGGCTCGGTTACTGCTCAGTTTGTTCATCTTCAGAGCCATCACCTGGCCCGACACTCTGTGGCGTACCTGCAACGAACACAACAATCCGGTCATTTAGGCATTATCTGAACGCTTCTCTTTAACACTACCGTTCCCTTATCAATATTCCCTTATCATAGGGACACTTTTCTCTAAACATTATCATTATTCCAAGATCATGAAGAACGGTTCTCTCTATTTCTGCAGCAAAATGAATGTCATTCCACATCCAGAACAGCGGGAAGTAAACCTAGTCTATTTCTCCTGTGAATTAGGTCAGTCACTGGCCTTCCTTGCAGCATTAACTCCAATGTGATCAAAGATGAGTGGCTGGCTTTGATCCACACATTGGTGCACTAGAAAGAATACTGAGCCGAGGCCAAGAATATGAATGTTGTGATATGTAACCTAGGTGTTAGCCTATCACAACTACCTAAAATGTAACCCTTTTCTTTGGCAGAGAAGGCAGAATACTTTTCTAACTACAACAATACAAACATAAAACTATTTCCCAACAATCAGAATGATTTGCTTCCTCAAAGCCATAACAACCACAGGAAGTTATGAGCCAGGGTGAGAAAAATAAGCTGTATCTGCTACTGCTCACTTCCTCCAGATGAAATATTAAGACACTGAAACCAGTGAATAAGAAGATACTAAGTCTCAACTCAGGTCGGTCTGCGAGTACAGTAACAGATACAATGCATATCTGGTTATATAGCTAGTTTACATTTGTTGGAGAGTGGAGATAAAAAGGAAGTTTGAGGTACAGAAAAGGGAAGCAGACCAATCTAGACTTATATAGCACTTGGATGAGTATCCAGTTCGTAGTGCTTCTTTAGCCACTCTTGAAGTTCTAGTACAAAGGTGCAGCTAGTCTTCCCTGTAGGAGAGGAGCAGACAGCAGATGGCCTCCTCTAGACCACCTCCCCCACTCTGCCCACCAGGAGAGAGAGCGCAGCCTGGCTCAAACAAAGACCCATAATGTTGCCCCAGCAAGACCCTGCACCTCCAATCTGTTCCATCAATCCAGCTAGCCTCTTCAATACCTAGCCCTGTAGACAGGACACACAGTCGAAGACAAACAGATAATTCCATTTTTTATTTTATTTAATGTAGATCCATTGTCCCCTTGCTTAGACAAATATGGAACTCTCATTACACAGGAAACATTTGTGTCCGTTAAGCATTTAGAGAAGCAAGTCTGAGGCAACGAGAGTAAATATTGCAAGTGAGAAGCAATGAGGGTAAATATTGTTGTACTAATAAAGCTGAAGTCATCATTTTGACTTGAGAGGAAACAGCTGCAATATAACAATATCATGGCCCCAAGGATTAAACAGCACCTTTTAAAACATGGTTGAGCATGTGTGTGTGAATAAAGGAAGCTTTTTCTTAAGGTTTGTTCAACAAGGACTATTTGTAAAGGCAGAAGGCCCCAGTCATATTCAGGTTGGATGGGCATTCCCTCCCTAAAATACATGGTGTGATGACATCCCCTCAGGCAGCCCTGGGCAGGACCCTACACGCTGCCCTTCCCCCACCAAGTCAGCACTGGGTCCTTTGCATTAACCCTTTGAATCCAATGAGCAGTGATTGAGTAGTTCTAAGGCAGACCACTGTGGCCATGCTCTGAAGCCGCCATTAGATTACTGTGCATCACAGCTCCAGACATAGCAACACTTCTATTCCTTTCTGTAATTAGGCTAGTTTCCTGTTTGAGCTAAGAACTAAATCGGAATTCTATTTCCAGTCCATCAGTATGTATGACTCATACATACAGATGGAAAGGAAATAGTATGACTAAGATAGAGGCATGAGATAGAAAGTGCTGACATTATTGTGGTGGTTGTGACAACATCAATATAGAATGCCCTGACTCCGACTTTTCAGTAGGTGAAGCTGAAGTCTATAGCCTATAACTAATTGAAAGTCCATCATTGAAAGTAAAAGTAACTTTCATGAGCGCTGACGCTGGTTGGAGGGAATTACAATGTGGGTTACACTAAAAGTGAACGTAGCTAACATGTTCAACTCCTTTACTGACATTTTGAGGACATCTAACCCCAACAGCCATATCTATTGAAGTACCAACCCTGTCAGGGTGTTAGTGTAATGGACGATATAGCACTTAGACAGCCATTGTAGCCTAACGTCTAGTCGCCATCATAAACCGCTTCAGCCCTTCTATATTTTCATGTCGCAACCAGAGTGACGTGGAAATAAAGGGCTTTTCGCACGTCCCAAATCAGTCGATTGTGAGAGAATAGCCTAGATCAATGTAATAAGGAGCGGCCACAGTATCTGTGTATTAAAGGTGTTCACGGATCCACCTGTACCCGAATACCTGAGACCCAATCCTGAATTCTAAATAATGTAATGGGTTTGGGTTGGATCTGATTGTTACGGGTATGTGTCATTTTAACTGACTTATCCGGAAGGGCCTGTACATATCAGAAAGCGACTGCTGTGCGCGCGCGATGGAGAAATTGGATCATTTATGCTGCTGCTCTTGATTTTCATGAAAGTGGAGAGTGGCGCGTGTAGCTTGTTGTCCAATCATAAGTCATCAAAGCGACAATAGGCTACAGTCAGAGCCTCTGTGCGTTTCAAAAGCGATATGCATGCACACACACAACCAGACAAATGTTTGGACACCTACTCATTCCAGGGTTTCTCTATATTTTTACTATTTTCTACATTGGAGAATAATAATGAAGACATCAAAAATAGGAAAAAACTCGTTTAAATCACGTAGTAACCAAAAGAAAAGTGTAAAATCAAAATATCTTTGAGATTCCTCAAAGTAGCCACCCTTTGCCTTGACAGCTTTGCACACTCTTGGCATTCTCTCAACCAGCTTCAGTCACCTGGAATGCATTTCAATTAACAGGTGTGTCTTGTTAAAAGTTAATTTGTGGAATTTCTTTCTTAATGCGTTTGAGCCAATCAGTTGTGTTGTGACAAGGTATACAGAAGACAGCCCTATTTGGGAAAAGACCAAGTCCATATTATGGCAACAACAGTCAATCATTATTTTAAGACATGAAGGTCAGTCAATACAGAACATGTCAAGAACTTTGAAAGTTTCTTAAAGTGCAGTCGCAATAACCATCAAGGTCTGATGAAACTGGCTCTCATGAGGACTACCACAGGAAAGACCCAGAATTACCTCTGCTGCAGAGGATAAGTTCATTAGAGTTAACTGCACCTCAGATTGCAGCCCAAATAAATTCTTCAGAATTTCAAGTAACAGACATCTCAACATCAACTGCTCAGAGGAGGAGACTATGTGAATCAGCCCTTCATGGTCAAATTGCTGCAAAGAAACCAATACTAAAGGACACCAATAAGACGAGACTTGCTTGGGCCAAGAAACATGAGCAATGGACATTCGACCGGAAAATCTGTCCTTTGGTCTGATGAGTCCAAATTTTTGATTTTTGGTTCCAACTACTGTGTCTTTGTGAGACGCAGAGTAGGTGAACGGATGATCTCCGCATGTGTTGTTCCCACCGTGAAGCATAGAGGAGGAGATGTGATGGTGCTTTGCTGGTGACATTGTCAGTGATTTATTTAGAATTCAAGCTACACTTAACCAGCATGGCTACCACAGCATTCTGCAGCGATAAGCCATCCCATCTGGTTTGCGCTTAGTGGGACTATCATTTGTTTCTCAACAGGACAATGACCCAACACACCTCCAGGCTATGTAAGGGCTATTTGACCACAGAGAGTGATGGAGTGCTGCTTTAGATGACCTGGCCTCCACAATCACCCGACCTCAACCCAATTGAGATGGCTTAGGATGAGTTGGACCGCAGAGTGAAGGAAAAGCAGCCAACAAGTGCTCAGCATATGTGGGAACTCCTTCAAGAATGACAAGAATGTGCAAAGCTGTCATCAAGGCAAAGGGTGGCTACTTTGAGGAATCTAAAATATATTCCATGATTCCATGTGTTATTTCATAGTTGTGATGTCTTCACTATTATTCTCCAATATAGAAAATAGTAAAAGTAAAGAAAAACCTTTGAATGAGTAGCTGTGTCCAAACCTTTTACTGGTACTGTATGTATGTTACACTACCGATCAAAAGTTTGGGATCACTTAGAAATGTCCTTGTTTTTGAAAGAAAGCACATTTCTTGTCTATTAAAATAACATCAAATTGATCAGAAATACAGTGTAGACATTGTTAATGTTGTAAATGACTATTGTAGCTGGAAATGGCAGATTTTTTGTGGAATATCTACATAGGCATACAGAGGCCCATTAACAGCAACCATCACTCCTGTAGTCCAATGGCACGTTGTGTTAGCTAATCCAAGTTAATCATTTAAAAAAAGGCTAATTGATCAGAAAACCCTTTTGCAATTATGTTAGCACAGCTAAAAACTGTTGTCCTAATTAAAGAAGCAATAAAACTGGCCTTCTTCAGACTAGTTGAGTATCTGGAGCATCAGCGGGTTCGATTAGACTCAAAATGGCCAGAAACAAAGCCCTTTCTTCTGAAACTCATCAGTCTATTCTTGTTCTGAGAAATTAAGGCTATTCCATGCAAGAAATTGGCAAGAAACTGAAGATCTCGTACAACACTCTACTACCCTTCACAGAACAGTGCAAGCTGGCTCTAACCAGAATAGAGGAGTGGGAGGCCCCAGTGCACAACTGAGCAAGATGACAAGTACATAAGTGTCTAGTTTGAGAAACAGACGCCTCTCAAGTCCTCAACTGGCAGCTTCATTAAATAGTACCCGCAAAACACCAGTCTCAACGTCAACATTGAAGAGGCAATTCTGGGATGCTGGCCTTCTAGGCAGAGTTGCAAAGAAAAAGCAATATCTCAGACTGGCCAATAAAAATAAAAGATTAATACGGGCAAAAGAACACAGACACTGAACAGAGGAACTCTGCCTAGAAGCCCAGCATTCCGGAGTCGCCTCTTCACTGTTGACGTTGAGACTGGTGTTTTGCGGGTACTATTTAATGAAGCTGCCAGCTTCATTTCTCTTATTCTTATCCGTATTTTTTGAAACTGCACGGTCGGTTAGGGGCACATGAGTAAGCATTTCACTGTAAGGTCTACACCGGTTGTATTCGGCGCATGTGACCAATAAAATTGGATTTGATGCTCCAGATACTCAACTAGTCTAAAGGCCAGTTTTATTGCTTCTTTAAATCAGCACAACAGTTTTCACCTGTGCTAACATAACTGCAAAAGGGTTTTCTAATGATCAATTTGCATGTTAAAATTATAAACTTGGATTAGCTAACACAACGTGCCATTGGAACACAGGAGTGATGGTTACTGATAATGGGCCTCTGTACGTCTATGTAGATATTCCATTTTTTTTTTTTTTTTTTTTTTTAAATCAGCCGTTTTCAGCTACAATGGTCATTTACAACACTAACGATGTCTACACTGTATTTCTGATCAATTTGATGTTATTTTAAAAATTGACAAAAACAAAATGTGCTTTCCTTTCAAAAACAAGGACATTTCTAAGTGACCACAAACTTTTGAACGGTAGTGAGTGAGTGTGTATGTATAAATAAACACACACACACGTGGACAACGCTTCAAATTAATGGATTCGGCTATTTCCGTACACCGTTGCTATCAGGTGTATAGAATCGAGCACACAGTCATGCAATCTCCATAGACAAACATTGGCAGTAGAATGGCCTTACTAAAGAGCTTAGTGACTTTCAACGTGGTACAGTCATAGGATGTCACCTTTCCAACAAGTTCATTTGTCAAATTTATACCATGCTAGAGCTGCCCCGGCCAACTAAGTGCTGTTATTGTGAAGTGGAAACTTAATCACCCAACATCAATGCCCGACCTCACTAATGCTCGTGGCTGAATGGAAGCAAGTCCCCGCAGCAATGTTCCAACATCTAGTGGAAATCCTTCCCAGAAGAGTGGAGGCTGTTATAGCAGCAAAGGGGGGGACCAACTCCATATTAATACCCATACTTTTGGAATGAGATGTTCGACGAACAGGTGTCCACATACTTTTGGTCATGTAGTGTATCTAATTAATGGAAGTGACAGAATTAAAACGACAGAATTAAAAGTTAAAGGAGAACGATAGGCTACAACGACTAAGCGCCAACAGGCAGAGTACAACTTAATATTCTGAACAGACTTGGTATTTGTAACTGTAGGATGAGAATGTGCTTGCAATTTTAAAAAAACGTTTAAAAAAAAATGCTCTGCAGCCTCAATTAGCCTAGCTAGCTACCATTAGATAGCTTAACTAGCTTCTCCAAGTTTGATGCAGTCAAGACAGGTACTACGTAATCATATTTGATGATAAACAACCTAGCTATGGTAGCTATTAGTCTACTATGGTAGCTAGTAGTCTACTATAGCGATAGGGGCGGCAGGTAGCCTAGTGGTTAGAGCGTTGGCCAGTAACCGAAAGGTTGCTAGATCGAATCCCCAAGCTGACAAGGTAAAAATCTGTCGTTCTGCCCCTGAACAAGACCGTTAACCCACTGTTCCTAGGCTGTCATTGTAAAAAATAATTTGTTCTTAACTGACTTGCCTAGTTAAATAAAAAAAATAAAAAAGTCGTCTTGGTTGGTTGCTGTCTCCTTGTCACTCGCTCAATGTATTAGCTAACTGTATTCTGCACCACACACACACTGAGGTTTAATAATAGAATGAGGGCTGAGACACAGCTCAGGGTGTGAGATTATATGTTTAAGTAATCCTGGTGATGACATACCATAGCTTTTCTGCTAGCCTAAATTATTTTTATTTACCTCAAATTTGAAATCCACAATAGAAGCTAGCCAGAAGCTACCCAGAAACTAGCCAGTTTACTGGCTAACGTTAGTATTCAGCTAACCACGGTTTGTGGTCATCAGCTATCCTTTGCTCGAAAAGCTATCGCCAGTTTTGTACAACGCGACTCAGACCAGAACATACCGGACCTATTTTTCTCTCCATATCCCCGGATTTCAACCGCAAGCTCTGGACATTTACACCTGGATCTCGCAGCTAGCTAGCTGCTATCCGTGTGACTATTGGCTTACGTCGATCCCGGAGCAAACATCAATTATTCCAGAGCTAGCCAGCTGAAGAGTTCCATCAGCCACTCCTGGGCTACAATCACCTATCCGGATCCGTTTTACTGCCGATGCGGAGCCCCACCGGGCCTTCACGACTGTACTACCGACGTTATCTGCCCGAGGGAGTTATCCAACTGGCCCCTCCATCGCGACGTTACCTGAACGCCCATCTGCGGCCCGCTAATCGTTAGCCGTCTTATCGGCTGCTATCTGAATAGGTCTATCGGACAATTTTTCTTGGATCACTATAACTATATCTATTTTGCCAACTGGATTGATTCCCCTCTACCACACGGAACCCCACTAATCTACCGTCGGAAACGCACGAGGTGCCTAAAAACAGACCTCCATCCTATGCTAGCTTGCTACCGCTGGCCCGGCTAGCTGTCTGAATCGCCGTTACCCCAACCAACCTCACTACTCACTGGACCCTTATGATCACTCGACTAAGCATGCCTGTCCTTAACGTCAATATGCCTTGTCCATTGCTGTTCTGGTTAGTGTTTATTGGCTTATTTCACTGTAGAGCCTCTAGCCCTGCTCATTATACCTTATCCAACCTTTCAGTTCCACCACCAACACATGCGATGACATCACCTGGTTTCAATGATGTTTCTAGAGACAATATCTCTCTCATCATCACTCAATACCTAGGTTAACCTCCACTATATTCACATCCTACCATACCTTTGTCTGTACATTATACCTTGAAGCTATTTTAATCGCCCCCAGAAACCTCCTTTTACTCTCGGTTCCAGACGTTCTAGACGACCAATTCTCATAGCTTTTAGCCGTACCCTTATCCTACTCCTCCTCTGGTGATGTGGAGGTGAATCCAGGCCCTGCAGTGCCTAGCTCCACTCCTATTCCCCAGGCGCTCTCTTTTGATGACTTCTGTAACCGTAATAGCCTTGGTTTCATGCATGTTAACATTAGAAGCCTCCTCCCTAAGTTTGTTTTATTCACTGCTTTAGCACACTGCCAACCCGGATGTTCTAGCCGTGTCTGAATCCTGGCTTAGGAAGACCACCAAATTTCACCAAAGACCACCGATTTCTGAAATCTCCATTCCTAACTACAACATTTTCAGACAAGATAGAACGGCCAAAGGGGGCGGTGTTGCAGTCTACTGCAAAGATAGCCTGCAGAGTTCTGTCCTACTATCCAGGTCTGTACCCAAGCAAATTGAACCTCTACTTTTAAAAATCCACCTCTAACAACAAGTCTCTCACCGTTGCCGCCTGCTATAGACCACCCTCTGCCCCCAGCTGTGCTCTGGACACCATATGTGAACTGATTGCCCCCCATCTATCTTCAGAGCTCGTGCTGCTAGGCGACCTAAACTGGAACATGCTTAACACCCCAGCCATCCTACAATCTAAGCTTGATGCCCTCAATGTCACAAATTATCAATGAACCTACCAGGTACCACCCCAAAGCCGTAAACACAGGCACCCTCATAGATATCATCTTAAATGGCTGCAGGGAAAGTATTGAGTAGCCAGATAAAAGGTGCCCATTTCAAACGGCCTCGTACTCAATTCTTGCTCGTACAATATGCATATTATTATTACTATTGGATAGAAAACAATCTCTAGTTTCTAAAACCGTTTGAATCTTTTCTCTGAGTGGAACAGAAGTCATTTGGCAGCACTTTCCCTGACCAGGAAGTAGAATGTCAGAAATCTATTGCTCTCTTCAACGTTCTGCCTATACATGGTCATGATACGTAGGACCCTACGTACACTTCATACGCCTTCCTCTGGGTGTCAAGAGGATGTGAGAGAAGAAATTTTGTGTTCATCTTGTTCTGAGGTGGAATAAAAGCTATTTCTTTGACGTGACCGTCCACTTCCGGAACTCTGAAGCGCGCGACTTGGAAGTGAGATTGCGTTCTGTTTTGCTGCCGTTTCGGACGACAACTATCTCCGGCTCGGTTTTTATTTGATAAATGTGACCATATCATCGTAATGTATGTTTTAATCAGATTATTAGAATTTTTTCGGGAGTTTTGCCGTGTTCCGTTCTCTGACTTTTTTTACTTTGGAGAGATCCGTGCCACTCGACTAGTACCCATGCTAAATGAAGAGGGAAAGTTGCCATTCTGAATCCAAACAACGACTCATCTGGACAAAGGACACCTTGATCAACATTCTGATGAAAGATCAGCAAAAGTAAGACCCAATTTATAATGTTATTTCATATATCTGTCGTGCATGTGAACTGGTCGTGGGCGCCCAAGTGTGTCTGGCTATTGTGGCTATGCTAATATAGCGCTAAATTTTGTTTTCGCTGTAAAACATTTAATAAATCGGAAATATTGTCTGGAATCACAAGATGCCTGTCTTTCAATTGCTGCACAGTATGTATTTTTCAGAAATGTTTTATGATGAGTAATTAGGTATTTGACGTTGGTGTCTGTAAATGTTATGGCTGCTTTCGGTGCAATTTCTGATTGTAGCTGAAATGTAATTTATGATTTATACCTGAAATATGCAAATTTTTCTAAAAAAACATATGCTATACAATAAATATGTTATCAGACTGTCATCTTATGAAGTTGTTTCTTGGTTAGTGGCTATATATATATCTTTATTTGGTCGAATTTGTGATAGCTACTGATGGAGTAAAAAACTGATGGAGTAAAAAAAGTGGTGTCTTTTGCTAACGTGGTTAGCTAATAGATTTACATATTTTGTCTTCCCTGTAAAACATTTTAAAAATCGGACATGTTGGCTTGATTCAGAAGATGTGTACCTTTCATATGCTGTATTGGACTTGTTAATGTGTGAAAGTTAAATATTAAAAAAAAAATAGATTTTGAATTTCGCGCCCTGCACTTGAGCTGGATGTTGTCATAGGTGTACCGGTGTCGGGCTGCAGCCATAACAGGTTAACCAACTTGCCCTCTAAATACACCTCTGCTGTTTTCAACCAAGATCTCAGCGATCACTGCCTCATTGCCTGCATCCGTAATGGGTCAGCGGTCAAACGACCTCCACTCATCACTGTCAAACGCTCCCTGAAACACTTCAGCGAGCAGGCCTTTCTAATCAACCTGGCCGGGGTATCCTGGAAGGATATTGATCTCGTCCTGTCAGTAGAGGATGCCTGGTTATTTATTTTTTTAAATGCCTTCCTCATCATCTTAAATGAGCATGCCCCATTCAAGAAATTTAGAACCAGGAACAGATATAGCCCTTGGTTCTCTCCAGACCTAACTGCCCTTAACCAACACAAAAACATCCTATGGCGTTCTGCATTAGCATCGAACAGCCCCCGTGATATGCAACTTTTCAGGGAAGCTAGAAACCCACCATACCTTCTCCGCTATGCAATCTGGTTTCAGAGCTGGTCATGGGTGCACCTCAGCCACGCTCAAGGTCCTAAACGATATCGATAAGAAACAATACTGTGCAGCCGTATTAATTGACCTGGCCAAGGCTTTCGACTCTGTCAATCACCACATCGGCAGACTCAATAGCCTTGGTTTCTCAAATGATTGCCTCGCCTGGTTCACCACCTACTTCTCTGATCGAGTTCAGTGTGTCAAATCGGAGGGCCTGTTGTCCGGGCCTCTGGCAGTCTCTATGGGGGTGCCACAGGGTTCAATTCTTGGACTGACTCTCTTCTCTGTATACATCAATGATGTCGCTCTTGCTGCTGGTGAGTCTCTGATCCACCTCTACGCAGACGACACCATTTTGTATACACTGTTAACAACCCTCCAGACGAGCTTTAATGCCATACAGCTCTCCTTCTGTGGCCTCCAATTGCTCTTAAATAAAAGTAAAACTAAATGCATGCTCTTCAACCGATCGCTGCCTGCACCTGCCCGCCCGTCCAACATCACTACTCTGGACGGTTCTGACTTACAATATGTGGACAACTACAAATACCTAGGTGTATGGTTAGACTGTAAACTCTCCTTCCAGACTCACATAAAACATCTCCAATCCAAAGTTAAATCTAGAATTGGCTTCCTATTTCGCAACAAAGCATCCTTCACTCATGCTGCCAAACAATACCCTTGTAAAACTGACCATCCTACCGGTCCTCGACTTCGTCGATGTCATTTACAAAATAGCCTCCAATACCCTACTCAAGAAATTGGATGCAGTCTATCACAGTGCCATCCGTTTAGTCACCAAAGCCCCATATACTACCCACCACTGCGACCTGTACGCTCTCATTGCCTGGCCCTCGCTTCATACTCGTCGCCAAACCCACTGGCTCCAGGTCATCTACAAGACCCTGCTAGGTAAAGTCCCCCCTTATCTCAGCTCGCTGGTCACCATAGCAGCACCCACCTGTAGCACGCGCTCCAGCAGGTATATCTCTCTGGTCACCCCCAAAACCAATTCTTCCTTTGGCCGCCTCTCCTTCCAGTTCTCTGCTGCCAATGACTGGAATGAACTACAAAAATCTCTGAAACTGGAAACACTTATCTCCCTCACTAGCTTTAAGCACCAGCTGTCAGAGCAGCTCACAGATTACTGCACATAGCCCATCTATAATTTAGCCCAAACTACCTCCCCCCTACTGTATTTATTTATTTTGCACCCCATTATTTCTCTCTACTTTGCACATTCTTCCACTGCAAATCTACCATTCCAGTGTTTTACTTGCTATATTGTATTTACTTCGCCACCATGGCCTTTTTTTTTGCCTTTACCTCCCTTATCTCACCTCATTTGCTCACATTGTATATAGACTTATTTTTCTACTGTATTATTGACTGTATGTTTGTTTTACTCCATGTGTAACTGTTGTGTGTTGAACTGCTTTGCTTTATCTTGGCCAGGTCACAATTGTAAATTAGAACTTGTTCTCAACTTGCCTACCTGGTTAAATAAAGGTGAAATAAATAAAAGTCCTCACACAATCTACTATTTACCTACCAGTACCACCTACCTACCATAAAACTCTTGCATTTCAGGTCAATCATAACATAAACCCACCTTGTAGACCTCTGAGAAGAAGCCGGAGCCAATCCACTCGCAGATGAAGTCATCAAGGCGCGTCAGGCAGGAGAAGGCACTGATGAGGGCGCGGTACGACGAGGGGCACACTCTTCCCACCTGAGACGGGGCCCACTCCCCTCCACCATCCAGGTCATCAAGACGGTCTGGCCTCATGGAGGGGAAGCCGGCAATGGAGTTGCGCTTGTTCCGATCCATCATTGTCTCTTCACTGGTAACTCTGTGGGGGACTTCTCCATGAAGGTTTCACATTTTCGATAACTGCTTGGCAACCCTTTACAGCCCTAAGAGGAAGGAAACACCAAAATCCATTCTCAGCAGGCAGACTGAAAAAAATTGTGTGTTTTGGTGCCAGCTAATAATATTTGTACTTTCCTGTAGTTTAGAATGTACAGTACAAGCTTATGGTTCACAGAACACAAATAACAAGCCAGAAAACACTGATGTTTCAGCTAGTATCTGTATGGAAAATATGGCGTTTTATGCACCCCTGAAGTATAATAAAATCAGTGTGTGTGTTTTTTTTATCCCCATTCTGCTCATTTAAACAGAACACAGTTGTGTTATCATGAGGGGGATAATAAGCCTCATCTATTTTATTACATTCCTCTGACATTTCCTCCAACTTTTTTCAAATACTAAGACAAAAGCATTACTTCACACAAGATCAATCTACTTAGACACACATGACAGGGGTCCTAACCCGCCTCTGGTCTGACAAGCCTACAAATAATGGCTCTAATAGGGATGGATTGTCCAATTATATGAGATTAAGCCAAGATAAAGCCTAAGTCCAAGACTGGGATCCAAAACGAACAAGGGAGCATGTACAGGAACACAAGGAGACATAATAACCCCATAGTAATGACCATAGGAAGCAGTCCTTTGATTTAATGATGACTGAGTGAGGGCGAGGATGACCTTTCACATGGCACTAGTACTTTGAAGCATCCAGCATTTGTTAAGGACCCCCGATTTCCCCAGCATGCACAGGTCTATTGAGCTTACTCGATGGGCTGGTTGTAAGTAGGCGATGTCTCTGGATTATTCTGCTGTCCTCCCCTTTCCTTGAGTTAGAGACTAGAGAGAAGCTATTAAAAACTGTGGGAGAAGAATGCTATTCTTAATTCAACCTTGTGTGATTCCCATCCCCCATCCAATCCCAAATGAAAACAACTGAAATCAAATCATCCAAAGTTACTGGACTAGTTCTGGGATCTTTTTGCTGCTACAGCCGTACCCTTAAAAGGATGTTATCCTCCTCCATTACTAAAGGCATTTTTTGCCATTTTGCAAGTGTATGACAATGATCAGACTCGGTCTGCCAAGAATGTTTAAAGTTGCTATTTTAGTAAATCTGCTTTTCAGAAGCAGAAAGAATGTATAACATATGAGGGCTGTTTTTAATTTCAATTGCTGCTAGGCCTAGTCGTCTGGGTTCACAAGAACAAGTCATAAATGTCACAAATTATAAAATGTCCCTTCATTCAAAGCAGAAACACTTAAGTGTCATATCCATCCTCCCACAGCAATAATGCAGATACTGAATTCATGACTTCTCCAGTCTGAACCCTTACTTCCCTCACTCCCTCCCTAGCATCTCAGCAGCAACCTACATTTTGTAGCTGGTGAGAAAACAACTACAGTGCCTTCAGAACGTATCCACACCCCTGGACTTTTTGCACATTTTGCTGTGTTACAGCTTGAATTTGAAATGGATGACATTTAGATTTGTCACAGGCCTATACACAATACCCCATAATGTCAAAGCGGAATTATAAAAAAATTTTTTGAAAAAAAAAAGTAAAATGAAAATCTGAAATGTCTTGAGTCAATAAGTATTCAACCCCTTTGTTATGGTAAGCCTAAATAAGTTCAGGAGTAAAAATGTGCATAACAAGTCACATAAGTGTATAACATGATTTTTGAATGACTACCTCATCGCTGTACCCCACATACAATTATCTATCTGTGAGGTCCCTCAGTCGAGCAGTGAATTTCAAAACACAGATTCAACCACAAAGACCAAGGAGATGTTCCAATGCCTCGCAAAGAAGGGCACCTATTGGTAGATGGGTAAAAAAAAAAATTACCTGACATTGAATATCCCTTTGAGCATGGGGAAAGGAAACCGCTCAGGGATTTTACCATGAGGCCAATGATGGAACAGTTACAGAGTTCAGTGGCTGTGAAAGGAGAAAACAGGATGGATCAACAACGTTGTAGTTACTCCACAATACTTACCTAATTGACGGAGTGAAAAGAAGGAATCCTGTTCAGAATAAGGCAAATGATGCACAATCCAGGTGTGGAAGGTCTTAGAGACTTACCCAGAAAGACTAACAGTTGTAATCGCTGCCAAAGGTGCTTCTACAAAGAATTGATTCAGGGGTGTGAATACTTACGTAAATTAGATTTCTGTATTTAATTTTCAATACATTTGCAAAAATGTCTAAAGACATTTTCACTTTGTCATTATGGGGTATTGAGTGTAGATGGGTGAGATTTTCTTTTCTCAATTGAATCCATTTTGAATTCAAGCTGTAACACATTGTGGAATAAGTCAAGGGGTATGAATACTTTGTGAAGGCACTGTAGGCTTGTGGACATAATGCATTTTTCCAAAGTGATAAATCAGTCTCAATGATAATGAACTGGAGGAAGTAGAGGAATTTTACAGTGGGGCACTAATGACAAAATTACAGATGGGGGCAATTCCACGGTAACGGATTTAAACTTTGAATCAGTTTTTCAATTTAAAATGTATGCCAAAAAAACCCCATTAATTTCAAAGTTTAACAAATCATACAACTCCATGCACAAGGACTACATAATGATGTCCACTGAAAGAAATATACACGAAACCTAATTTTGTGGATGAACGGTGTAGTGTGGTCACAATACCAGTATCACAATACTAGGAAGAAAGGAAGCAAAACACGAAGCGGAAAATCTGGTATCGCAGTGGTCCTTTGTAACTCAGTTGGTGGAGCATGGCGCTTGTAACGACAGGATAGTGGGTTTGATTCCCGGGACCACCCATATGTAACATGTATGCACGCATGATTGGATGAAAGTGTCTGCTAAATGGCATTTATTATCGCAAGACTGGTATCGTGATAACACTAGAACTTTGCAGATACAAACTTTGGTAACAACATTACAGTAACACCTTTTATTGAGAAGGGTGCAGCTGCAACCTCTCAGAGCAGTCATCACTCAGGGTCTCTATGATGTCACCTACTGAGATGTCATCGCTCAATGCATCTCTCAGGAAAAGTGGGGGAGTCGAAAGGAATCATATGGAGAAGTGAGGGTTTTGAAAAGGTACCACTCAAGACATTGTTTGGGTTATTGGATGTCAGTCATGGCCTGCAGAGTTGACAGTAAGAAATTTCAGTTAAGCAAAAAAAATATATGTCTATTCACTCACTGTGAGCTGTGTCTTTGAACGTTACCTACCGGTAGCAATGTATGTAAGGTTAAGTATATTGTAAATGTTAGCTAACGTTAGCTACCTTAAATCATTTAAAAAAATGTAAGTTATTATTGAATATTTGAAATAACAATCATTGAAATATCAAGTCATGGTGGTTCTAGTAATAATGGAATTCCAGCACTCCTGCTGTTAAGACTTTTTGAAAAACCCAGTTCTCCTTATATGGTTCCATTCGACACCCCCACTTTTCTTGAGATGCACTGAGCGATGACATATCAGTAGGTGGAAGCATAGAGACCCTGTGGATGACTGCCCTGAGAGACGAGGTCGCAGCTGGACCCTATTGCTTTTACACAACCACATTTTCCAAAAACGCTTACATTTGCTACGAATTAAGATTAAAATACGCTACATCACCAAAGGTATGTGGACACCCCATTCAAATGAGTGGATTCGGCTATTTCAACCACCCGTCGCACAAAGCCCTGACCTCAAAACCATCAAACACCTTCAGGATGAATTGGTACACCAACTGTGAGCCAGACCTAATCACCCAACATCAGTGCCTGACCTCACTAATGCTTGTGGCTTAATGGAAGCAAGTCCACACTGCAAAGTTCCAACATCTAGTGGAAATCCTTCCCAGAAGAGTGGAGGCTGTAATAGTAGCAAAAGGGGGGGGACCAACTCCATATTAAAACCCAGGATTTTGGAATGAGATAATCGACGAGCAGGTGTCCACATACTTTTGGCCATGTAGTGTACGTCTGCAGAAAGAATGGGATGCCAGCTATGACATGGCACCTTGAGTTTAAAAAATATATATATATTTTGGTTATTGAACTACAGTAAGTGAAGTGGATTTACACCCGGTAACAGAATTACATCATGTTTACCTGATCTATACTACACAGATATGCATAATTATGGATATGAATGTCATTCTCCTCATGTTTCACAAGTTTGGACATCACAGTAGAGTACAGTGCAGTACAATACAGCAAAGCAGAGGTCAGTACAGTATATTTCAGTACAATATACTGCACTCTACTACTGCATTGTACTGTACTCTGCTTTACTGACTGTACTCTACTGTGCTATCCAAACATACTTCTATAATAGGTTCAGATTTGGTCCAGTCCGGTCCGTCTGTGGACGCTAACGTCAAGGCCAGGGTGGACCGAACAAATTTCAACTACATTTTAACATCCATGGACGTCCGGTTCTCAGTGGGTGAGGATGCTGGTTACAGTAAATGGAAAGAGAGGGGGCTCATGGGTAGGTGTCAGTAAGAGTTGTGAGAGTTGACATTAACTGGAAAGAGAGAGGTAGAGGGAGGGGTTGTCCAGACTCCGACTGTGTGCAGTGAATCTTAGTTTGACCACCAGACAATAGAAAGACAAAGAAAACAGTAATGAGCTGAACATCACAGTATGCCAGTGGAAGGGAGGACAGTAGCAGGTGACCCAACTGTGGTTTGTGACTGATTTCCCATTGTAGCCAATTCAGTTGCAGTAATTCCGTTACTGATGTTTTGGTAATTCTGTTACCAATTTGTTTTAAAATCACTTAACTTATAAACAAAATTGATATCAGTAAAATCACTATAACTAAATTGTCAGGTCTACCATTACTTATTACTTCTATGAACATTTATTATCCTCCCTCCACATCAGGGAGAAAAATTATTAAAGATCTTAAAGATGTGTGTGCTTTTGGTAATGGAATTATAAGGCACAAGACAATATATATATATTTTTTTAACTTACAGAAGGTAAACAATTTCTCCTATTCAGACCCCTCAACTTCTTCCACATTTTGTTACGTTACAGCTTCATTCAAAACATTTTTTAAAAACATCCTCAATCTACACACAATACCCTATAATGACAAAGCAAAAACAGGTTTAGAATATTTTGCACATTTGTAAAATAAAAACAAGAAAAAGACACTAATATCACATTTACATAAGTATTCAGAGCCTTTACTCAGTACTTTGTTGAAGCACCTTTGGCAGCGATTACAGTTTTCTTGGGTATGACGCGACAAGCTTGGCACACCTGTATATTTGGGGAGTTTCTCACATTCTTCTCTGCAGATTCTCAAGCTCTGTCAGGTTGGATGGGGAGCCTCACTGCACAGCTATTTTCAGGTCTCTCCAGAGATGTTCGATCAGGTTCAAGTCCGGCCACAAAGACATTGAGACTTGTCCTCAACCCACTTGTGCGTTGTCTTGGCTTTGTGCTTAGGGTCATTGTCCCGTTGGAAGGAGAACCTTTGCCCCAATCTGAGGTCCTGAACAGGTTTTCTTCAAGGATCTCTCTGTACTTTGCTCAGTTCATCTTTCCCTCGATCCTGACTAGTCTCCCAGTCCATGCCGCTGAAAAACATCCCCATAGCAGGATGCTGCCACCACCATGCTTCACGGTAAGGATAGTGCCAGGTTGTCTCCAGACATGACGCTTGGCATTCAGGCCAAATAGTTCAATCTTGGTTTCATCAGACCAAAGATCCAAGTGGGCTGTAATGTGCCTTTTACTGAGGAGTGGCTTCTGTCCAGCCACTCTACCATAAATGACTGATTGGCGTAGTGCTGCAGAGATGGTTGTCCTTCTGGAAAGTTCACCCATCTCCACAGAGGAACTCTAGAGCTCTGTCAGAGTGACAATCAGGTTGTTGGTCACCTCTCCCCCGATTGCTCAGCTTGGTCAGGCGGCAAGCTCTAGGAAGAGTCTTGGTGGTTCCAAACTTCTTCCATTTAAGAATGATGGAGACCACTGTGTTCTTGGGGACCTTCAAATGCTGCAGAAATGTTTTGGTACCCTTCCCCAGATCTGTGCCTCGAAACAATCCTGTCTTGGAGCTTTACGGACTTTTCCTTTGACCTCATGGCTTGGACCTTATATAGACAAGTGTGTGTCATTCCAAAGCACGTCCAATCAATTGAATTTACCACAGGTGGACTCCAATCAAGTTGTAGAAACATCTCAATGATTATCAATGGAAACAGGATGGGCCTGAGCTCAATTTCGAGTCTCATATCAAAGGGTCTGAATACTTATTTAAATAAGATAAACATTTCTAAAACCCTGTTTTCGCTTTGTCATTTTGGGGTATTGTGTGTAGATTGATTAGTATTATATTTTTTATTCATTTTACAGTAAGGCTGTAATGTAATAAAATGCAGAAAAGGGGAAGGGGTCTGAATACTTTGCAAATGTATTGGAAGTGTTGATATTAGTTGGCAGGGACTATGTCAACATTGTGTTTTGATTAATACCTTTTCAGACTCTTTCTGGTAGATTCTTGCTAAGACCCCTTTTTCATCTGTTAATCCAGAAATCAAAGCCTTCATTTCCCAGAAATATAGACTAAGCTTCCATTTGACACTCAATTTGATATATGGTCCGATGAACGTCACGTTTGCACTCATGGGTCCTTTTCAATGGAAATGCCCATGGGACATCAGGGCTTGACTTGCCCGGGAGGTTTTGAAAACCCTCCTGGCCAGTTGCTCATCCCTGTCAGTGGCCTGCTTGGACAAAATATTGTAATAATGCTATTTAAAAAAATAAAAATAAAATAAATCTAGGCTACATAAACTGGTAAAAAAAAAAGATTAATTCCTGAAGCTGTTAGTTAGTCATGTCGATGATTTATCACACGCGCGCCGCACAAATATAGCCTAATTTGAGATTGCAGCAACTCGATAGGACACCAATAGCGGTAGGAAAGATGTTCCAAGTTATGATATATACTAGTAAATGCTAAGGCAATAATCAAGAATGGGTATGCAAACCAGCTATAAAAAGTTCAGTCTTAGTTGATGGTTGAATATTTGCTATGCGCAATTCACTCATCATGGAATAGCCTAACTTGACATTTCCTCAAGGATATTTGGTCCTTAAAGCCCTTGAAGTTATGGTAGCTGATTTAGAAGTTCTACTGCTCAAAATAATTATTCTGCGATTTAATTTCTGATAAATGTTTGTGAGATGCAGCAGCTTTCATTTGTTTCGGATGTTGCGCTAGTCTGTTGCGGTAAAACAGGCATTATTCTCTAAGTGTTAATGCAGATGTTTTTTTATATTGGCTATTACAACAATTAGATATAAAATGTAGTTCCATGAAAATGACAATTAAGTGCATGAAAAAGTATTTGAAAGACCTTGAATGTGTATACTTGCTCAGCCCAAATGAAAGAAAATAACCTGCAATTGAAATTATGCGCGCATCATTTGCTTCCCTGACAGATCCTGACCTGGGACAGTCTTTTGTAAATCTTATTTGGGCCAGTAGCTTTCGGTTGGCACTTGTCCGGTGTGCCATTGGCATCTTTACCTGAATGTCAAGCCCTGGACATTCCTGTGGTCGCCTGACACCAAGTATTTGTGCTCTATCCAGCTGTTCAAATGTGCTACAATAAAATATGTTTATTGTTAAATCGCCAACTGGAGGGTCATCTGGTTATGATGAAACGCAAGATCAAGAATCCCCATGAAAAAGAGGGATGATCAGAGAGTGTTTGAGGGTAGAACATTTATTTAGGTTTCTATTCTGTTGTGAAATAGTCAATGGACAATTTAATTAAGTAACTTTGTTGTTACTGGTAGCTAACTACTACTTGCAACAAATGTTGGTCTGTTTACCCCACGCGGTTCACTTTCCGTGAAAACGTTAGTTAGCTTATTTTAGCCTGCTAAGCTAGCTGGCCAACTAGCTCACGTTAACGTTAGTTACTAAACGGACAAATACTGAGTGGCAGGCTTCATCCGCTAACGTTAACGTTACCTAGCTAGCAAACTTCGCATGCTGGCAGAGCTAGCCAGAGTTCTTACCTTGTCGTTTGTCATGAAGATGATGAGATGTTGGACTCTTCAACAACAACTTGATGAAATGACAAGCTAAACTCAGTTACTTCCATCTCATTGCAATAGTTTGCAGGCTAGTCGGTCTACTCACCATGCACGAGCTAGTAGCGGCAAGCTGGCTAACTTGATTGTAGTTAGCTGGTCTCGCTAACGTTAGTTTAGTTTGTCAACAAGAGATGAGGAGAAGCTAGTTAACGGTAGCCACTCCACTTTGCTAACAAACGAGAAGTTACTCTAACTACACTTATTATAGCTTACCTCAAATCGAAATGTGAACTCGCAATACACCTTATGTGGCATTTGTTTTCTCATTAAAACACAATCGCAGTGGTTAAAGACATCTCAGTCGTTTGACAGCTCTGCTACGCAGTGTTGACTGGCTCCCCTAAGAGCCAATTTATGCTTGATCCGAAAATGTGGTCGGAGGCCATATGGATGGTGTGACGCAATTTTGCGGAGCACCCAGAGACACGCAGAGGCACATATTGAGCTCTGTGCCGCATCGCTGTGCGCCTCTTAGATTTTTTAACAATGTGGAGGGCTCCGCATTGACATGATTGGTTGACGGTAGGTGAAGACGGGAGGTCCTGTATAAACATAAACTCACTTTCTTGACAACTTCCTTCACAACAGCTCTGCGCTGCTCTGCGAAGCGCAAGAAGTATGAATGGTCATATCACCGTAACGCTGCACGGTCAATGCAGACAGCAGATTGACCATGTACCGCCTTTAACACTCCCACTAAACTGCGATCCCCCTTTTCACGTCCAGATTGACAGCTGAGGCTTCCATTCAGGGACAAGAATGCGACACACTAATGTTTTTGTTGGGGTGTGTGTAATGTACAATATTTGACTGTGTTAACTCGAATGTTGATGGTAGTTTGAACGTATATAATCATTTCACCAGCTGTGAATAATAATTTCCCTCTACTATGCATGGACTCTAATAGTCTACAGTTATTTCACATTTCACACTACCACAACACTCATCACATAATATGGTACAGGGTACACCTCTAAATATATTTTGTTCAAACGAAATAAATTACAAAAGTGTTATTCCACAGATTGCATAATGTTGTCAAATAACTCCCATGTTATTCTGAGTGAAATATTCGATTCGTTTTCTACTGTAGCTTGAAAACTCAAATATGGACATTGGCCGTCATCTCGTGGAGGAACATGGAACTGAATGTATAGTGAAGGGAAAACGAACCAATCAGAAACAATGAACGAACAAATCTTGACTTCCGTAGCGACTAGCGAACCTGCGAAAACGTTGAGGTTCAGCGCATCAGCCAAATGAATCGTATAGCAAAAGGGCTCATTGTTCTATCTGTAATATAATCGGCTACAGAATGGAAGATGATGGCATGGACTATAACATTGTATTTCCAGATGCATTGATCTCGGGTGAGCACTTTATCTAGCCTTGCTTAGGCTAGCTAACAACACTAATCTAGCTAACGTTAGCTGTCAGACAGACCCATGAGCTATTTAGACAACGTTAACGTGGGCACTGGCAGGTTTGTCTATAATTCAATTATAGCTGAATTGGACTGACTCAAAGACTGCTTGCTAGCTAGCTACATTTGTTTTCCTGGTTATGCAGTTAGTTTACTTAACAGATAACTGATTTGTTTTTCTCTCCTTTTAGAAAGACACTGGCACGGAACAAAGGAACCAGTTGTCATACTGCTGGGATGGGCTGGTTGCAGAGACAAACATCTTGCCAAGTACAGCTCCATTTATAACGAACAGGTTGGCGTAAAAACTATTATTGTGGTGGTAAATGTCTCCTGTCATTTCAATAAATTATTATTCTACTTCATTATTCATGTGTGACTTACCTTTCCCCCTCTCTTTGTTCCAGGGTTGTGTCACTATTTGCTATACTGCGCCCTTGAAGACAGTATTCGTCTCTGAATCATTTGGCTACAAGGAGCTGAGTAATACTGCCCACAAACTACTTGAGATACTCTATGATTACGAGGTGGAAAACAGCCCTATATTTTTCCACGTGTTCAGCAACGGGGGATTCATGCTGTACCGCTACATTGTTGAGCTCTTGCACAGTCATAAACAGTTCAGTACCCTATGTATAGTTGGGACTGTGGTGGACAGTGCCCCAGGCAGTGGAAATGTGAGGGGGGCATTACGGGCTCTTACAGCCACTCTGGGACCCAAAATCAATGTGATGTTGAGGTGTGTGCTCTTGGCACTGTTTGCTGTAACTGTTTTCCTGCTTAGGGTCGTTCTGTACCCCATAACCAAGTACATCCACAAGAACCACTATGATGCCATCCGGGAGCGCCCTCCTACCTGGCCCCAGCTGTACCTGTACTCCAGAGCTGATCGAGTGATTCGGTACAGTGATGTTGAGCTCATGGTCAAGACGCTAAAGGAGAAAGGGGTGTCTGTGGAAAGTTATGACTTCAAAACCCCTGCCCACGTGAGCCATTTCCGTGACTTTCCAGAGGAGTACTCCAAGAGATGCCTGGATTTCCTGACCAACTGCATGAAGGATTCAACAGCGCAAATAAAAAAGCGACACTTGATCCAGCATTGAAAGCACACTACTTTAATGTTTCTCAAAAGTCTATGGCACTTATGTTTTTGTGATTCTACTGTAATGTTACACATGTATAAATCTGTACTTGGAAATCTGCACCTCCACTGAACATCTTATTTCAAATGCTTAAGTTTTAAGAGTTGAAGACAATTAAGCAAAATTAGACAGGTGATAACCAAAGTGCCAGTGCTGTGAATTTTGATTGGTACTATTTGTGAATCTTTAATCCAGTGGTTGATATTTCAAAAGAATGTGATTGACTAAGAATGTATGTACTTACTAAACACGTGTTTAACTATTGTGCCTTCTATAAATTAAAGAAGCGTTATGTCAACATTTGCATTTCTTTTGGTCTACTTGTTTGAAAATCCGGAACCTTAGATTACTCTGGAAGATTAACTATTACAGTTAGCAATGGCCATTACATGAATTAGGTTTCTTGTGAAATTATAGGGTTGAACACATGATTACAATTCAATAACATTTCACAGATGTAGTAAAGCAGTTCAGCATTCTTATTGACTATACTGTAAATATTGCATCACACAAAAGGTCATTTAAAAAAATATTCTTTCTGATGTGACGATCTGTATGATGCTGCGATTGGGGAAGGACCCCTTCCACTCAACCTAGCACTGCAGATTGTGCATGGCTACCTTTGGCCTTGTCTAAACTCAGCCTTTGCCTCGCCAGACATCAGTGATAGTTTGAAGAGCAGTGCTCTAAGTTGGTCAGGTAGAGATGATTATTGAATGATTCTGAATGTCAAATTTGACATTTTGGAGAGAGTCATGGGCATTTGTCTCCACAGAAAGCTCACCCTGGCACTTCATACATAATTTATATCCACTCAAAGGAGAAGGGAAAAGTTTACACATCTGCAGACACAGATGAACAAAGCTTATTGGAGTACATACTAGATTATTTTTGTTAGTTGGGTGGCTGCATGGCTCACATTGCCAAATGGTTGTTTTGGGAATGTTTTCCAGAGATGCAGACTCTTCCTGCTGATCTGATTTAAACCTAACTGCCTCCCTGACTTTAAGAGATGAAGAGCAAACATGAATAACCATTTGGATGGTGTGCCCAATTAATGAAAGTCTGAATAGCAATATTACAAAAGACAGGAAAAAATGAATTACTGAGGTGATTTGTGGATAAACTATTGGCCTACGTTGTGACAATACAGACTCATACTTGGTCCCTTAATAGCAAGGATGTGCCAAATACACAAACATGAAAAGGAGTGTGTGTGGTCTGTGTTCTTTATCTTCTTTGTGGATGTTTATTTTCTTTAGCTTGTATGACCTGAATATGTCTGCCTTATGGAGGGATTTATTCTAATGAAATCTAAAATCTTTGATTAAGTATTTTGGTTCAAATGGTTTTGTCTCTAGCATCAATCAGCTGATGCTAATGGGGTTAAGTTGACATTAAAATTTGTTTTTTAAATAGAGACAATAGATTGGTTGAAATGGGAAACGTCATCAACCGCGGGACTTTTTGAAGCAGAAGGTCAGGAGTCATCTTGTGTTAGCTAGCAAATTCATGGAACGCCGTTTGTGTCTTTTGCGTGTCAAAAAAGACACACGTCAAATAACACTATTTGGGATTCTGCGAGATTTAGGTTGTTTTTCTACTTACCCAGAGTCAAATTAACTCATGAATACCATTTTTATTTCTCTGCGTGCAGTTTGGAGATTATTTGAGTTAGCATATCATTAGCTTAGCACAATTGTTGGAAGTCTCCTGGTACAGTAGCCAGCAGATCGCAACGTTGCATCTGTCTCAATGGTGCGCTTACAGACGCCATAATGAAACAGATACAATGTTGCGATGTCTATATGCCAATGGCACAGTGAATGACAAATTGGATAAAATCTTGTTTCTTATGATTATCAGTAAAATAAACAAATATATACAATCTAGATTACTATGTATAGCCTTGTAAGACTATAAATGACTAACCACCCCACCCAGCTTTGGAGTAGTTAGAATGTCTATTTCCATGTTTTTGAGAGGAGATGGCTACTGTGGGAGACTTCCAGTAATTGTGCTAAGCTAACAATATGCTTACTTCAATAATCTCGATCAGAAATTGGCTTCGCCAAAGTACCCAAACAAGGCCAAAAGGAGAAGGAAAGCGATGAGCAGCAGCAGCAAGCCCATGTGATTCCATGTCTATGTATATAGGGCAGCAGCCTCTAAGGTGCAGGGTTGAGTAACCAGGTGGTAGCTGGCTAGTGATGCCAAGCCCAGCAGCTAGCTCCACGTGTTAAGCCTACCCACCCCTCAACAAGTGCTGCCAGGATAATGGATCCACAGCCCCCTTCACCTCTGACTGTTCCTGACCATCTTGGAAGAGAGGAGCCAGCCCAGGTTAGCCTAGAATCCTACCCTAGCTGCAGGTTTTCTGTCCCAAAACATTCTATTTGACTTTGATTTTGGCCTTTACTACTATTGCCCATAGAAACGCATTGAATGATGGATTCATGAATGGCAAAACAGACAGTCAAAAAATGTATCATAAGGAATAAGACGTTGAAGTGTCTGTCCTATATCTAGGATATATAAGAAAGCTCTAAAGTGTTTTTGGACACATATTTAACACTCTTTTATTTGTTGGCACAAAACTACCTCCATACTTCCATTCGTTTTTTTTCTTTCTACCAGTTCAGGGTTACCTTCAGAGGAGTCCCATGACACTTGTGGGGGATGTAGCAAAACTGCGAAAATCTGTTAATGAAAATCTCATCTTTCATAGAGTGGTCATATTCATTTGTAGGCCAAACCGTTTTGAAGCTCACAGATGTTTTCATGAGAAGACCGATTTTCGGGATGTCTCATGGTCTGACAAACACCACTGTAGCTCGGCCACCTTCTACAGCAGATGCGGAAGGCCTACATAGATACATCAAAACTGGGGCCGAGAGACTGAAAAACAGCTTATATCTCAAGCCCATCAGACTGTTCAATAGCCATCACTAGCCGGCTACCACCTGGTTACTCAACCCTGCACCTTAGAGGCTGCTGCTGTATATAGATAGACATCGAATCACATGCCACTTTAATAATGGAATACTAGGCACTTTAATGATGTTATATACTGCTTTACTCATCTCAGATTTATAAACTGTATTCTATTTTAGTCAATGCCACTCCGACATTGCTTGTCCTAATATTTATATATTTCTTAATTCCATTCTTTTAATTTTAGATTTGTTTGTATTGTTGTGTATTGTTAAATATTACTGCACTGTTGGAACACAAGCATTTCACTACACCCACAATAATATCTGCTAAATATGTGTATGTGATCAATAACATTTGATTTGATTTGATAGGCGGATGCGGTGGATTGAGATGCAGTCTATGCAACAACAAAAAATGTCTAGCTAAAACTAACAGATTTTTATGAGGATACGTCATTAGACTTGTATTAATAGAAACTGGCTCATAGGAAGATAGTGGCTGGAATAGTTGGTTACTGCAGATGTGGCATTTTGTTTCCTATAGTAGGCTACGATTTGCTTTACTGTGTGCCTTTCCAAATCATGTCCAATCAATAGAATTTTCCACAGGTGGACTCCAATAAAGTTGTAGAAACATCTCAAGGATGATCAATGGAAACAGGATGCACCTGAGCTCAATTTCGAGTCTCATAGCAAAGGCTCTGAATACTTATGTAAATTAGGTATTTCTGTTTTTCTAAAAAACAGTTTTTGCTTTGTCATTATGGTGTATTGTGTGTAGATTGATAAGGAAAAACCTTCATTTAATCAGTTTTATAATAAGTCTGTAACGTAAAAACGTTTGGAAAAAGTAAAGGGTCTAAATACTTTCCGAATGCACTGATACAACAGTATTCATACTGACCTAACAGTATTCATACTGACCTAACAGTATTCATACTGATACAACAGTATTCATACTGACCTAACAGTATCCATACTGATACAACAGTATTCATACTGACCTAACAGTATCCATACTGATACAACAGTATTCATACTGACCTAACAGTATCCATACTGATACAACAGTATTCATACTGACCTAACAGTATTCATACTGATACAACAGTATTCATACTGACCTAACAGTATCCATACTGATACAACAGTATTCATACTGACCTAACAGTATCCATACTGACACAACAGTATTCATACTGACACAACAGTATTCACCTACAAGTGTAGAGAATCCAATCCCCGTCCAAGCAGGAGGCCTTTTGCCTTTTGGTAGGTCGTCATTGTAAATAAGAATTTGTTCTTAACTGACTTGCCTAGTTAAATAAAGGTTAAATAAAACAAATTATAAACTAGGTTCTACAGTTTGAACACCTGCTGTGTCTGTGTCCAACAGTATTTAATACAAATCCAAACGTATTTTATACTGATCAAACAATATTTTACACTGAACTAACAGTATTTACACTGAACTAACAGTCTTCACCTGCAAGTGTAGAGAAAGCAATCCCTATTTAAATACTGACCCAACAGTATTTATACTGACCCAACAGTATTTATACTGATCCAACAGTATTTTCACGTGATTGTAGGAAAACCAATCCTTACTATTAGAGACACCCCTGTGCTCCCATTGATCAATGTTAACTGGCCAGATTAATTATTATAGGAAAATATTGAACCCTAACATTTTGTGGATGAGGAGGGCAAGAGATCTTTCACCATTAAGGCTTGGCTGGAAAACAAACAGTCCCTCTTACCTTCTTAATTGTGGCCAGAGGGATGTCTGGGTCCAAGCTGAGTGAAACGGGTCAAAAAGTCAAGTCGCTCTCATCCGTGTTACAACACCAAATGTTGTTGATAATTAGATCCCAAGATTAAGGCAGAGGCTGTTTAATTGTATAATAGAAAAATCTTTAATGCATACGAGCAGCTGGCAGGTAGATCCGTCTCTGATCGCAGTCAGAGAAGGAGCTTGAACAGTAAATGGTTACATGTTCCTTATATAGTGGGAGGTGATAATATAATCATATTGTTACACAACAGTTATTTTATACAGGCAACAGTCCCAGAACACAATAGCATTTTGTTAGGGTGCAGTGATAACAGGAGTCTATGAAATGCATAACATCACAGTCTAACACAGAGCAATAACATAACCCTTGAGAAGTTACGACAGCCATTCCCAATTCTACCACAACATCTCTGTAACTCTGAATTTCCGTGATACGGATTGAATAGAGCCCTAGGTTGGGTGAGAGCCGGGCAAAGCGCTAAATATCTTTGCTTGTGTTAGCCTTGATGTAAATCTGCCCACTCTTGCTTCACCAGTCAATTTCTCAGCATTTCTGTTAATACATATTGACATATTAACACTTACAGCTTGTTACTTCCTCTTATTTTCACTGCCCTCACTGTGCCTGGACTTTGCAGTCTCCCTGTTCAAGTCCTCCTTCAGAGACTGGTTACCTGCCTACAGAGGACAAGTGTCAGGCAGATTCGCCCACAATACACACACTCTATTCCACAGGCTAGGACACCCTTTGAGTATCTCCACACGTATATGTAAATACTGTCACATGGCTGTCATGTGCACCAATATTGAATTTTAAAAGCCTGTTATATTAAATTAAGTTTCCTTTGAAGTTGGAATCCTTAATGGTGAGACTGCCTCGTCCGTTTTGCAATATAACAACAACAAAGTTGTTACTGCATCAACAAACACAGTTTCTACCCTCAGACATCATTGCACGAGCGATAGAACACCACGTTGCACGACGCTCACCCCCACTTCGTCAACAATAACAATGGCGGTGGGACTGACAGTGGCTCTATTTCCCCTACTGCGGATTTTATCTGTAATATAGACCACATGTAAAATTCAATACATCTGATTATATATATGAATAAAGACTTGCTAACGTCCCTCAGTGCACCCTCTGTGATTTCTTGGAAGATTTTAACCCACTTAACCCCAGTTAAGATGATAATTTATTTGATGTGATTTATTTACATCTGTCCCTCATTACAAGGTCAACACTGTTACGTGAACTGAACTCTCATTTTAATATGGTGAAACTATTGCTTTTTTATTTTTTTGTCAAAATAAACATTGAACTTCTAGTGTGAAAGCAGGTGAGCTGGTTCTACTCTTTGTTCATTTTCTGGTGTTTTCTGGTGGAAAACTGAGTGGGTCGAGCAGAACACGTCAACCCTTTAACCGATAGGTAGACAGACTAGACATTTTTTTATTTCAAATTTGCATTCGATTGCCCCTCCCTGTTGCACACAACAAGCTTCCTTTCCCCCCTTTACAGTCAACCCTGTTAGTCAACCCTTTTTCTTATTTAACCTCTTGAGATGGGAAAACATATTTTTTTATTAAATTGTAACCTTGTGATCTTGTAAGATTACCATGTAATCTTTACGACAGAATGTTAAAATTTGGTGAAATCCAAGTTGCACTACCCAAAAAGGTACTCAATTGGTGGAACGACCCACATATTATAAAACACTTTCCTCAATAGATATTATTACTTTGGAGAAGATTTTGTGAGGGAGAAGCAGAGTCAGACATCAGTGCCTACCCCATGCAATCCAAGCTGGATGTTGCTCTAGAACTCTGATCTGGAGCGGTGCTCACATACTGGTCCTGGTGTGTGGGAGATGTACGCAGAGATTGGTACTCCAAGGGCAGGAACTATGGCAGATGTGCAGAGAAGGTATGATTAGAACTGCACTGCATTGGAAGAGGAGTTATACACTTGTTTTGTTGTCTACGGAGTGATACTGCTGCCTTTATTGCCTCTGCAGAAGATTGAAGTTAGTAAGCAATGTTCTTTCTATCCCAAGGGCAGGAACTATGGCAGATGCCTGATATTCCAAAAATGTATTTGAGTTGTGCCGGGCCGGGCTTATGGTTTGCGCAACATTGTAGCCTATAGACCAACACGTGGCCATTGCGGTGGTGAGATAGAGGTGCTCGCCTGTATCTCTCACAGAACTAGAATGACATCCCCTTTCTCGCTCTGCTCTGATAGACATGAGCCTGCAACTTTCATCTCTCCAGCATTTCACTTCATAATTTATTTCCTTTTATAAACTGGGTGGTTCGAGCCCTGAATGCTGATTGGCTGACAGCCGTGGTATATCAGAATGTATACCACGGGCAAGACAAAATATTACATTTTACTGCTCTAATTACATTGGTAACCAGTTTATAATAGCAATAAGGCACCTTGGGGGTTTGTGGTATTTATCCAATATACCAGGGCTAAAGGCTGTGTCCAGGCACAGGATAAGAACAGCCCTTAGCCGTGGTATATTGGCCATATACCATACCCCCTCGGGCCTTATTGCTTAAATAGAATCATAGCAGCGAGAAGATTGCTGGAGGTGCCGCAGCACCCCTGAAAAATGTAAATACATTTACCAAAGTCATATATGTCTGTTCAGAAATAAAGTAAATAATTCAGAAGACTACACCAGGAGTAGGCCTATCATTTAGCCACAGAGGATCAATAACTTGTAAAAAAATATCCTAGCTGTCGATTCTGTGTAGCCCAATCACAAGGCATGCTTACAGTTGGGCACACATGGCAAATCTGTCAGTGAACAAACAGCATGCAGCCAAAACAGGCCAATATATCAAATACAATCGCGGGAAAACACAGATTGAAAAGCAAATGGCTCCTGCTGAAAAGAGAAAACGAATCTGCCTGTAGGCTACCAAATATGTTATTAACAAATAGGCCTATTGAGTGAACAGCATTGTTTTCCATAGTAAAACAAGACAGAGGTTTTTTGACACAAGGGCATCAGCTGTTGCAGGTGAGTGAGCTGCGCATCATTGGGTGAGTCAGTGAAACTGGGAAGCTTTTTTACACTATAATTTCCTCCTCATATTGTACAATAGGTGTCTCCACACACACCGACTGTAGGTCTAGGCTATTAATGGATTCAAGACATTTTTTATTGCTCACAGATTCTCAGTGTGTCAGTGTACAATTGCCTGTCATTTCCATCATTTGTGAGGTATTTCAAAAAATGCGTCTAAAGTCTCCAGTCATCTAAAAGGATGTAGAATTGCATGAAATGCATTTATAAAAAGCCCAAATTTACCCGGACCATAGGCTACAAACCTTTTTACCCATGTGTGCACACCTCTACTCTACTGCTCTATGCCAGTACGCAAAAGTGATGCTAATTCATGCAAACTTTATTATAAAGGTGATAATCTTTTCGTTCCGGAACATCAGAGCCCCCCAGGTCAGGTCAGGTTTTAGTTTTTTGGGGGGCCAATATGAAAAGGGGTTTTCAAGCTTTTCTTTCTAATAGTGTTTTCAAGATTCTGAATCTGACGGGTCACATTGAGATTGACTTTATCATTTACAGGTGGATTCAGCAAGTTGACGTTGCCACGAGCAGCACCGCAGATATTGGGCGTGTCTGAGTGGTAAGGCTAAAGTAACCGACTGTAGATGAAAGTCGAGGAGTGAAATAGGGGGAGGTGCATCTGCGACAGCCGAAAGTCGGACACTGGTTTTCTAACAGCAAGGCTCACATCAACATGGCAGGTCATCATTCTAAATAAGAATTTGTTCATAATTGACTTAACTGTATAAATAAAGGTGAAATTAAATACAAATCTGAGTAGTTTTTTTATAATGTTGAAATAAATATAAAGTAAACACCAACATAAAGTGTCTTAATAGGGCGTTGGGCACCACGAGCCAGAACAGCTTCAATCCATTTTAGCATAGATTCTGCAAGTGTCTGGACCTCTTTTGGAGGGATGCCCCACCATTCTTCCACAAGAAAAGCTGTCTAAGGCACCGCGCCAGAATCTCTCATAAATGGTAGCGGTCCTGCTGCTGGGTTGTTGCCCTCCTACGGCCTCCTCCACGTCTCCTGATGTACTGGCCTGTCTCCTGGTAGCGCCTCCATGCTCTGGACACTACGCTGACAGACACAGCAAACCTTCTTGCCACAGCTCGCATTGATGTGCCATCCTGGATGAGCTGCACTGCCTGAGCCACTTGTGTGGGTTGTAGACTCCGTCTCATGCTACCACTAGAGTGAAAGCACCTCCAGCATTCAAAAGTGACCAAAACATCAGCCAGGAAGCATAGGAACTGAGACGTGGTCTGTGGTCACCACCTGCAGAACCACTCCTTTATTGGTGGTGTCTTGCTAATTGCCTATAATTTCCACCTTTTGTCTATTCCATTTGCACAACAGCATGTGAAATGTATTGTCAATCAGTGTTGCTTCCTAAGTGGACAGTTTGATTTCACAGAAGTGTGATTGACTTGGAGTTACATTGTGTTGTTTAAGTGTTCCCTTTATTTTTTTGAGCAGTGTACAAGAAAATGGTGCCACCTGTTTTGCTTAATATAAGGAATTTGAAAATATTTATACTTTTACTTTTGATACAGGATCGGACCCTTTTTTTCAATTTTCGCCTAAAATGACATACCCAAATCTAACTGCCTGTAGCTCAGGACCTGAAGTAAGGATATGCATATTCTTGATACCACTTGAAGGAAACACTTTGAAGTTTGTGGAAATGTGAAAGGAATGTAGGAGAATATAACACATTAGATCTGGTGAAAGATAATACAAAGAAAAAAACATTTTTTTTTTTTTTTGTACCATCATCTTTGAAATGCAAGAGAAAGGCCATAATGTATTATTCCAGCCCAGGTGCAATTTAGATTTTGGCCAGTAGATGGCAGCAGTGTATGTGCAACATTTCAGACTGATCCAATGAACCATTTGCATTTCTGTTCCAAATGTCTGCCCAAATGTGCCTAATTTGTTTATTAATAACTTTTCATGTTCAAAACTCTGCACTCTCCTCAAACAATAGCAGGGTATTATTTCACTGTAATAGCTACTGTAAATTGGACCGTGCAGTTAGATTACAAGAATTTAAGCTTTCTGCCAATATCAGATATGTCTATGTCCTGGGAAATGTTCTTGTTACTTACAACCTCATGCTAATCGCATTAGCCTACGTTAGCTCAACCGTCCCACAGGGGACCCACCGATCCTGAAGAAGTTTTAATTAACCCATTTATACACCTATTTTGTTTTAGTTTGCTTTTATTTATTACTACAGCAAAACAAATCGTGGTTATTCCAATGTTAGGACATAGCATTCAAACCAATTATACTAGAAACGCAGGACATTCCAGTGTGCATTTATACAAATGTATTTCAGAACTTGTTCTTGCTCTTACAGGTCTGGTCAATATTCAATCACAAAGTGTCTGAATGTGATCCCCGGCATAGGCCTGCATCTCAATATTTAAAGTTGTTTTGGGGGGTTGATCAAGTCAATGCCCCATCTGGTCCTCCATTATTTAAAATGGAAGAGGTAGGGTCTGTTCAATCAAACTGGTTGCTGGATTAACAGAGTAAATCCAACAAAGGGTGGTGCAGACAGCCCAGTATATCAATGGGGCCTAGGCCATCCAGGACCTCTATATCAGGCGGTGTGAAAGGAAAGCACGGGAAGAAATAGTTGAAGACTCCAACCAGCCAAGCCATAGACGGTTCTCTCTGCTTCCGCACGGTAAGCGATACTGGTGCATTAAGTCTGCCGGCAACAGGCTCCTGAACAGCTTCTATCCCCAAGCCATAAGACTACTACTATAAATACACTGAATAAAAATATAAACGCAACATGAAACAATTTCTAAGATTTTACTGACTTACAGTTCATACAAGGAAATCAGTCAATTGAAATACATTCTTTAGGCACTAATCTATGGATTCCACATGACTGGGAATACAGATATGCATCTGTTGGTCACAGATACCTTAATAAAAAAAGTAGGGCCGTGGAACAGAAAACCAGTCCGTATCTGTTGGGATCACCATTTGCCTCATGCAGCGCAACACATCTCCTTTCGCATAGAGTTGTTCAGGCTGTTGATTGTGGCTTGTGGAATTTTGTCCCACTCCTCTTCAATGGCTGCGCGAAGTTGCTGGATATTGTCGGGAACTGGAACATGCTGTCATACACATTGATGCAGAGCATCCCAATCATGCTCTATGGGTGACATGTCTGGTGAGTATGCAGGCCATGGAAGAACTGTGATATTTCCAGCTTCCAGGAATTGTGTACAGATCGTTGCGACATGGGGCCATGCATTATCATGCTGAAACATGATGGCGGCGGATGAATGGCATGACAATGGACATCAGGATCTCGTCACGGTATCTCTGTGCATTCAAATTGCCGTCAATAAAATGCAATTGTGTTTGTAGCTTATGCCTGCCCATACCAAAACCCCACCGCCACAATGGGGCACTCTGTTCACAACATTGACATCAGCAAACCGCTCAACCACACAACGCCATACATGCTGTCTGCCATCTGCCCGGTACAGTTGAAAGGATTCAGTGGCCATCGAAGGTGAGCATTTGCCCGCTGAAGTTGATTGCGATGCCAAACTGCAGTCAGGTCAAGACCCTGGTGAGGACCACGAGCACGCAGATGAGCTTCCCTGAGACGGTTTCTGACAGTTTGTGCAGGAATTCTTCGGTTGTGTAAACCCCCAGTTTCATCAGCTGTCCAGGTGGCTGGTCTCAGACGATGCTGCAGGTGAAGAAGCCAGATATGTAGGAACATTTTTGGGATATTTTATTTGAGGTCATGAAACATGGGAACCAACACTTTACATATTGCGTCTATATTTTTGTTCAATGTAGCGAACAGAATGGCTACAGGGACTGTCTGAGTTGACCCTTGTATTAGATTTTTGCAATGTCTCTATGCACAACCTGCACTCACATTTATACTGACTCTACACACACGCACACACACTTACATACAATCATAATTTACACAACTACTACTCTGTTTATCATATATCCTGATGCCTAGTCACCTTACCCCTATACATATCTACCTCCATCACTCCAGCATTCCTGCACATTGTAAATATGGTATTGGAACTGACCCTGTATATAGCTTCTTACTTTCTCTTGTTCGTCTTATTTCTTCTTTTTATTTCTTGTGTGTTTTTGTTATATCTTATGTTATTTTTAGTGCCACATTGATATTGATTACTGCATTGTTGGGTTTGGAGCATTCAAGATGAAAAACCTGCTCGTTGTCATTATGGGGTATTGTGTGTAGATTGACGAGGGGAAAAAAACTATTCAATACATTTTAGAATAAGGCTGTAATGTAAAAAAATGTGGAAAAGTCAACGGGTCTGAATAGTTTCCGAATGCACTGTAGAAAGGTTAGTGTCTGAATCTCACCCTCTCACTACTGGTCTCCCCTAGCTCTCAGTACAAGTAGGTCCCCTTTGCGACTTCAGTGTGACCTTGAGCGACATCCTGTTGTGGAGTTCAGAAATGAACTAATTGTACTATGATGCAGACAGCTGCTGTTGTAAGCTGATTCCTGACCTGGGTGAGTGTTCAAATATTTTAGGCAGAATGCTCCCCTCCTTACCCTTGCTATAATCTCCACCTCTGTGTTGACAGTTTTGGAGTGGCCTGCTAATGGCACTCATCTATTTTGTTCCCACCTCCCCTCTCACGTTTGATCGCTGTGTGTCTGGCAGACTTTTCTGCTTGGATGTTGGTCCACCACCTCAAGCTCATACTCTACAAGATGCCACTTCTAATCCTTCCTTGGGAAGGCCTGTCAGCTCCAAGACCTCTCCATTACCATTGACAACTCCACGAATCAGAGATGACTGCTGCTGCAACGTACACTGATTCCTGACCTGGGCAAATGTTAGCACAATTTAGGCATAATGCTCCTCACCTTACCCTTACTCTAATCTCCACCTCTGTGTTGGCAGTTCTGGAGTGGCTGGGGCCGACGCAGAGACTACTATTGCTACCTGGCTCCTACCGGGTAACATGGAAAGGGTCAGTGTCCACACCTTACCCCCTCACTCCTTATGTTCACACCTGACTTACGCCCCCACTACTTGCGTCCCCAGAACTCAGTACTGTGTCCCCTTTGGTTCTGTCTGTACAACAAGTCACTTAGTTCTGTCACATCCTCACATGATCTTATCAGGTTTCAGGTAAGGCCCAAGTGCAGATTGTGTTGAAGTAACAATGTTTATTGCAACAACATGGGCAGGCAAACGACAGGTCAAGGCAGGCAGGGGTCGATAATCCAGAAGAGTGGGGCCAAGGTACAGGACGGCAGGCAGGCAGGCCCAGAGTCAGGTCAGGCAGGGGTTGGTAATCCAGAGTAGGGGCAAAGGAACAGGACGGCAGGCAGGCTCAGAGTCAGGACAGGCAAGGGTCAAAACCAAGAGGACGAGCAAAAGAGAGACTGGGGAAAAGCAGGCGCTGATACAAAACGCTGGTTGACTTGAACAAACAAGACGAACTGGCAACAGACAGAGAACACAGGTATAAGTACCCAGGGGATAATGGGTAAGATGGGCGACACCTGGAGGGGGGTGGAGACAAGCACAAGGACAGGTGAAATAGATCAGGGCATGACAGGTCTTTCTTAACACTGTTATTCTGATGGCGCTCAACCCTTTTCTCCCAACCCCACCTGTATGATCTGTCAGTGTCCGGCAGACCTCCTCACTTCCATGTTGGCCCACCACCTCAACCTCTACATAAAGACAACACTGCTATTCCTTCTTTGGGAAGTCCTTCCCGCTCCAAGACCTCTCCACCACTGTTGGCAACTCTCTTGTGTCCAACTCTCAGACTGTGACGTTTTGACCTTGGACAACACCCTGTTGTGGAGTTGTGAGGTAGGCCTTTGTGGTGTATGTTCAGGGAGGAGGCAGACAAGGATGGTCAGGTGCAATTTCTCAGAATGGGCTTTTATTAACAGTTGAGGAATAAGTTGGTGAAACTGTACAAAATATATTATAATAACATCAACAATAACAACAAACAGGATGATGAAACTATGGGACAATATCTGGCATTCCAACCACAAACTATACTACGTTTTTTTCTTCTTTGCAATCAATAATCAAAATATCAGAAAACATTGCTGCAATACAAATAGTCTTTCCAAAAAGGTTTTGATAATATTACTTTATATACTTTTATAGAATCATTTCTAGAATTATTAATGCACAGAGATTTGATTAGAGAGTTCAGAGCTGAACCGATGGTGAGACGATGTAGCACAAAGGCAGGCAGATGGCGATATTGAGATGTTTAATCTTACCATCCAAAGGGAATCCATACAGCTGGCTATACACTTGTAACCCCCGTGGACCAGTTCGTACATAAAATATTCTCCATTCAGGCTTCAAAGGCATCGATTTCCTCCTTTACTCGATTTAATGGCGAGAAGGCAGAAAAAATGGGGAAGATAGGCGTGCTGTCTTTATGAAACACAATTTTCCACCACGCTGCAGTGCCTAATGCTAGTCCCAGATGCGTATCACGTTCAGCCAATCAGGTTGGAGCATTACGTATTTTTACCCCTGGTCTGATTGGCTAAACGTGATACGCAACATGCTATCTTGCTGAGTCTGAAATTTTCTTCTATAATGTCACAGTCCCGTAACAATCTTGTCCTTTTGAAAATCTCCCCCATTCCGTCCCATTTTGTACAACACAGAATTGATCCTGTAATCCACCAGTTGTGCTACTGTATTTATTTATTTACATTGTTTTACTCAACATAAGACTGTTAAAATGTGAACACTAAGTCTAAAAAGGTAAAAGTACCCTCTTTAAAAATGTGTTCTCACACCTATTATCATTTAAAACAAAAGAACATTGGTTCTATTCACCAGTAGGCCAATTATGTGGTCTCCTCACCATATCTCCATTTTGTCTGAGTGTGCATCCAGATCCATTATGATTTACTGTAGCAGGTCCTAGTGTTGGCAAAATTACATTTTCTAGTAAACGTTTTGAGTACCCTAAAAACTGGTTATCACTTTTTTGGGGGGTGTAACAAAATAGCTGTAGAAACACCGTAAAACAAAGTTATTTTTGTCCTCCGGTGGGGTGGTGGATGGCCCAAAACACAACAACAGCTTGTAATCAATAATAAACTTGTCATCTGTAATTTAAAAAAAATACTAATTTTCTTAACCTGCCTCATTCATTATTTTGTTCACTTAAAAAAAGTGTAACAAATTGCCACTCTTTTTAGGCTTTCCCCCACAACAAGGTCTAGATCCCTGAAGTGTAACAAATACCTCCCCAAAATGTCTGGATTATTTTCATGAACTCATCCAATATCAATCCAATGAACTATTCAATCTGCTTTCTAACAGGTCTATAGTGACTATAATGGCACTACTGTTGTGAGTCAAACGCTGGACAACTCTAGGTCTAAGATCCATGTGTTCACATAGTCCTACAGTAGTTGAGCTGTATTGAGACCTGTGGAGGGCAGCATTTACCTATTATTCTCAACAACCTATTGTTATCAGTCATTCTGCATCTCATCACAATATACTGTATACGTACACACACAATGTTTTTCTTCAAATGTTGTTAAGCACTGTACCCTTTCTCATTGCTCTTGAAATATAGAAGGTGTAATTGCTCACATTTTACTGTGTATTTTCTAGTATATTATTTACACAATTTTACCATTCAATGGCCTTCAAATAACCGCAATGCCAAACACTTTATTATAAGATATGCTTTCATTGATGTACCAGTAGTAGGGCTGTGTAACTGACAGTAGAAGCTCTAAGGAGGTTGCTCTGATCTGAAAATGTGCTGAAATTGCCCTAAAAGTTAATGAAGTCTCTCGACACGATGAGGGAAAATTGTAGTGAGGAGGGGTCAATGGGCCTCTTTAGCCTCCTCTTCCATAGAAAATGGTAACTGTCAAGCTCCTTACATTAGAGGACGCTCAGCGTTCGTACAGCAAGCAAGGCAAGCACTAAGATGAATGGTGTTAAGTGGTAGCATTTGGTAATTGAGCAACATTTTCTCAGTTTAATCTGATAGTCTCATATATGTCTCGAGCATTTCGAGTCTTGCTCTTCAGGGGGCAGTGCCTGCCTAACAACATGAGATTGGATGATGTGAATCAATGCTGGTCACAGGAGCTAATGGATTTCCAAAGTTTTCTGTAGGCATCAGTCAGTATAATGTCCCTTAAGTAAATGGCCGTCTTAAATATGGATGGATGTGTGACCAGTATACTGCCTGGTGTGTAGACCATCAACCTTGTACAGTAGCACCAACCCTACAAGAGAGAATGATCTCTCTTTCACTAGGCTGCTTTTGCTCTGAGTTTAATGTCAGGCTATGTGTCTGATTTAAGCTGAGGGCTTTTGAGGTGGAACACTGTATTTTGATTTATTACAGTTTGCAGGCAATAGGCCAATGTATTATCCAAGTACTGCTATTAACCAAGTTTAGATCGCTCACATCTCTCACTATGCACACACTGGTTGACTGAACTTTGTTGAACCAGCGTGGAATAGACATTGAGTTGACGTCTGTGCCCAGTTGGCTGTCTGCTCTCCTCAGATGATGTGCGCGGATATGATGAGGCATAACTATCCTTATGACATTTAGATGTATTATTGAACAAATTTAAGTTCACTGAATTTTATTCACATTCAACATTCAGTATGTTATATATGTTGTAATTCTGACCAAATCAATTACAGTAAAACCATGCAAATAGCAAAGTGTTATATATAGTTGAATAAAGGTTAAATAAAAAAAAGATTTAAAAAAATTATAATAAAGGTAGTATAAAACTGCTCCTCTACCCACCTTCAGGGCCAACCTCCCTATTCATCCCATTACCTGATATGTATATTTAAAAAATGTCTCAGTCGTAAAGGTTTAATGTGAACAGATATGTCTGGTCATCTTGTTCCTTTTGTATCTGGCTGTCTAAGCTCGTAGGCATTTGTTTTCCATCCTTGACTGTCTGGAGTCAGGAAACACACCAGACAGCATCCCTGTTTTGTCTTTCCGTCTCTACTGCCCTCACACTACTCTGGCACAGAACACTGGCATTTACTGAAAACACACTCAGGGATGTTCCTACTTCCTGGTCCTACCCTTTCCTCAGCACCTGTTTTGGCTGACTGACTTGTGATCAAGTTGAGCAGGGAGCCACAAACCAGTCCCCTCTTCACTAATGAGCAAAGTGTCCTGTGGAACATGCTGGGGGGTGACAGCACGACACCCACCCTCTCTGTTTCAAAGCCAGGAAGCTATAGGGACCAAAGTCAGCGCTGCTTAGAGACACTTTAAAATGTTTCACTGGTGCTTGGATTGAAGAATGAAGAGAGAGAGTGTGTGTGGGGGTTTGAGCTGGACTAGACATGGAACCAGCTGTCATCATCAGAATCCCCGTCTCCCATCCGCCCTTCAGGGAAAGAAAGAAAGAGACAGACACGGAAGCCCTCAGCGTGTGCACAGCACCTCTCAGCACACAGGGCGAGCAGCAGCCAGTGCGGCCTGTTCAAAAGTGACTCTGCTGCTTCACAGATGCCCTTCAACAGAACACCTCCAGCTCAGCTGTGTGCTGCCGGCACATTTGACAAGATGCAGGCTCTCTAGTTAAAGCACTGTCAAATTAAATGTACAAAACAAACTGTGTGTCAGCTAGGCATCGCCTGTGTGATGGCAGTGACGGTGTACTGGGCTGTGTGTGTGTGTGTGCTCTTGCTTATGTGTGTGTTTAATTTGGCTCGGAGGGGGAGAGAGGCACACAGGGAGTGGCAGTGGGGAAGGGTGTCTAATGAGGGGGAGAGCAGTGCCTGTGTCTGACAGGCCACCACTGTGGGACTCTCAAAAGCCACGAGCCAGACACACACAGGACCAGGCACAAGCTAGCAGCCTTTTGATACTGTCTCACGCCTTGTCGTCAAGCCTCCTGTCGACATGAACTGTCTTTGTGTGTTTTTGTTTATTCCAAGAAACCTCTAGGTTATAGGTTTTATACGGTTTAAAATACAGGGGCACAAAATACAGTTATCCTTGTTAAATGAATTCGATAATTATCAATGGTAAGTAATTAATCTCTATTTTGTACAGTATGTATACAATCTGAGGTACTTGTTTCCTTATGTGAATTTCATGCAGTTTCATAGAGTATTTGTAGGTTATAAAATAAATGTATCATCTCCCCCTTATAAGTTTATTTTAATAGTCAGCTTAAAGGTTAAAGGTCCATTGCAGCCATTTTTATCTCAATATCAAATCATTTGTGGGGAACAATTAATTACCTTACTGTGATTATTTTCAATTAAGATTTTCCAAAAAGAAACAAAAATAGCTTCTTAGCAAAGAGCAATTTCTCAATGACGGATTTTGCTAGGACAGTCTGGGAGTGGTCTGAGTGGGGAGGGGAAAACTGAAAACTAGCTGTTATTGTCAAAGGTTTGGAACTCTCTTATTAGTCTATTAACTATTTTACCACCTGGTGATGTCACCAGGCAGGCCAAAACTCCATCCCTCCAAAACAGGCTGAAATTTCAGGCGGTCTATTTAAACAGCTCTTACACTAAAAAGGATATTCCCACTGGGTTTCCACATCATTTCAACCCCCCAAAATCTATGCGATGACGTTGAATCAACATGGAAAACCGATTGGATTTGCAAAATAGTAATCAAAAAAAGGGCATTTCATATTTTTTTGCACAACTTCTAACCAAAAACATTGTTGGTGATTTCGAGTTGAATTCTTGTTAGTTGACAACTCAACCAAATATAAATCAAAACTACACGTTGAACTGAAGTCTGTGCCCAGTGGGTTATCATTATTTTCACAATTTCACAGTATCATTCCAACCTCATAGTTTGGAAATGATATATATATACACAGTACCAGTCAAAAGTTTGTGCACACCTACTCATTCAAGGGGTTTTATAAAAAAATGTTTTACTATTTTCTAGATTGTAGAATAATAGCGAAGACAAATATGAAATAAAACATATGGAATAATGTAGTAACCAAAAAAATGATAAACAATTATTTATTTATATTTTTTATTCTTCAAAGTAGCCACCCTTTGCCTTGATGACAGCTTTGCATACACTTGGCATTCTCTCAACCAGCTTCACCTGGAATGCTTTTCCAACAGTCTTGAAGGAGGTCCCACATATGCTGAGCACTTGTTGGCTGCTTTTCCTTCACTCTATGGTCCAACTCATCCCAAACCCTCTCAATTGGGTTGAGGTCATTGTGGAGGCCAGGTCATCTGGTGCAGCACTCCATCACTCTCCTTCTTGGTCGAATAGCCCTTACACAGCCTGGAGGTGTGTTGGGTCATTGAAAAACTAAGCGCAAACCAGATGGGATGGTGTATCACTGCAGAATGCTGTGGTAGCCATGCGGGTTAAGTGCGCCTTGAATTCTGAAATAAATCATTGACACTGTCACCAGCAAAGCACCCCACACACCATCACACCTCCTCCATGCTTCATGGTGGAAACCACACATGCAGAAATCATCCATTCACCTACTCTGCGTTAATTGAAATGCATTCCAGGTGACTACCTCATGAAGCTAGTTGAGAGAATGCCAAGAGTGTGCAAAGCTGTCAAGGCTAATGGTGGCTATTTGAAGAATCTCAAATCTCAAATATATTTTGATTTGTTTAAACCTTTTTCCCGTTACTACATGATTCCATATGAGTTAATTCATAGTTTTGATGTCTTCACTATTATTCTACAATGTAGAAAATAGTAAAAATAAAGATAAAATAAATAACATTAAAATTAAAACCCTTGAATGAGTCGGTGTCCAAACTCTTGTCTGGTACTGTGTGTATATGTCACGAACGTTGTTGTAAGAATCGGAGCAAAATGCAGCGTGGTTTGGGTTCATCATCTTTTATTATGAGAACCGGCACAAAAACAATAAAGAGTAAAGAAACGAACATGCAGCTCTGTCGTGCTCAAAGGCAACAATACAAAAACAAACAAGATCCCACAACAAACAGGTGGGAAAAGACTGCTTAGATCTGATCCCCAATCAGAGACAACGATAGACAGCTGCCTCTGATTGGGAACCATACCAAGCCAACCTAGAAATAAAGAAACTAGAATGCCCACCCTAGTCACACCCCGACCTAGCCAAAATAGAGAATAAAGGATCTCTAAGGTCAGGGCGTGACAGTATATATATATATATATATAAACACAGCAAAATCATGTTTTTGACTGCACCGCACCTTTAATAATCCACATTTTCACACTATTCTCGCCATCTCTTTATATAATCTTTTCATGAGAGGTAAACACACGGTAGGTCAACACTCTACCATTAGTATTTGTCCTATGCAGAGGCAAACAGTATGAATTACACTATGATAATGTAGTAGTTAATTGAAATAAATATCAATGATTAATGGCTTTATGCTTATGTAAAGCCAGCTTCCCTGTGGGCTGTGTGGACACAAAACTCCATGTAAATAAAGGGGCAACCTATTCCCTTTGTATTGTACTACTTTTGACCAAGGCCTATAGTGCTCTAGTCAAAAGTAGTGTTCTTTAAAGGGAATAGGGTGCCGTTTGGGCACAAGCTTCATGTAAATAAAGAGGACCTTTGCCTGCCTGCATGGGAGAACAAATGGCCAAGGCAGCATCATCATAATCCTCCTCCATGTGTGCTTAAAAGGGTGGGAGGAGTGTTTAACTTTGCTCCCATTAGTAAAATGTTATGATTTATGCAGTTGCCGGCAGACTAATATCTTTAGAATTTTGCCTAGGAAGCCGATTCATCTTTAAGAGTGATGAGGGGAGGTTGCTCTCTATGCAAAACGCATTAAATCTAAATGAGGAGTCTATTACTCAAATGTGGCTGATAATCCGTTAGCTAGACCCCACTAACTAAGAAGATTTAGATATGTCACAGCGATGACAGCCCCACCTCAGAAGTGCATTACATGAACTTAACTTTCCAGTGACCCCCACCCCCGCAATTTTCCCTGACACACACCACTTATCTGCATACAGTGCATCCTTACAAGCTCACTTAATAGAATTAATTCTCTCTCCCCGTCCACCGTCCCAGTTGCGTGGAGAATGCACAAGGGACTCGTGAGGTGCCTGTGTTTGTGTGAGTATGGTCTATTCATCATGGCTTGATTAACATATAAGGCTTTAATCTCCCTCCCATCTAACATGGTGCTCCTAGTCTCTCAGCTACTCCGCCAGAGATTCAGATCATGCTTTTAGTCACCGCTGCTCTCCTCTTTTCCCGTTGTAGCGATGCTAAATAATTACTACTAATACATGTAATCTGGTTAGTTCTTATTCCAAGAAGAAAATAAAAAAATCGACCTAAAAATAATTTAATGGAGAAAAAAATACAGGTTAACAAAAAGTATAGCAGCACAACCAATAAATAACATTGAAAAATGAATTGAAACAAAGATAAACTGCAGAAGGGAGATGTCTGTGGCCTCTGCAGTAATAACAGATTTCATGGCATGAAAAGGTGGTGGGAAAAAGACTGTCTTTGGAGAGGAAATGGCACTGTGGGGTAGATCAATTTGGCTTCGTTCCCCAGGAAAGGAGAATCCTGTCACCGGGGTCCATCTGAATTTGTCAACACTGTTCTTCAGTCTTTTTAATTGTACTTAGTTATTTACATTTATGATGCTTACAAAATTAGTGATAATAGAGGTAGGATATTTTAGGTCCTCCACTTCTGTTGTCATCTAATTGCCAGTTTAAAATGGACAGAAAACAATGCAATACAGTTTTCTTAGCATCAATATTTTCTCGTATTCCTGTTTCATCAGTGGCTTTTATTAAATATTTTCATGTGTCCCTTTTGAACAATACTATCATAATAAATTAACTAAAGCCAATGAAATGTTTGGAAAGCAAGGAAACACTCAGCCCACGTATTCAGGCGTAGCTACACAGCAGCCAAGAGACAAACGACAAGTCCACAGTACATCTTGTTGTTCCATGATCCATGATAATATCAAACAATCACATAATCCATAACAGCATCAGCAGCTCAATAATTATAATGATAAACTGACGGTTCAAATAACTGCTTTCTCAAAAATGGCATATGCAAGGCATCATTTAGGCAGCTATAATCTGCATTATGAGAAACTGTATTGATGTGATATATTCCAGCTACAGTGGGCATGCAGTCAGCAGGACTCCTGCTCTAAGCCTTGGATGTCCACTCCACTCCAGCCAAAGGAGCAAGGCAACACTAGAGCGCTGCAAAATCGGTGACCTATACAAGGCAGATCTTGTTTTGAATGGCCGTTTGGTACTAATTAATGGACTAGGATTCATTCCTGGCCGTGAGTTAAACCAACGGTATGAATTAAACATGGTGCATCCTTCGTCTTGGCACTGCAAACTCAAGGAGGCAAAACAATATGGAACGCCGGTGACCGCCGCTGCCATTCAGGGCTAAATGCATCACGAAGTGCACTTCACTTGACCCTACCCCCCTGCGCATAAATTGCTATCTCCATGGTTGCCAGTGGCATTAGCACCCAACAAGATCACCTCGGCTGACAAAAGTTAATTTGCGCTAATGATGCTTTATTTCCCCCATTACATTAAATCATCTTGTTCTTCCCTATTCACTGTCTGCTATGTATGTGCCAGGACAGCCAGGCCAGCATGGTTCCTTCCTTCCTGCTACAATGTCATTAAATAATAGAAACCTTATCTGGAAAATATTACAGCTCCTTTACATGATCTAGGCACTATTTACCTGACCCTTAGCCATCCTCTCTACAATGTAGTACAGTCAGTGTGGCTGCTGCCACTGCTGGAACCTACTCTTGATGATCCAACATGGCCTTATGCAGGCGTTTGGATTGCATTCTTGTGTATAGAAATAGATGGGACATTTTTATTTTCTGTTTGATATTCTGTTTAGTCCCTGGCTACAATAGCAAATTCAGGAGATTTGGACATAGTCTCCACTTCCTCTCTGAACCTACAAGTGAATTCAGGAGGAGTGAAATACAACCTTTCCAATTTGAGGGTGGCAAAAACATATAATGAAATTGCAATGATTGTATGAATCCCTCATCAAGCATTTTCCCCACAGCCGCATAACAAAGGACTGGAGAGAACGATGTGGAGATACTGTGCTCTGTTAGATATTGTACATAATCCTGTAATTACTAGTAGTACTGCAGTTAATTTGAGAGAGAATATCTGTTTACACATGAGCACTATATGCACATAACATTTTTAACGACGCAACTGTAACGAGTGAGCTGAGAGTCGGGAAGCAAGTTCAGGGAGTGAGTGTTTTAATAAATTTTAAAAACAATTAACACGAAACACAAACAACGCACTGACATGAAAACAGAGTCAATAACACCTGAGGAAAGAGCCAAGGGGAGTGACAGATATAGGGAAGATAATCAAGGTGATGGAGTCCAGGTGAGTGTCATGAGGTGCAGGTGCGCGAGAAGATGGTGACAGGTGTGCGGGATAATCAGCAGCCTGATGACCTAGAGGCCGGAGAGGGAGTATACGTGACAGCAACACAATGGTCTTATTTATGATGTATGCTTAAGTTGGGGATTATAGTCATTAAGCCTAGTAACAAATAGATTTAACATGAATGAATAAATGAAGGCTTGCTAGGGAAGCTAGTGTGGGTGTAAAATACTACTATACACTCTCTACACTTTTGCTTTGTTTCCCTACAGAAGCCATATCATCCTATATAGTAAAGGAAAGTTGTGTTCAGAGTCTGAGTGCACAGGCCTCCCATCACATAAACTCTAAAACTTCAATGTCATTAACCTTTGATTAATGAAAGAAATGATTTTAGTCTGAAAAAGAAACATTAAATGACACGTTGCAGCACATTCATAAGGAGTAATTTTACAATTGGTTTAGAATTATGGATTCTGCATCTGGGAATCTGTTTGAAATAATAGGCAATATTAATTTGTTATCTTTAATTGTTCCCGAGGAGAGGCTTTTAGTATGATGACATGAATCTATTAGAAAAGTGTTTTTCCATTTACATAAAACAGACATGAATAATTCTATTTGGACTGTTTTCAGGGGGACGGGGGGGATCAAGGTTATTATAGTAAGCTGAAACTAAAACTAATCATGAAAAAACTATTCAGTAAATTGAAATAAAATAATCAACAAACAGGTTTGAAAAACTATATTGAAACTATTATCTTTGACTCCATAATAAAATAAAATCCATCATGAATTATGTTAAAGTTCTTTTCTAAACTTTGGTAAAAAATCTGGCGGTTTCAATGGGGTTATCCAACTACTGAATCTGGCGGGTAAATGCGACCAGGAGATGGCGATGTTTCAAATAAGCCTAGCTTGTGTATCACTATCACTAGCTATCACTAGCTAACAGCAGAACAAGTTGTCTGGTTAGCTAACTTGAATCTTCTTACATGTACTACTAAAGTTAAAACGGAGTGCCTGCGGATTAAATTTGTGCAAATGTATGATTCTCTACTTTAAGCACAGTCTCTTCTCTGCTCAGGAAAAAGGCTACACTGGCGAATGCTGCGTGTTTAATAAAGTTAGATCAAAGCTGAATCAATGTAGGCTAAAGATCACATCATGTTAGAATTACTCATAACAGAACCGAATATAATAGCATGGTATAATGTTACTATAAGGCAAAAAACACCACCTAATTTCTTATGAAATTTCTGGATGATTGTGCGAATGGTCAATTTCTTCTCTCGTGTGGCGCCACCAGGCAAAATATATGTTTTGATTGAAACTAAACACAGATAGGCTATGCTACAGTTTGTTAACACCATCTGATCTCAAATTCACTCACTGCACATAATTCAAAACAACACTGTAGGCTACTTCGAAACATGGGCGAGAGAGGGTTTCATCTGGCCATATCTTTTCATCAGTCTTTGCACAATTCCTTTTAAATTCAAGTCACATTGAGATTGACTTTATAATTGAAACCTAACCTAACCTAACCCATCTGTCACGACTTCCACCGAAGTCGGCTCCTCTCCTTGTTCGGGCGGCGTTCGGCGATCGACGTCGCCGGTTTTCTAGCCATTGCCGCTCCATTTCTCATATTCCATTGGTTTTGTCTTGTTCCATTACACACCTGGTTTTCATTCCATAATTACTGCATGTATTTAGTCCTCTGTTCCCCTCCATGTCTTTGTGTGTAATTGTTTGTTTGTGATGTGGATTATTGTCGGGCGCTTTACTTTTGCCATGTTCCGTGTTTTTGGCATGTTATTGTTTTTATGTGCTGTATTTTGTGTAATGGAATTAAAGTGCGCCTGTTCACTACACTCTGCTCTCCTGCATCTGACTTCGCCTCCCGTACACACCCGTGACACCATCACCCTATGTCTTACTGTATTACTGATCGCCATTGCAAGAAGTGATGTCCCAAAAAACACGTACACAAAAAAGTGTCTCCTAGCCTCCCACGCATGCTTTCTGTCCGTAACACGAAAACTGAAACTAAATAATATAAAAACAAAATATAAATATTTGGACACAATTCAAACTAAATACAAACTAGCAAATCTGTTCTGAAAACTAAGTGAAAATAAACTGAATTTCTAATAGAAATATAAACACAAAACTATAATAACCTTGGACGTGACCTTTTATAAGTTCTGCTGTTGTGGCGCACATGAATCTATCTGCTTGAATACAAGCATGCTCCCAATTTCAAAAGGAAGTTTTGTAGAAATACATAAATTCTTGGCCATGACTAAACATTTTCTTATGAACAGACTATAGCCTATCTGGAATGGAGTATATGTGTTACATTGTTGCTGCGTCTTATATGTAGAACATATTTCAAAATTAGTTGACAGACTGTGTCTCTGTGTACTTGTATGTTACATGTATTTTTTTAGATTGCAGCACACATTATCAATTGATGGAACAGATATTTTCTGAATCTTAATCAAGTACAGTACATTCTCCACAGTGACCTTTTAGAGGCAGTTGAGTTAAATATATATGTGGTAGCACTTTATAATAACTCCAGGTAATAAAACATTTATTAGTAAATAGTTTATTAATCATTACTCCATTCACCAGATGATTAATATAGGTCCTTATAAAGGATTTACTAATCATTAGTTCAGTCTTGTTGCCAGGGCCTTAGCCAGGGTCTGCCTTCATAAGAAATGTTTAGAAAGTTGAAGCTGATTTACTGCATTTCTACACAGTTTAAAAACCCATAAATGTTATTTGGAGAACAGTAAAAACAAGCAAAAATTACTCCAGCCATTATCACATTGGTTGCTGTAACTTAACCTCAGTCAATCTACAAACACATAGCCTATTAGCTATACAATTAGCTGCTACACATTAACTCATCACAGGAATGAATAACTACAATTGAATACATACTGAGGGATCTGTTAGCAGAAAAACTATTTTATTAACAAAAGGTAAACAAATAAGTTTGCTATCCATACCAAACTTTAAATTGTTTCCAGGCACTAGCATTTTGTCCCATCCTAAATTGATTTAGACATGATTCTTCCACCCCCTGGCTGAGTATAGAGAGAAATATGATGTATCCTATTGCCCTGGTAGAGGTGGTCTTCACTGATATATCACTTAAACAATGTAAACTACGCTTTGGTCCTATTATGTCTCACACAATCTCTATTTGGCGCAAAATTGAAAAACAATGGCTCACTTCTTTTTTTTTTTCTCTCTTTTTACATACTACAGTATTATTGTTACTTTTTGGCTCTGTGTTATGATCATGGTGACCAATACTTTGTATTTGTGTTTTTCTTATTTTTGATTGGCAGCCCACAGATGAATGCGAGCCAACTATTAAATCATATGTACTTATGTATTGTGCATATAGTCCCCCCAACAAGAAAAAAAATATATAAAGATTTGGCCACCAAAAAAACAAAACTATAATTTAATAAATAGTGAGGGATTAACAAAAGGTAAACAAATAAATTAGCTTTACAGAAGAAGAAAACAAGTATTCAGTTTTACAGCAAATTCCCTGCAATTCTACACATTTTGCGATGGGGTGGGGAGACATTTTTGCAGTTTTAAAGCAAATTTCCTGTAATTTTACACATTTTGCCATGATTTATGCCAGGTTAATGTGATATCTGAGCGAAAGTGACTAACAAAATCGACGTGGACCCCCTGTAGCTCAGGGGTCCCTGGGCATGTTCCCTGCGCACCCGGTCAGTATTTCGGACGTGATTACTACAAGTTTAGATAGCTGGTTAGACTAATTTACCAATCAATTATTTTTTACTGACATGGGCTAATTGAGTGACTGTCAGTGATTGAATATATATCATGAGGAAAACTGCTCTCCCATACACAACAATTCATACTGTCTAACAACTGCCTTCACAAGACTTTTCACACCTTCTTTAGCCCCACCAGCCCATTCCCTTTGTTGACTGATCTTTCCTCTCAAAAGCAAATATTTTTGTGGACATCTTGTCTATTTAAAGTCATCTCTCATTGATCAAGACAGGTGGGTGTCCACCCAAAAGTGCTGCATGTCATGATGACAGAGACCTGAGAAGACTTGAATTAGACATGATGGCGGTGCACATATTGTTGGAATACTTTATGGAGCAAAAAAGTATTTTATTGTTTTTTTGTCTTCCCGGTCAAATCCTGTCCTGCACTGGTCAAGCCTCCGACACTTCAACTCATGCCTCATACCCTCATTCAATCTCTGCTGTGATCCCTTTCCAACACTGTGTAAGTAACCCTATCTTTCCCATTCCCCATAATTTTGTACTATAAATGTCTTTATTAACTGCTTTAGGTTAAAATAATAATGAGTCTTTGACGATTTCTGAAAAACTCTTTGTCATCTCCGAGCCTATACCGTGGGTCTCCCATCCTCCTCAATTGTTCAAGTCACTAGCTTCCACAGGTTGGGTAATTGTTCTTTTGAAAAACGAATGAAAGCGCAAACCAGATGGGATGGCGTATAGCTGAAGAATGCTGTGGTAGCCATGCTGGTTAAGTGTGCCTTGAATTCAAAATAAATCACAGACTGTCACCAGCAAAGCACCCCCACACCATCACACCTCCTCCTCCATGCTTCACGGTGGAAATCACACATGCAGAAATCATCCATTCACCTACTCTGCGTCTCACAAAGACACGGCGGTTGGAACCAAAAATTGACTCAGATCAAGGGACAAATTTCCACTGGTCTAATGTCCATTGCTCGTCTTTCTTGGCCCAAGCAAGTTTCTTATTATTATTGGTGTCCTTTAGTAGTGGTTTCTTTGCAGCAATTCTACCATAAAGGCCTGATTCACGCAGTCTTCTCTGAACAGTTGATGTTGAGATGTGTCTGTTACTTGAACTCTGTGAAGCATTTATTTGGGCTGCAATTTCTGAGGCTGGCAATTCTAATGAACTTTACCTCTGCAGCGGAGGTAACTCCGGGTCTTCCTTTCCTGTGGTGGTCCTCATGAGAGCCAGTTTCATCTTAGCACTTGATGGTTTTTGCGACTGCACTTGAAGAAACATTCAAAGTTCTTGAAATTTTCCGGCTTGACTGACCTTCATGTCTTAAAGTAATGATGGACTGTCGTTTCTATTTGACTGATCTTTATGGACTTGGTCTTTTACCAAATAGGGCTATCTTCTATATACAAACCCTACCTTGTCACAACACAACTGATTGGCTCAAACTGATAAATGTTATTTTAAGAAGGCACACCTGTTAATTGAAATGCATTCCAGGTGACTACCTCATGAAGCTGGTTGAGAGAATGCCAAGAGTGTGCAAAGCTGTCACCAAGTCAAAGGGTGGCTACTTTGAAGACTCTCAAATATAAAATATATTTGGATTTGTTTATGTCACGACTTCCTCCGAAGTCGGTGCCTCTCCTTGTTCAGGCGGCACTCGGCGGTCGGCGTCGCCGGTCTACTAGCCATCGCCGATCCACTTTTCTTTTTCCTTCTTTTTCCTTGTCTTTGTTTTCACACACCTGTTTTCCATTTCACAATTATTTGTTCCTGTATTTAAACCCTCTGTTTCCCCCATGGTGTTGTGCGGGATTATTTCATGTTCAGTTAGGATTATTTGATGGCTGGTTTTTTGACGGGTGCTGTGTTCACCCGTGCGTTATCTTTACCGTCTTGTTTTGGTCAAGTGTAATTGTTACCTTGTGCCTGTAACGGTTGTCGTCGGAATGAAAAGGATCGGACCAAGGTGCAGCGTGGTACGTGTTCATGATATTTATTTTAACTCAGAACACTAAGACAAAATAACAAAAATAGACCAACACGAAACAGTTCTGTCTTGTGCAGACACAAAGACAGAAAACAACTACCCACAAAACCCATGTGGCAAGAGCTACCTAAGTATGGTTCTCAATCAGAGACAACGATAGACAGCTGCCTCTGATTGAGAACCACACCCGGCCAAACAACAAAGTCATACAAAACATAGAACACAGAAAATAGAATGCCCACCCCAACTCACGCCCTGACCAAACCAAAATAGAGACATAAAAGGATCTCTAAGGTCAGGGCGTGACAGTGCCTTGTTGAGTACGTTGCTCACTCATTCTGCTCTCCTGCGCCTGACTTCATGCACCAGCTACACTCACCTTCTGACAGTTTAACACTTTTTTGGTTACTACATGATTCCATGTGTGTTATTTCATAGTTTTGTCTTCACAATTATTCTATAATGTAGAAAATAGTAAAAATAAACCCCCTTGAATGAGTAGGTGTCCAAACTTTTGACTGGTACTGTATATGACTATGTCCTAAATGGCACCATATTCCCAAGATAGTGCATTACTTTTGACCAGAACCAGGCATAGTGAACAGGGTGCCATTCGGAACATGGGGCATTTCTAGGATTTGAAGACATAGTCCGGCACAGTGGACACGTCATTATTAACATTAAAACTAGTGGTTTTGGTTCCAATCGTTTTTTCACAGAGTGAATTTTACAAACACTTCAAACTAAGTACGTGGTTGGTGTAGGCTTACCTTGGCATGACGTTTGATAACGACTACAAATTCCTGCAGGAAGATCCTGCACGTCATCTCTAGCCGACACTGTCAGCTACCGTTCACCAGCACGATCAGAGACCTTTGCCCAATCCATGATGAATCCATCTGCTGTATTGAAATTAATTGAATAGTGTTGAATTTCTACCATCCTTTTTCTCTGTTTTAGCTAGTCACTGACTACACTTTAGCTAGCTATTTAGCAGAGCAGTAGATAAACAAATCATATTGTAGTACTTAGCCTGGATAATTGTTTGTACAGTATTTCAAGTTTGGTATCTATTTCAGACCTCATGGCATTGGGATGAAGTTTATCCTGTGTCGGTGAGTGTAGCTATTAAGTTAAGTTTGAGCATCGTGGCAATACAATGTGTTCCATACTGCTGTCAACATTCTACAAGGAAAGAGACACTTAATCAATTATATAATCAGTAACCAGATTACCCTGGATACCAGACTTAGATGACTGATAACTCAGTTCAAGAATGTTGTCATTGATGAGAATGAATCCAAAAATCTATTGACATTCAGAATTGACTTTGTTTAGAAATCCAGCCTGTACTGTAGTTTCATGACCAGAGATAAATCTTCAAAGGCACAGTATTTATTTATTCTGAGTGGTACATGCATTCACACAGTCTTGATTTATAGGATCCTTCCCACTGTATGATTGATATGTCAAGTGATAAAATCCCCAGTTATCAATTCAAAGTTTATGGAAAAACTGCACTTGTCCTCATGTGAAAATTACAGTTAATTAAATATTCTACAGCTGTAATGTCATCAATCAATTCAAAATGTATTTATATAGCACATTTCTTACAACAAATGCATTTCAAGGTGTTGAAAGTCATGCATTGAAAGGCATGTGGTACTTAACATCTTTCCTCTTGGCAGGTCTCTATTGGTGACCAGAGGATTCTCTACCACATGGGAATGCCTCCGTGGAGCTCATAAGTGTACCCATGCAGCCTATTTTGGCGGTTCACAATATCGGCCATACGTATGTGGAATGTGAGTGGAGGAAGCCAGCCGCACCCAATCAGGTGCAGGTAGTGGAGGGCCTGTACCCGACCAAAGACTACAACCCTCTGTCCCTAGAGCCCACAGAGGAGGATCTTCAGTGGGTAAGGAACCGTTTCTGGGGCAGGTTCAGTGGAATGGCATTGTCTCCTTGAACCTGATCCAGAACAACCACTACCCTCCCTGTCTGTACCGGACATTGTTAAAAAACAAGGGCACCTGGGTCATACAGGCATCCTGGCTGGCATGGCGCTGTCGGTGGAGCAGCAGGAGGCTATACGGCAGGCAACAGTTGGACAGGGCACCAACCCAAACTGGCACACCACGAGGAGAGGGAAGTTGACGGCCAGCAATTATGGAGCAGTGGTTAGGGCCAAGCGTGTTACTCTATCAGTCGTTGGATAGGGTGTTGTCTGTAAAGTGGGGCACAGATAACAACGAGGAGGACATCAAGGCATGCTACTTGTTGATGAGAGTTTGCATGTAGAAATGTGGAGGTTTTTCCCACCCTGGGCCTTGAGTGATTACATCAAAGCTTGCGACAGGATTTGTACTTCTGTATGATAGCCACATTAGCGGCTAATTAACGTTTCATCTGGGAAGGGGGGTAATTACAGGAGAATATATTGATAAAAGCAACCTTGTCTGATAGAGATTTGCGCGGTTATCAAAAAGTCATGCCAGCCTACATGAAACACAGACCTTATAAGAAGTAGTTCTAAAATCCCCTACGGAAAAATGAATGGTGGAAAAACAATTCGAACTGTTTCCAGGTTTTACCGCTAGGTTTTATGGATATTATGACTCATACTGTGATACTCAATTTGGGGTTTAGCCCAAAGCAAGTAGGGATGCCCGGGGGCATCCTAAATATCAACGGCTAGTGCATGAATTTGGTACACTTTTAGATGAACATTGAGAGATTAGATCTAATAAGATATTTTTTTGTGACAAATGTTTTATTTCGTTTGTAATTTTTTGAATGGGGCTTACACAGGTACATATATAATATACAGACTAATATCAATTAATATATTCAGTTATTATATTTTCTGTTCCTATTTTCACATATACATTTTTGTTGATCTACTAACAATTTTGTACAAAATAAATACAAATACACCTTCCACAGCAGCAGTGGTGGAAAAAGTACCCAATTGTAATTGTCACACCCTGACCTTAGAGATCCTTTTTATCTCTATTTTGGTTTGGTCAGAGCGTGAGTTGGGGTGGGCATTCTATGTTTTGTGTTCTATGTTTTGTATTTCTTTGTTGTTTGGCCCGGTGTGGTTCTCAATCAGAGGCAGCTGTCTATCGTTGTCTCTGATTGAGAACCATACTTAGGTAGCTCTTGCCCACATGGGGTTTGTGGGTAGATATTTTCTGTTTTGTGTGTCTGCACCAGACAGAACTGTTTAGTTTGTTCTGCTTTGTTATTTTTTGTTCTAGTGTTCAGGTTTATTAAAAATCATGAACACGTACCACGCTGCACCTTGGTCCTCTTCTGCAAACAGCCGTTACAGTAATACTTGAGTAAAAGTAAAGATACCTTAACAGAGAGGTTTTAAATATACTTAAGTATCAAAAGTAAATGTAATGGCTAAAATGTACTTAAGTATCAAAAGTAAATGTATAAATAATTTCTAATTCCTTATATAAAGCAAACCAGATGGCATAATTTTCTTGTTTTCGACATTTAAGGATAGCCAGGGGCACACTCCAATACTCAGACATCATTTATAAAAGTAGCATGTTTGTTTAGTGAGTCTGCCAGATCAGAGGCAGTCAGGATGACCAGGGATAAGTGCGTGAATTGGACCATTTTCCTGTCCTGCTAAGCATTCAAAATGTTACGAGTACTTTTGGGTGTCAGGGAAAATGTATGGAGTAAAAAGTACATTATTTTCTTTAGGAATGTAGTAAAGTAAAAGTAGAAAAAAAATGGTAAAGTACAGATACCACAAAAAACTACTTAAGTACTTCACACAAGTTGGTGTACAGGCACTTCACAAACGTGCCTGTACACCAACTTCCCCGCTCGTGTAACATACTGCACCCACTGCCAACTGTTCAGTATGCCTATCCCTGGCATGACCTTCTATTACAGAATGCATTTTGTCTGCCTTAATTTCTTTCACAATTGTTGCATTGACCTCTTGGGAGCAGTTCTGGATCATCTCATTTTGAGAGACTGGGGACAGGTAAGTGCTGTGAGAAGAGGCCCTGTAATTTTGGAGGAATGGATCGAATTGTGAAAGGACCTTCATGAACTCCAGAAAGTTCCGCTGGTTATTACTTGACTCCATCTCCTCGTGACCACGGAAGGGTACACCCTCTTTCCCTAAGCCACTAATCAACGGAAGTACTCCCGTCTCTCCTGAGTCTCACACACACTTGCAGCTTGCAGTTGCTCTACAACGTCTCGATGCTCTACACCAGTGTTTCCCAACTCCCGTCCTCCAGTACCCCCAACATTTTTGTCGTAGCTAGGGACAAACATACCTTATTCAACTCATTGAGGGCTTGATGATTAGTTGACAAGTTGAATCAGGTGTGCTTGTCCAGGGCTACAATAAACATTAGTACTGTTAAGGGTACTTGAGGACTGGAGTTGGGAAACACTGCTCTACACTACTCCTATAACTTTTCCAGGACACCATTGTAGCGTTGTGCATAGCGGTTTTCTCATGGTCATGGAATGAGTCCAGAGCTGTCTTCCAATTTGTGTACCCTGTGCTGATCAATGTATCCTTATTGTTTCTGCTGTGTTCTCTTCCATAGTCTACAGCAGAGCTCTCCAACCCTGTTCCTGGAGAGCTACCGCCCTGTAGGTTTTCACTCCAACCCTAATCTAGCACACCTGACTCTGGTTGATAAACTGAATCAGTTTAGTTACAATTGGGGTTGGATTGAAAACCTACAGGAGGGTAGCTCTCCAGGAACAGGGTTGGAAAGCCCTGGTCTACAGGAAAGCCAGAAGGCTGCATTTCTCTCAATTGAGTATTCTAACTAATCAAAGGTTTCAAACCACTTGTGTTGAAAGGCCCTCTTTTGCAATCCATCACAGTCGAAGGGATACTGGGGTAGCTTAACTTGTTTTCGGCCTGTGTCTGGGTCACCAAAACCATCCTCTTCCCTACCAGTTGCCCCTGGCTGCTGCTGTTCTAAGTGCTCCACTGGCCTGCTGTTCTCATCTGTCCTTCTCCTTGGCTTCTGCAAGGTAAGAGGTGCAACACATCATTAGTTAGTTTTAAAGTTACTGTATACTGACACGACCAGGGCAACTCAACTGTAAAGAAAAATGTAAGTGTCCATTAAGACTCACACAGCTCCGAACATGACAGATAAGAAGCTACATAACCTATATGAATATAAAATTCTCTTAAGGATCCGTCCCTTTTTTTCAATTTTCGCCTAAAACGACATACCCAAATCTAACTGCCTGTAACTCAGGTCCTGAAGCAAGGATATGCATATTCTTGGTACCATTTGAAAGGAAACACATTGAAGTCTGTGGAAATGTGAAAGGAATGTAGGAGAATATAACACAATAGATTTGGTAAAAGATAATACAAAGGGAAAAAAACTGCATTATTCCAGCCCAGCTGCAAATCAAGATTTTGGCCACTAGATGGCAGCAGTGTATGTGCAAAGTTTTAGACTGATCCAATGAACCATTGCATTTCTGTTCAAAATGATGACTGCCCAAATGTGCCTAAATTGTTTATTAATAACTTTTCATGTTCAAAACTGTGCACTCTCCTCAAACAATAGCATGGTATTCTTTCACTGTAATAGCTACTGTAAATTGGACAGTGCAGTTAGATTAACAAGAATTTAAGCTTTCTGCCAATATCAGATATGTGTCAGGTTTTGGCCAGGACTGTTCAGGTTTTGGTCACTAGATGTCCCTATTGCACCTTTTTTGTACCTTTTGTTTTTTCCTTGCTCTAATTATTGTTTGCACCTGTGTGTCGTTCCCTTGTTAGTATTTAAACCCTGTGTGTTCCTCAGTTCTTTGCTCAGTGTTTGTATGTTAGCACCCAGCCCCAGCCTTGTTGTGAACATATATTTCTCTTATTGGATTTTCCAGAGGTTCTCTGGTTTAGTGCTTGTGTATTTTTGAGTAGTCTTTTGAGGTTTGTTTTTCCCTGCTGTTTTTGCCACTTTGTGGAGTTTCTTTGTATTTTGGAGGATATCCATTTTGTGCCTCTTGGCTTTATTTTTGGACGTGGTGGATTTATATTCTTTGCCTGAAGATCTTGTCCTTTTATTAAACCACCATCTCTAGTACTGCTGAGTCTGCCTCATCTTCTGGGTTCTGCCGACTATTAGTGACTGTTTCTCTCACCGGGTCCTGACAATATGTCTATGTCCTGGGAAATTCTCTTGTTAGTTACAACCTCATGCTAATTGCATTAGCCTACGTTAGCTCAACTGTCCCGTGGATGGGACACCGATCCCTATTATTTAAGGGACGAGCCAAAAATGTTTAGCTGTAGAATGGAATGGGTTATAAGACCTCTATGATTCATTTAATTTAGTCAGTTCTACCACCTCAACATTGCCCATTTTAAACATGGTTAAATATCTAGTTGTAGTAAAGTTCAGCTTCAGTCCACAGGGGGGCACTGTGTCACTGTCAGAAGATATGTGCTTCAGTCAGAATTTTTTTTTCAGTCAGAATTTTTTTTCCTAATCTCTTCGGTCAGTAGCTACTGAAGTGACTAGCCAGCTAAACTAGCTACAGAAACGAAACCCATAAAAATACATATATTTTCCTAATATCATAACTTATGTCAACATCCTTATGTCAACACCTACCATTAAATAACTCTGACTGACAACCAATAGCTTATGGATGCTAAGCGCTAACGTATTAGCATTAGCCAACCCTTATGATACCATAATAATAATAATAATTAACCCTTATGCTACCATAATAATAATAATAATAATTATGGCTACCACCAACCCTGCACAAACTCTGCTGCTATTGCACTTTAACTTTCTGGCTGTTCTGCCATCTCCACCTCATTCCCTGCTACCCTGCTCACACTCGATTTGCTTGCTTTTTTTGCCTCTCTTTCAGAAGAAGTTCCAAATATCCATATTTTCTCTGTGCTATGCTGCAGACTCTGACTGAGTGACAGTCGTTTATCTTAGTGCTGACTAGAAATGTGAACGTCGCTGTAGGAGTGGGGGAGGGGTCAATGGACGTGAGTGTGCAACTGCATTGTGAAATCTCAACCAATCACAGCAGGCACCAGATCGTCACTCCAGGGGCTTTTTACGAAGCCTGCTACTACCTAGTGCAGTATATTGTATTGTTAATTTTTGTCATAAAAATTTGTCTGTAAAAAAATGCTTAAATACTGCATAGCTCAAGTGATGCACGGTTATGGAAACTCATATCAGACGTACAGCCTGAAATTAAAAAAATTATACAAATATTTATTTTGTTGGACCATCAAAAGGTTCAGGGCTGGACCAAAAACATCCAGGCCTTACGACGCCACTGTTTGGGACTCAACCTACTTCTGCAGCTCTGAGATGCATCCTATTATTTATCCCCCTCCTAGGCAACGGGAGAAAGTCTGATGTCACCAATAAGACAGTAATCCAGTTGTCCATGAGTGACATACAGTGGAACTGGGGCTGAGGATATCTGACATACAGTATCTATGAAAGCAAAGGGTCATGAGCTACTGAATGATGGCTCAACAGTTCAAATGACAAGCCCATTATTAGTTCCTGCTTTGACATCTGCTCCAAAATGAAGGCTTGACATTTTGCTTCGTAATTCCGAGACAGTCTCTCTCCAGTATGGATTTGATATTTGTTGAAGGTCTATCCTTTCTGATTCTCTCTAACATATCTCTAACAACACTCACGATGAATGGTCGGGAATATTCAAGTCAGACATTGATATTATTGGTCATATTCAGAAAGCTCTCTTAGGTCTGGGAGTCATAGCGACCACGTATCCTTTCACTGTGGATTTTTTTATAGACGAGAGCAATGCAAAATTATGTGTCCTAGCCTTGTATGATCATTTTCAGGGTTCTGCTCGTAAAAACATGAACCCCATAGCCTACATATTTGGCATTTCCTGATCCATCACATGATTTACGGTCAAATAAGACAGTTACATTAACAATTAACCATAAACACCATTGCTGTAGACTCTCTTGGCTCTTGACACCCAATGAGTTAAGTAGCCTTTTGCATGGGTGACATGTGAATGAAACATAATAAAGGTAATTTACTGCAAGGCAAATTCCATAGCTAAAGGGTTCCCATGTTAAATAGCTCTTTGACCTTTAGCGGCTGATTTCATAAAGAAGGCACAATCAGATTAGTCCAGGGAGGGAAAGGTCAAGCGCATTCACAGTTGTGGCCGTTCGGCTCGACCATGTAGAGATTGTTTCAAAGTGGCATCCCGGAAAGCACCTATTGGCTCCAAGCGAGGGGGCAGTTAGCCTTTGTGGCCCCAAGAGCCGTTTACATAAAGGGCAAGATCATGACATGATTCGCATGTTCTTTTTATGTCCCAAATGGATACCTGGCTGAGAACATCTTCAACCTCAGTGATCCCCTCTAAGACATTTTTCTTGGTTTCTCTGTTTCTATTAATGGGCTTAGAAAATGGCGTTATTCAATTCTATAGAATGAACCAGATGCTGACTATCCTCAAACCTTATCACGTTGTCTGTCTCCCCATCACCTCAAGCCTTTCTGCCATGATTGTACCCTGCTACCACTGGACTTTAAATTACATGTCATTCCATTATATTCATCCCTCTTACACCTCTCGAGTGTCCCTTTTACTCCAAAATGAAGTCACATATAACCTGTAAATTGCTGTAGGGCACTAATCGTGGGACGGGAGAGATGGAGAATGGCTTTAATCTAAATGAAGGGAAGAGGCAGCAGACAGTGCTTGTGCCCCAAATGGCACCCCATTCCCTATAGTGGCACTTTCTGACCAGAGCCCTATGGACCCTGGACAAAAGTAGTGCACTATGTAGGGAATAGTGTGCCATTTGGGATGCAGTCAGTGGCTGTGAAGGGGGATGATGCAATCAGTCGCCACAGCACAGACCACATTAACTCTGACTTTACCTCTCTGCTCACTCACTTTCAGACAGATGTCTCTCTCACACACCTCTTTGGCATGTCTCTTAGTTTGTCTTTGTAGCAATGTCATAAACGTGCAATAATTATCTGTAGCCTACAACTTCTTTGTAATTGTACGAAATCTGACACAGCGCTAATGGAGGATATTAATATAAACATGATGCATAATGTGCAATGCATGTATAATGCCTTCTATCAAATCTTAGTGTATTAAATTATCATTTATAACAGTCATTTATATTATCATTTATAACAGTTCATTGGTACACAATATATACAACCGTATGTGGACACCCCTTCAAATTAGTGGATTCAGCTATTTCTGCCACACCCGTTGCTGACAAGTGTATAAAATTAAGCACACAGCCATGCAATCTCCATAGACAAATACTGGCAGTAAAATTGCCTTACTGAAGAGCCCAGTGACTTTCAATGTGGCACCGTCATAGGATGTCACCTTTCCATCAAGTCAGTTTGTCAAATTTCTGCCCTGCTAGAGCTGCCCCGGTCAACTATAAGTGCTGTTATTGTGAAGTAGAAAGTCTAGGTGCAACAACGGCTCAGCAGCGAAGTGGTAGGCCACACAAGCTCACAGAACGGGATCGCCGGGTGCTGAAGCATGTAAAAATTGTCTGTCCTCGGTTGCAACACTCACTACCGAGTTCAAACTACTATCGCATGGCAAGTGGTACCGGAGTGCCAAGTCTAGGACAAAAAGGCTTCTCAACAGTTTTTACCCCCAAGCCATAAGACTCCTGAACAGGTAATCAAATGGCTACCCGGACTATTTGCATTGTGTGCCCCCCTCCCCCCCCCAACCCCTATTTTACGCTGCTGCTACTCTCTGTTTATCATATATGCATAGATACTTTAACTATACATTCATGTACATACTACCTCAATCAGCCTGACTAACCGGTGTCTGTATGTAGACTCGCTACTTTTATAGCCTTGCTACTGTATATAGCCTGTCTTTTTACTGTTGTTTTATTTCTTTACTCACCTATTGTTCACCTAATACCTTTTTTGCACTATTGGTTAGAGCCTGTAAGTAAGCATTTCACTGTAAGGTCTACACCTGTTGTATTCGGCGTACGTGACAAATAAACTTTGATTTGATTTGAACTGCCCCTGGAAGCAACATCAGTACAATAACTGTTTGTCGGGTTTCCAGGGCCGAGCAGCCCACACAAGCCTAAGATCACCATGTGCAATACTAAGCATCGGCTGGAGTGATGTAAAGCTTGGTGCAATTGGACTCTGGAGCAGTGGAAACTCATTCTCTGGAGTGATGAATCACGCGTCACCATCTGCTAGTCCAACGGACAAATCTGGGTTTGGTGGATGCCAGGAGAACACTACCTGCCCAAATGCATAGTGCCAACTGTAAAGTTTAGTGGAGGAGGAATAATGGTCTGGTTTGGGCTAGGCCCCTTAGTTCCAGTGAAGGGAAATCTTGAAGCTACAGTACAGCATACACAGACATTCTAGACGATTCTGTGCTTCCAACTTTATGGCAACAGATTGGGGGAGGCCCTTTCCTGTTTCAGTATGAGAATGCCCCCGTGCACAAAGCGAGGTCCATACCGAAATGGTTCGTCAAGATTGGTGTGGAAGAACTTGACTGGCCTGCACAGAGCCCTGACCTCATCCTCATTGAACACCTTTGGAAAGAATTGAAATGCAGACTGCGCGCCAGGCCTAATCGCCCAACATCAGTGCCTGACTTCACTAATGCTCTTGTGGCTGAATGGAAGCAAATCCTTGCAGCAATGTTCCAACATCTAGTAGAAAGGCTTCCCAAAAGGGTGGAGGCTGTTATAGCAGCAAAGGGGGGGACCAACTCCATATTAATGCCCGTGATTTTGGAATGAGATGTTTGACGAGCAGGTGTCCACATACTTTTGGTCATGTAGTGTACTTCATAACAGTCTATAATGCATAAATACACAGCCCATGGCCCCTTACAACATATGCTTTCATAATGCACTATTCACAGGTGTCACACAATATCCTTTATCATACTGTAACTGACACAGTCAGTGCTGAGGTACTAATAAGGAAATAACACAAAGATTTACTATTATGATGCTACTATTATGATGCTACTTGTTGAGAGAAAGATGTTTATGTATGCTGCTCATCTTTACAGTACTTCTATACTACAGCCTTCAGTGTGTGTGTGCATGCTATGTGTGTGTGTCTCGGAGTACAGCGTATGAGTACTGTGAGGTGGAGGAGGCAGTTTGTCTTCCATGTGAATCCACAGTGCGGGGCCTGTCAGCGGGTTTTACAGCGCTCCCATTAAGGGCCTGACATGGTTAATGCTGATTGCGTAGGGCGCAGCGAGGACCTGACAGTAACGGTGCGCTGAATGACGGAGATGATGTTAACAAGCTGGAGGAAGCGACTGGGGCCCTTGTTTACAATCTGGGGGTGCTAAACCTGTCTGGGAGATAGGAGATAACCCCCCCCCCCAAACCTAACACCTCCCTGTGTAGCGCTGCCTCCCTCCCTGCCTGCCTGGCACGAACACACCTAGAAAAAGAGCTGCATCGCAGGATAATTAGGGTGCCGGCAAGCAAAGCATCTGAATGTTTCTCCTCAGAGTACCTCGGATAAAACAGAGGTGCCTCGGATACCAAGTAAGGTGTGCCGTGCCCTTCTCTGTTCAAATCAGTTCAGGCTTGTGAATGTCAAAGCAGTGGGGTTGCTATAGATCAAATAGGGTTTTGAACTCTTACAAAGCTATGTTGAACCATAAAAAGGTTTGGACGTATTTGAAGCATGTCTGATTGTTTTTCACCCCTTTTTTCTGGAACTTGCTTTTACCTTGGAACAAAACAGAATGATTAAGCTACACCCAAGTTAAACATAGTAGGCTACACTTTCTACATGTTGGCTAAGTTCAGTCAAATGGGCCTAATTTCGATGATGATCAAGGGACAACATGCTCAAAAACAATTACTGCTGAGAACTCACGTTTCAAATGAAGCTGTAAGGCCATTGCATAAATAAGTCCTCTTGTCAGCCTAGTGAAGTGACAGCTAATGAGCTTCATTAAAATGCTAAACAGGCCTTTTCCCCTCATTTTGCACTTGCTCTGTCCACTGCAAAGTGACCAGCTCGAGAATATTTCTAATTGCAAGTCAATTATGTCATTGAGCCCATTTAGAACTTCATTTGTATGCAAATGTAGGGTTATGGGGAAGGAGAGGGGTTCACCACTCAACAACATTAAATTGTATAAATAGAACATGATCTTAGACTGGGTTGCATGGCTGGGCTAGAGAAACTAGGATTTTATCACTAGCAAACTCAAAGAATGCATCATGTTTCAACATTTAAGAAGATATAAGATGAGTTAGTCTCCTGCTGCTGGCGCTCATTTAGTAAAAATCTGCTCTGCAAGCAGCCTTGCTTACTGTCTGAAACATGAGCTCATCAATTCATCAAATTATCATAAATTGTGGTTACTGAAGTGGGGTGGTCCCAGTAAATGATTTCCCGATGCATCATCCTGCTTTGGTCTTTTTCTGTTGAGTACAGGCTTAGTGGAGCGTAAAGCAGTCTCATCAATAAGTAGCGGTGAAGAGAAGACATGGGGGAGAGCTACAGCGGTACGCCCTCTACTGGTGTTGACTGGAAATCGGCAGACAGCACAATAGACAGTTTCATTTGAGTGCATCATTTTAAAGCTTTTATTTTTATTAAATTGATGCTCATGTGCATTTGGTTCAGGATAAGCTAATGTTGTTGCTAAATGTTGAACACATAAAGGCAGTTCATTTCAAATTTGCCAAGCAGGGGCAGATATGAGGAATGAAGTCTCTATTGATGTGGCCTACAGAGGAAGAAGTGGGCCACACACACATACTACAGCTAGGGAAAGTTCGTTTTAAAGGTGAACTCCAAATTCCAGAAACCGGGCTATTTTCGACATGGAGTCAGATGGAAGGTGCTGTATTTCAAGCTCGTCTGTACGTTTTATTAGCGCATGGTGGAGCTCTGCACAGGAGACAGGGTTGTAAATTAGCTGCCAGAGCTGGCGTCAATACCAGAGAAAATCCTGTGACATTGTGAAGTCTGCCACCCTTCAGCAGTTAATGAATGGATGAAGTTAAGACCATTTTTTGCAAATTCATTACTGTATTGGACTTGACAGGGCAGATTAATAATTGGTTTGTCACCCTTTTTTTCCTTCCAAATGATTAATATGCCTATTGATTAGGGTCTGGCAAGTGTGTGGATAATAAGGAGAAAAATGCATGCACAAGCACTAGGATACAAACATCCAATGGGCACTTAAAGAGTGACCAGTAGTCAAAAACATCGCATCCAACTTAATCAAAGCTGCTATGAGCCATGCTGGTTCTCAGTAGGGGTATCTATACTGTTTAGATATAGTCTGTGTACCACATGACACACTATCCCCTATATAGTGCACTACTTTCGAGCAGAGCCATATAGGTTTCTATTTGGGATGCTGACATAGAGTTGTGTGTTCGATGTGTATAGAGTAGTTATAGATCAGTTATTGTGATCCATAGAGAGTGCAGGTATCATTCAAAGTGAAAGGGCTGTCCATTTAATGCTGCAACTAATATCATAATAGTTATTTTTTCTTTAATGAAAATATACAATAGTTTTTGCAGACATGCATACATTTAATATTTTTGCACACATCCATACATTGAACCTGTATGCCATTTGATCTAAGATAAGTACGCCAGGTAGCCAAGCAGTTAAGAGCGTTGGACTAGAAATTTAAAAGTTTCTGGTTGGAATCCCTGAGACGATAAGTAAAGAATGTGTTCTTGAGCAAAACACTTAACCCTAATTGCTCCTGTAAGTCGCTCTGGATAAGAGTGTCTGCTAAATGACTCAAAAGTTTGTCAAAATGACATGATTGATATCAAAGGGTTGTCCTCTTTATGAAGTGTAATATGTATTTGAGTCAAATGTCTGAAGTATAATTTTAGTACCAGACATACAGTAGCTGTTATTATAACTCAATCAGAAAATAGTTATCATTTTCCACATGACATTTATTTTCTATCAAAACCTCTTTAATTTACAAAATATGTTGTTTTGTCACGAAACACTCATACAGCATCATCAAGGTGTGGAGATAAAGTGCTTAGCACAGCTAGCTCCATTTCACTCCAGCCCAGATTAAGAAAAGCCCCAGCTCCTCTTTACAATAGAGCATTACCATATGAATGTGGCCCAGAGAACACTAGTCTTTTTAGCCCATCAATCTCCTCCGCCTCGTGCAGGAGATCCAGATAACCTCCAGAATATCCCCTCTTAACCTCCATTTGGTGGGATGTATTAAGAAATCGCTGTGAGACAGGGTGTTTGAGCAGCACGCCAGCACTGCCATTATTCTTCCCAAAACGAGTTATAATGCAATTAATCTTGTCCAGGAGGAAAAATATGGCACCTAAGTGAATTTTACATGAAGATCCACCCACTGCTTATCCACCGCGGGCCCTGACTGGTTGTGCAGTAATTGCGTTGTGACACAGAGGATGACTGGGTGAGCTGAAGTAATGCCATGTTCATAGACGGCCATGGTTCAGAAGTTAAAATAAATACATACTGAGGAGACCGTCTTATAGTCCAAAATGACAAAGAAAGGGTAAACTATAGTCAAATAAGAGAGTCAAATAGTACAAAATGAAGAAAAACACACACATCTTGATTCATTTTAATATGATGATATACATGCAGACTTTTGTTACAGGCCTAAATATCCTTACATTGAGGTGCATGTATGATCTTATTTTCCCCCTGACATCTTTTTCCCTCTCCTATATCCCAGAGGATTTCAGCCCATATTCCTGTCCTAGTCGTCTGAGATGCTGCTGACCATGACTTTCTAAGGTGTCTGCAGTCAGACAGAGAACCAGCCAGCTGCCCTCCTGCTCCATACGGGATGGAGCTGTTTGCACAGTGGCGTTTCCCGTCTGTCTCCGAGCAGACAGGAAGTGATGATGACTCACTTCCTGCCAACACGGTGCAGGAGACACCAGCTGTATCATGGCATTCTATGTACTCTATTCTATCTATTCAACGACAATAAGACTATTACCGCTATAAGCACAAACATGACATCATGTCAAACTCCCTGGGTCAAGGAAACAATGAATGTGATGTCAGCTTCTTTTACTGTAAAATCCTTTTTTTTAAATGATTTGTAGTAGGTGTGGAAACAAACTTCTAATTACTGTAACACAAACATAACGTATTATCTAACTGAATTCTATTGAAGTATACAATGGTAATCGTTTTCTTGTTTCATAAAAACAACATTACTTACTCTATTAAAATCAGTGAAATGTATCGAATGTTTTTCTTTTGTCTAATGAAATGTGTTTCATGAGGGTATGGATTAATCTCCTAGAACAAATATATATTGTTATCCTTACAGGTGCTGGCTTGGCTTACCAATTTTACAGATATATAAAACTATTAAAGACTATTTAAATGCTCACATAATCATGAACAATATAATACATCATCAGTACATCGCATAACGTACAGTAACTGTCAGTGAAAGTCATAGGTAGATACATTCCCTAAAAGAACCAGGAGTAGTATTCTGTGGCAGAGGGTGATAGAGAACACATGTGAAATTGATTCCTGGTGTCTATATTTCATGTTGAAAATTGGCTCGTACATCCAGTGGTTTGATCTATGGGGCCGTCGTCTTAAGAAAAAACCTTAGTAAATGTGTAATTTCTCCCTTGATGGAACACAGGCGAGAGCCGATCATTCTTATTCCTCTGCCTTTCTCTCTCCTTCTCTCTCCCTCACCCTCTCCATCTCTCTCGCTCCCTTTCTCTTTCTATGGACAGCTCTGTTGCTGCCGGTTTACTGCCCCCTCCCCTCCCTCTCACCTTTTCTCCTCTCCTTTTCATGCTCCTTGATGTCTCCATTTTATTACTGCCCCTCCATTTATCAACCCATTTTCTTCTTTCTTTTAGGGAGTGACTTTCCTCATGCACAATTTGGGGGGGACTGTGATGGTGTGACTATCTGCCTGGTAGTGGGGGTGGGGGTGGGGGGGGGGGACGATGGGTTGCTGGTATAGGTGATGGGCTGGAGGAGGGAGATGGGCTACCCTCTATGCAGACTGGAGGATGTGAATAGAAACAGACTAGCATAGGTATAAATGAAAAAAAAAGGAGTCAAAATAAATGGGGCAAGTCATTGCCACTGATGTGTAAATGATAAAGGAGCCACGGCATCTATCTGCGGCCAAGAGAGGAAAGGAAGAGCCGAGGAAAAAGAAAAGAGGGAAGGAGAATGAGTGCATTATAATCAAGAGATGGTGATAATAATAGTAATGTGAAATTAGTTCTCTCTATCAATGGCAGAGTAGGCAGGCCTTTTAATCATGGTCTAAAAGGTGTGAATACTCTTTATCATCATTGAACTGTGTCCGGGGCTAATTGTGGCCATATTTCACTGTCCGGGAGCCCGGGTGGCGAACGATTTGGCCTGCTGGAGCTGCAGCGTGATTGAACACAGATAAAGTCAAGTCACAGGGAGGGCTCAGCTGGGAGCGAGGGAAGAGACAGACACTAAGTGAAACAGAGGGTCCCCCTCTCCTCCTCCACCTCTGCACCCCTTACCCCGTTCCCAAACCGGGTTGGATCTCCCTGCTGTTCAGGCCTGGGCTGTGTACATCAGATGAGGATGTTACGTTTCAGGATAGTCCCTTAGCTTAGCAGGATGGGATGGTCACATCTATACTGTATGTAGGCATAAGAATGCATATCAAAGGAATGATTGTTGTTGATTGTTGGCCAAATTCATTAACATAGAAAAGCACAACTAGCCTCACATCATGAGTAGCCTTACCTGAGAGCTGGAGAGTCAGCAATCGTCCAGAGATTCATGGCCTAGCAGTATGTACAGTGGGGAGAACAAGTATTTGATACACTGCCGATTTTGCAGGTTTTCCTACTTACAAAGCATGTAGAGGTCTGTAATTTTTATCATAGGTACACTTCAACTGTGAGAGACGGAATCTAAAACAAAAATCCAGAAAATCACATTGTATGATTTTTAAATAATTAATTTGCATTTTATTGCATGACATAAGTATTTGATCACCTACCAACCAGTAAGAATTCCGGCTCTCACAGACCTGTTAGTTTTTCTTTAAGAAGCCCTCCTGTTCTCCACTCATTACCTGTATTAACTGCACCTGTTTGAACTCGTTACCTGTATAAAAGACACCTGTCCACACACAATCAAACAGATTCCAACCTCTCCACAATGGCCAAGACCAGAGAGCTGTGTAAGGACATCAGGGATAAAATTGTAGACCTGCACAAGGCTGGGATGGGCTACAGGACAATAGGCAAGCAGCTTGGTGAGAAGGAAACAACTGTTGGCGCAATTATTAGAAAATGGAAGAAGTTCAAGATGACGGTCAATCACCCTCGGTCTGGGGCTCCATGCAAGATTTCACCTCGTGGGGCATCAATGATCATGAGGAAGGTGAGGGATCAGCCCAGAACTACACGGCAGGACCTGGTCAATGACCTGAAGAGAGCTGGGACCACAGTCTCAAAGAAAACCATTAGTAACACACTACGCCGTCATGGATTAAAATCCTGCAGCGCACGCAAGGTCCCCCTGCTTAAGCCAGTGCATGTCCAGGCCTGTCTGAAGTTTGCCAATGACCATCTGGATGATCCAGAGGAGGAATGGGAGAAGGTCATGTGGTCTGATGAGACAAAAATAGAGCTTTTTGGTCTAACTCCACTCGCCGTGTTTGGAGGAAGAAGAAGGATGAGTACAACCCCAAGAACACCATCCCAACCGTGAAGCATGGAGGTGGAAACATCATTCTTTGGGGATGCTTTTCTGCAAAGGGGACAGGACGACTGCACCGTATTGAGGGGAGGATGGATGGGGCCATGTATCGCGAGATCTTGGCCAACAACCTCCTTCCCTCAGTAAGAGCATTGAAGATGGGTCGTGGCTGGGTCTTCCAGCATGACAACGACACGAAGCACACAGCCATGGCAACTAAGGAGTGGCTCCGTAAGAAGCATCTCAAGGTCCTGGAGTGGCCTAGCCAGTCTCCAGACCTGAACCCAATAGAAAATCTTTGGAGGGAGCTGAAAGTCCGTATTGCCCAGCGACAGCCCCGAAACCTGAAGGATCTGGAGAAGATCTGTAGGGAGGAGTGGGCCAAAATCCCTGCTGCAGTGTGTGCAAACCTAGTCAAGAACTACAGGAAACGTATGATCTCTGTAATTGCAAACAAAGGTTTCTGTACCAAATATTAAGTTCTGCTTTTCTGATGTATCAAATACTTATGTCATGCAATAAAATGCAAATTAATTACTTAAAAATCATACAATGTGATTTTCTGGATTTTTGTTTTAGATTCCGTCTCTCATAGTTGAAGTGTACCTATGATAAAAATTACAGACCTCTACATGCTTTGTAAGTAGGAAAACCTGCAAAATCGGCAGTGTATCAAATACTTGTTCTCCCCACTGTATGTCTGTTTGATTTTAACATAGGGTTAAACTGCAATGTGAAATGTAAATCTTCAACACGGTTATAAACTGTGTGATTTTATGTCACATGCATGTACTTCAACTGCACCATAGTTTGTTTATTCATGCAGGAAGTACAGTGAACTCAACGTATTGAGTTAGGGACCATTTCTGTTGGTTTTGGATCTGGACTCCCGCACTTTGGATTTGAAATGATACAATGACTGAGGTTAAAGTGGTTCAAATAATGTAGTGTCATTTTGGAGTCACTTTTATTGTAAATAAGAATAGAATATGTCTCTAAACAATTCTATATTATTGTGGATTGTACCATGATTATGGATAATCGTGAATGAATCGTGAATAATGATGAGTGAGAAAGTCACAAACTCACAAATATCATACCCCTCCAAAAAATGATGGGGCATGAGAGGGTAGCATGTCTTGTGGGTATGATATTTGTGCGTCTGTAACTGTATTAGAAACATATTCTATTCTAATTTACAATAAGAAACTCCAAAATGAAACAAAACCAAACATAAAGCAAATGCATCCAATAAATGTGTAGTCACAAGCTTAATGTAGTCATTATGTGATATGAATATGTTTTTTTTTACTACTTTAATACACTTATAACTGAATTTGTCTCAATACTTTTGGTCCCCTAAAATGGGGGGACTATGTACAAAAATTGCTGTAATTTCTAAATGGTTCACCCGATATGGATGAAAACAAATTAAAGCTGACAGTCTGCACTTTAACCTCGAAGTCAATGTATAATTTAAAATCCAAAGTGCGGGAGTACAGAGCCAAAACAACAACAAAGTTGTCACTGTCCCAATACTTTTGGAGCTCACTGTAAAAGCTGGTGGACTCAAACATCCAAATGTACAAAAACATTTATTTATTACAAAAGAGGGACGCATTTCCAGAAGTCCCTGCAGAACGGATCCAACGATCCTTCCCTTTCACTAATTTCATTCATTTCCTCCCGTCCCGCTTCTCTAATCAGTTCTGTCAACTTTCCTGACTCTCACTCACCTTGGCAGAGAACATAAGTCACCTAGAAGGAAATAAACTTTTAATTAAACTTAAAGCTTCAGCAGCTTCTTGAAACCTCGGGACGAGGCCGGAGGTAGAATGGATAGGGGTTAGTTGTGCCACTGCCCCTCTCCACTAACCTCCTCTACCCAATCTGGGCCCTAACATCACGGAAGAGAGGAGGTAATTTCCATGAATTTTACCTAATGGACGAGGTTATGTCCTTAATAACCAACAATGGATTGATGCCGGCGAAAGTGAGAGTGCTTTTCCCCTCCGCAAACCTCCACCTATCCACTTGGTAAATGTCTCTCTCTGCCCCCCCCGTGCGGCTGACACAATGATATGTACAGTGGTCTTGCTTGTTTGTGGAAGCTTAACCATGTTTGTGGCAAGGTAATGTATAATCCTGTCTGGGTCCATAGTGTTCTCTAGTTATGAGTCATTAAGCAGCAATTGTGTACATCGTCTACTCTGGAGGGAAAACAATTTTACACAGGCAAACAGTCATCTTACCTAAAAGCATTTTACACACCGAATCCAAATGTCCTTTGAGCGTGCCTGCTATCCGATAGCCCTGTGGCTGTCAATGATTCTCTGTGATGTGCTGGAGAGCTGGGAGGGCCGGGTGGTGGTTAAAGACACCGCGGCTGAGGATGACTGTGTGCCTCTTATGATGTTCAACTGCAACTGTCTCCCTGAGGTGGATCTGGTTTCACACACACTACAGGGCCCAGGCACCTGATACCAGGAACATGCTGCAAACATTGGCTCCCAAAGTAAAATGCATCATCCAAAGAGCCACATAACACTATTAAGTAGAGGAGCTGTTAGCTAGTTGCTGAGAACCAGGCTGACTGGATCAGTGGTCCTGGTGTGAAATGACAGCTATTTAAGGGAAAAAACTATCAGAAAGGGGCATCCATCTTAAAATGGAACTCAATCTAATTTCAGTGATGGACATATCATCGAATCAAATTTGAGGGTCGAACATGGCTCCGGGTAGGTAAAAAAATAGAATATAATAACATTTCGGGAAATTTGGGTTTTGATAGTAATTTTACAACAACAAATATAAGCCAAAATCCATACTCATATTTAGATTATCCATATCAAATATTTACAGTCAGAGCAGGCCAAAGATTTACCAGGGCAGCTGTGATAACCAGGCCCCAGAGACAATGCATTGTTAAAGTGGTGTACATGTGCGATACAGGCAGGCAGGCATTAGCTGTAGAGCACCCTGGATGGCTGGGACCCCCGGAAGCATTCTGTATGGAGATGGATGAAGGCAATCCATGGCAAGCATCAACAACCCCATTAAGCCTGCTCCATAAATATGTATCATCAGGGGCAGCTGTCATAACTCACTTTACTACATTGATTTTAATCATATGAAATGTAAACATACGTATTATCAATATCTATGCAGAAAATAACTTTGTAATATGCAATTACAGGGTGGCATTGATTTGTTCCTCTCAATGTAATCATCCCCAATTGATTTAATAGGGCCATTGCATGGGCAGGGCTTGGTGAATATTAGAAACGCAATTTTCATAAATTTCTATCCACATGGAGATGGCTGTATTTCCTTCGGGGGGGAAACCTAAACAAAGCAGCAGGACTCCATAGGATGTTTGTGGGGGTTATCACAGACTGCATGCTCACTAAATCAATCTGTCACCACTTGTCACTGACCAATATCTACCGTTGTGTGTGTGTGTGTGTGTGTCCAGTGCTCTCAAATAACCCTTGACAGGTGTATTGAAGACGCAGTGGACCACATTGCACATGACTAGATCTTCAAAAGCCACACTATGATTGTGTTCTCCTGTCTATACATCAAACAGGGTTGAGTCCACAGGGAGAATAAAGGGAGAAAAGACAGAAGGGTGGGTAGTCGAATAAAAATGTTTTTCCACTTCACGTACAGTAGCCTACAACAGTATTGGGTAAAACACACTCTTGAATTATTTGCAACGCTTGGCCAAGCATATTTTGTTACAGATCTCTATGCAATAAGTATTGGAGAAAATGAAGAGGATATCTACTTGAGTCAATGATTAACAGTTTCGCTAACCCTTTTTCTAACATGAATTCATCTACAGTGATATACTCTATATATCCTACATTATGTATTCCGCATTTATAAAATGTGCCCAATCAATAACAATAATGACAGCAAGAAAACATGAACTTATGTATATCAGGATACGGCGCTGTATGATAATGCTCATAGCGGCTACATATCACTGATGTGGTGTCGTGATAACCTCAGTATTCACTGTGGAGAGAGATGATTCACAGCTCTCTCGCGTTCCCTATCTCATTCTCTCTCTCTTGTTGTACTCTCTCTCCTCTCTCTCTCCCTCCATCTCTCTCTCTCCACACGGTGAAGAAGACATACATTCCTGACTCATCCCGCAACGCGAAAGCAATTTCTCCACACATTTCCACTGTCAGAGCCTCTGCAGATAGATTTTTCACTCTGCACAGCGCTGTGTTATCAGATGTGTCCGACAACACGTAGACTAGTCCTATTCTATTCTCCTATTCAGAGGTGGTTCTAATGAGGACAAACTACCACCATGACACCACTATGGATCCTCACCATCCTCACGACAAAATGGCAGCATTGAAATGAGAGGACAAAGAGGTCAGCTGACTGCATAAATTCTCATATTACCACACGCGTCTCGCCAAATGACTTGAGGTGTTATAATAGCCTGGTGGATGGTGGTTGAGGCCCATTGGCACATAAACATGGCAGTAGCCATCTCTCAAACTATCACTTCTCTAATATAATCAGTTTAATAGCTAGCCGGGCCTGATGGGAAACACTGCCATGGATCACATTATAGAAATATTTATTTGGAACCTCGAATAACTGACCGGTAAGATAATTAAGATGTCTACTAATTCATTTCAGCTGACAAGCTGGGTGTGTAGTGGGGGGAGTGTTTTTACTGGGCTTGACAGGGGAAGAGCCACGGCTGTACAACAATATAGCAGACAATGCCTGTAGGGAAGAGACAGCTTGGTTATCTACTGTCTGTCTGTTCAGGGGTCTCTGGGACCTCAGGCTTGTTGCAGGAAAACATCTCCAAGGTATTCATATAAGTCACCTGGGGACCGGCAGGAGTGTTATTCTGCTTTCTGATTAATGCAGCTGACTAGAATGCGTGAATTGAAATGTGAGACAAAGTTAAAGACCAACGGAAGCTGTAAAGTGGGCTGAGTAGATAGATGAAAATGCCAGCCAAATTGAGCTTTTACTGATAATATTGTTTTTATTCATAGAGTATGGTTACAGTATAGTTACTGAAAATAGTAGAGTAAGAGCGGTACTGTTTATGTAATCTCGTTGCCTGAACAAATGTAGCTAAATACATTGTTTGCATTCCAGCATAAGGTGTAATGGAGTATAAACACTACTTTAGCTACCGCATTGCTGTGTTCTCAAACTCAAACTGAACCCAGACATATTCTGCCTTTACTCCCTGGGGCCCACTCCAGCCTTGTGGTTTCTATTGCCTCCTCTCCCCTCCAGTGTCTCTGTATCATCACCATGATGTCGGCCAGCCACTCCAGTGCTGCTGTCTCCTCTCCTCTCCCACTGCCTGCCAGCTATTGACCCACTAGGAATCATAGAGCCATCAAAGGTGCCGGCTGCTGGAAATGTGTTCATTTGCGGCGCGCTGGCGTGGCACCTGAGACTCTGGGGTAGTGACGGAGGGGGGAGGGCAGGATGGGGGTCGGGAGACGGATAGCCAGTCAGCCCCAGCATAGCAGGTCCATATTGAAATTGTAGCCTGGGATGTGAATCAGTGGCTCAGCTACCAGGGGGCCATACATCAGTGTTAAAATAGCAGATTACTGTTAATGAATGATATTTGTGTTCAGCGTGTATGTCATGAGAGACCCCTCCTCTCCTCACCCCGATTCTGTCTGCACACTCGCAATGCACCCTCCCTGCTCCCCTCGATCAGTTTTTTATATGACAGTGTTGAGAGTGGATTTCATTTAGTGAGTGATATTTAACTGTGCTTAATAACTGCCGGGCTAGCCGGGACACTCAGGCTATAGGCTGTGGAACCCTATAATCCACTCCCCACAACTTCTTATGAGGGAACATTCAAATGCACACTAGTCCTAGCCAGATTGTAATGATAGAGTGCCTGATGATGTAGGAATAAGAGAAACGGGAGGGTTTCCTTCCTATAGGGCAGGGGAAGAAAAGGGACTTGGCTGTTCGAAATACATTTCCCACTGTTGATACAGTAACTAACCTGTCATTAATGGTACACATGCATAAATAACAAAACATTTTTACACTTAAATACATGTTTTCATCATCCCCACCATCCTGCACATATCCCATCTCCTTACCGGGCCAAAATAAGTAAATTTTTTGGTTTCGTCCTCTTGGTTTGACCAATCCAGACCCAGATGTGGTTCTCTAAACTCAAAGTGTGTCAGGGAGAGTGATAGGGCTCCCTCATAAAAGTCCCCAGCAGATGTCACTCACCCATAAGCAAATGTGCCAGGCGATTTATACAGCTATGGTCCTTTCAGCCATCAGCCCGTGACAGGAGGGAAGACCTCCCTTCTCACTACTGAGAAGGCACAAACAGCAAAATACAATAGATCATACACAAACATTTCTAAAGGTTGAGTAAAGTAAATTATAGACCAAATAAACAATGAACACTTCTTTCTTGTAAGTCAGTGATAGACAATACAACTCTGTTTTACGCATGCTCATCATACTGAATATGAATTCCCTCTATGTACGTACAGCAGATCTCATTCCCTTTGACCAGCGTCAACATCATATTAATCGCTCAGGAAGCAGCATTACCTCAGTGTGATGGAATTTCCTTTGACCGCACTGCGCTTTAATGAGACGAGAGGAGGTTACATTAGACACAAACATCCTCCCATGTGATGTCTCATCATCAAACAACTCTGAAATGACTTCCAAACCACTCCACACACACACACACACACACACTCACAGTTCCACTCACTGTTCCATCCAGCCCTCCTACTACCTGCTCCCTGACTCTTTGAGCCGGATGGGGGGAATGTGTGGGGGGAGAGGGGGGTCTGTCTGTGTGTTTTTATGGGCATAGCTCCACGTGGCCCAGAGGGTGGACGCTGCTTGGACCAGGGAGCAGGACGCACCAGGGCAACAGGAAGTGCCTGACTCTCAGTTTATTGACCACATGATGGACTTTTAGCTCATGTCATGACAACACTCTCCCTTCACCTGCACATCCACACTGAGGGAGTGACTCACCAGAGGGCTTTCCAAAAGACATCTCTTTTAACGTGGTGCTACACAAGATCTCTGCCTTTGTGTGTAGTCGCTCCCTAATTCACCCACTGTGGCAGTGTCCTACACTGTATGAGTCGCATGTCTATTGTCTACATCTGCTTGACTCATGTTTGGGCTGACTGTCAGAGAGTGACCACATGGCAATGCTGACAATGTTATTTTCCTGACTGACACTGACCAATGACAATAAGACACTCTCTCTCCTGCTATGTGCGTGCTCATGCTGGACTGCCGGCATGGACCCTGGCACTCCTCCGTTGCGGAAGCACCTGGCTGAAGAGCAGTCTAATTAGGAAGTTGTGAGCGGACTCCACCACCATGCTCCAGAGCCCCTGCTACAAGGCAGCAGCAGGCACCTGTTTCCTCTGGAACACTGTTGTTTGTATCCCTGTTGGCCTGTTGGCTCTGGCCTGCTTCCTGTAGTCACGGGACCCAGCTGTCTAGCCCTGTAGAGGCTCTTCTTAAGGGCCTACCACTACTACTAATCTGATATCTTCTACTGGGCCTACTAGGCTGATCTCTTCTACTGAGCCTACTAGTCTGTTTCTTCAACTGGGCCTAGAATCTGATCTCTTCTAATGTGCCTACTGGTCTCGTCTATATTACTGGGCCTACTAGGCTGATCTCTTTTGCTGGGCCTACTAGTCTGATCTCTTCCACTGGGCCTAATAGTCTCATCTCTTCTACTGGGCCGACTAAAATTATCTCTTCTACTGGGCCTATTAGCCTGATATTATCAACTGAGCCTACTAGGCTAATCTCTTCTAATGGGCCTATCACTACTAGTCTGATCGCTTCTACTGTGTCTTCTAGTCTGATCTCTTTTACTGGGCCTACTAGTCTGATCTTATCTACTGAGCATACGAGTCTACTCTATTCTACTGGTCCTACTAGTCAAATATTTTCTACTAGTCCTATCACTACCAGCCTGATCTCTTCTACTGGGCATACCAGACTGATCTCTTCCGCTGGGCCTACTAGTCTCATATCTTCCACTTGGCCTAATAGTCTCATCTCTTCTACGGGGCCTACTAGTCTGATCTCTTCTACTGGGCCAATTAGTCTGTTTCTTCATCTGGGCCTACTAGTCTGATCGCTTCTACTGTGCTTACTAGTCTGATCTCTTTTATTGGGCCTACTAGTCTGATCTCTTCTACTGGGCCTACTGGTCTAATATTTTATACTAGTCCTATCACTACCCGCCTGATCTATTCTACTGGGCATACCAGACTGATCTATTCCACTGGGCCTACAAACCTAATCTCTTCAACTGAGCCAACTAGGCTAATCTCTTCTACTGGACCTATCACTACTAGTCTGATCGCTTCTTCTGTGTCTGCTTGTCTGATCTCTTTTACTGGGCCTACTAGTCTGATCGCTTCTACTTGGCCTACTAGCCTGATCTTATCTACTGAGCCTACTAGTCTAATCTATTCTACTGGGCCTACTAGTCTAATATTTTATACTAGTCCTATCACTACCAGCCTGATCTCTTCTACTGGACATACCAGACTGATCTCTTCCCCTGGGCCTACAAGTCTCATCTGTTCTACTGGGTCTACTAGTCTGATATCTTCAACTAGGCCTAATAGTCTCATCTGTTCTACCGGGCCTACTAATCTGATCTCTTCTACTGGGCCTAGTAATCTGATCTCTTCAACTGGGCCTATCACTACTAGTCCAAACTCTTCTACTGGGCATACTAGTCGGTTTCTTCATCTGGGCATACAAGACTAATCTCTTCTACTGGGCCTACAAGTCTCATCTCTTCTACTGAGCCTAATAGTCTCATCTGTTCTACTGGGCCTAGTAGTCTCATCTGTTCTACTGGGCCTAGTAATCTGATCTCTTCAACTGGGCCTATCACTACTAGTCCAAACTCTTCAACTGGGCCTACTAGTCGGTTTCTTCAACTGGGCATACAAGACTAATCTCTTCAACTGGGCCTATCACTACTAGTCTGATCTGTTCTACTGGGTATATCAATACTAATCCGATCTCTTCTACTGGGCCTACTAGTCTGTTTCTTCAACTGGGCCTACTAGTCTGATTTCTTTTACTAGTCTGATCTCTTCTACTGTGACTACTAGTCTGATCTCTTTTACTGGGCCTACTAGTCTGATCTCTTCCACTGGGCCTAATAGTCTCATCTCTTCTACTGGGCCCACTAAAATGATCTATTTTACTGGGCCTACTAGTCTGATGTTATCTGCTGACTACTAGTCTGATCTCTTTTACTGGGCCTACTAGCCTGATCTCTTCCACTGGGCCTACTAGGCTGATCTCTTCTACTGGGCCTATCACTACTAGCCTGATCGCTTCTTCTGTTCCTACTAGTCTGATCTCTTCTACTGGGCCTATTAGTCTGTTCTCTTCCACTGGGTTCTCCTGTCCTCTCCCTCCTCCATCCCTACCAGCCGGATGTCTTCCACTGGGCCTATTAGTCTGATGTCTTCCACTGGGCCTATTAGTCTGATCTCTTCTACTGGGCCTATTAGTCTGATCTCTTCCACTGGGTTCTCCTGTCCTCTCCCCCCTCCATCCCTACCAGCCGGATGTCTTCCACTGGGCCTATTAGTCTGATGTCTTCCACTGGGCCTATTAGTCTGATCTCTTCTACTGGGCCTACCAGCCTGATCTCTTCCAATGGGCCTATTAGTCTGATCTCTTCTACTGGGCCTACCAGCCTGATCTCTTCCACTGGGCCTATTAGTCTGATATCTTCCACTGGGCCTATTAGTCTGATCTCTTCTACTGGGCCTATTAGTCTGATCTCTTCTACTGTGCCTACCAGCCTGATCTCTTCCAATGGGCCTATTAGTCTGATCTCTTCTACTGGGCCTACCAGCCTGATCTCTTCTACTAGGCCTACCAGCCTGATCTCTTCCACTGGGCCTACCTGCTTGATCTCTTCCACTGGGCCTACCAGCCTGATCTCTTCTACTGGGCCTACCTGCCTGATCTCTTCCACTGGGCCTACAAGTTAAATCTCTTCTACTGGGCCGAGTAGTCGGTTCTCTTCCACTGGGCTCTCCTCTCCTCTGCCTCCTCCACCCCCATAAGCCTGATCATTTTAATTGAAAGTCAGAGGAGGGCACTCTTGCGGTTTCATTATTAATTTAACACTCAGGGTAACTTAAAGTGCAATTTTCACCCACATGTGAAACAGAAAAATCAATGGAAACAACAGCACTAAGCATCAAGGTTGATTACAGATGCAGAAGCTGTAGGTGGCAGTGCAGAAGGTGTTTTTTAACCGTTTGTCTCCCCCTCACCGAGAATGTTTTGGCACGGTCTCTGTAACACAATGCACTGGGTAAACAGTACCAAGTTGATCGCCCAGGCGACTGATTAAAAATTACATTTGGTTGTTGTGGCTTATTACTGGAGTTTGCACTCCTCCATTACATGGTAAGGATTAAATTGAAGGTATATATTGCTCTATAATGCAATCTGTCCAGCAGTGAGAGATGAGAAGCATGCCCTTTGTGCTAAGCAGAGTCAGAGATGATTTAGGTGGAGCAGATGGGAAATTATAATCGGTTAGCCTAACCCTGAACGGCTAAAAGCTAATTTATTTGAAACCCCACTCAAGAATTACATTTTCCTCCCATGTTTTTAAACCCTGGTCACTAAAATTGATAATAGTGAAAGCTTTAAGATTTCTGAATAGGTGACATTTCCATGAATGGAAACACACCATTTTAGCTAGCTCCTTTTTTCAAACCTCTGACTGAATCTTTATACTAAACATTCAAATATTTCACAATTTCATAATACATTACATTTGCTTTTCTTTAGAATATCAATTGAGATAGCAACAACATCAAATTAACCATTTTCGTATCATTTTAAGCTTAAGAATTATGACCAGAGCCAGATCCATTTTGTCATATAAAGATATTTCCGGCAGACTTCCAGGCAGTTAGTAAATAAGGAAAGCTGAACAAAAAGCAGGATATTATTTTGGTCCAAGTCATTTGGGTATAGGGGAAGTATGGTGACGTTCTACTTGAACCAATAGTCACAGCTGTGGCCTGTGCAAAAACAATCCTACGGATCGAGGAAGGCAGGTTGTCAACAGCATTCCCTCACTGGCGGTAGTGGAGGAAAGAACTGAATACACATGCCCAAAAACCAAGACAGATCTATTGAAAATGATAGATACTGTATTTTGTCATGATGAAATAATGGTAGAGGTGAATATTTATGTTCAGATTAAAACATTTTTAATTAGTGGTCTTGGATATTCTAATCTAACTGTTTTCAATTGTTCTCTCATAATGGATACAATAATATTGACCTTTTAGGAAGTCAATTTATGAATGACGATAAACATAAACAAGCCCGGAGTCTGTCCTCTATCCAAATAATGGAAGATAGAATAATGGTTGATCAAGACACTGTGGCCAAACATGTCTCAATGGTGTCTGGCTGCTTACAGGCTTGGAGTGCAGCTAGGCCAGCCACTCATTGTAATTAGTACAACATTTCTGCCAAGCACTGCCCCACACTCTCACACAATTAGTGTGTTTTACGTGATAATGAAATTATGGAAATGGAAGACACTTATTGAAACAGGTCCGGCATTACCATATTTTGAAATATTTGACTTAATTATGGTCCCGGAACTGGCGTTAAGAGACAAAGACTTTTAAAGCAGAGAGGCTCATAAAGTCCTTATTAAGAGAGGAGAGCGAGCTGGACCTAATGATGTGTTTGGAAATTTGGCCGATCAAACAGTTAATCCAAAGTCCTCCTTCCTGTAGGCAAAAAGCATCCAAATGAGACAATTAGACAGCCATTATTCTCACTGCCAGGCTACAAGTGGAGGCTGATATGCATAAAGTGTTTATCAAGACAGACAATGTCCACTTAGAAAGGATCCACTAAAATGCTGAGCCACTTCACTGTAAACAGGGGTAGAACAAAAACAGCTCTGTAGCTAAGATTTGGGGGGTTGGTAAGGAGTGTTATTAGTGGTCCTCAATCAAGAAGTAATTCAGTATTGTCTGCATAATGTTGTATCATAAATTACGGTAACTGAATTAACGGGCAAAGCTCTCAGAATACAGTACATACATAGATCTAGATAAGAGGAATGATGAGCCAGGAAGATGTACTTAGTGTATTTTATTTCCTATGCTTTTACCTTTATGAGCTAAGAGGAGAGAAGTACTGTATATATTCAGTTAATTGCCACAACCTAAAAAAGAACACTTGATTTCAATAAAATACACAAATTCTCTATAGGGAGCTCTACAGTTTTTGTTCTTTCATCACATATATTTTTTAATGTACCCACAATTAACAATCTCTTTCACAGAATCCAGAGGACACACGCCTTCATTCATTACACCCCTTAAATCTTTATTTACCCTGCCTGTCTAGGTCGAACCTGAACACCAAAACACCCATACCTCCTCCCCATCTCCATCTCCATCCCTATATCAATCCCTGTCTCCATCCCCATCTCCATCTCCATCCCTATCTCAATCCCTGTCCCCATCCCCATCCCCATCCCCATCCCCATCTCCATCCCTATCTCAATCCCTGTCCCCATCTCCATCTCCATCTCCATCCCCATCCCCATCTCCATCCCCATCTCCATCTCCATCCCTATCTCAATCCCTGTCCCCATCTCCATCTCCATCCCCATCCCCATCCCCATCCCCATCTCCATCCCTATCTCAATCCCTGTCCCCATCTCCATCTCCATCCCCATCCCATCCCCATCCCCATCCCGATCTCAATCCCTGTCCCCATCTCCATCCCCATCTTCATCTCAATCCCCATCTCCATCCCCATCCCCATCTCCATCTCCATCCCCATCCCCATCCCCATCCCCATCTTCATCTCAATCCCCATCTCCATCCCCATCTCTATCTCAATCCCTGTCCCCATCCCCATCTCCATCCCCATCCCCATCCCCATCTCCATCTCCATCCCGATCTCAATCCCTGTCCCCATCTCCATCCCCATCTTCATCTCAATCCCCATCTCCATCCCCATCTCCATCCCCATCCCATCCCCATCTCTATCTCAATCCCTGTCCCCATCCCCATCTCCATCCCCATCTCCATCCCCATCCCATCCCCATCTCTATCTCAATCCCTGTCCCCATCCCCATCTCCATCCCCATCCCCATCTCCATCCCCATCTCCATCCCCATCCCATCCCCATCTCTATCTCAATCCCTGTCCCCATCCCCATCTCCATCTCCATCCCCATCTCCATCTCCATCCCTATCTCAATCCCTGTCCCTATCCCTGTATACAGGTAAATGGGTATATGTGAGCCTGTGAAGGGGTGGCTGTGGTGGTGTGCAGGAGGAGGATGCAGGATAGGGATAGCTGTTACATGTCTGCCATTTGCAAATGGTTATTAATTGCATGGCGGGATGAAGTGTGGGGTGGCGGGCAGGCGGGCGGGCGGTGACGGTGGCGGCAGCAGGGCGACAGGGCGGCCGGTCTCCGCGGCCAGGCTCCGGCACATAGCTCTTCATCAGCCCCCAGCCGTCAAAGCTGCACAGACAATTACAGCCCTCTGATTGCTATCAGACAGGGAGGGGATTTTTACAAATTAGGGGATAAATAGAATTTTCCACATGCCTAATGGCAGGGGCTGGGGAACCGTAATGAAAAACTATACATCACAATCAGGCCGACAATCCTATTCATAGCAATGCATTATGCTCACTATTCATAATAATAGCGCGGTGACAGAGACTGTGCTGGCCCAGGCCACCACAATGGCGTAATAGGGGGATTCTGCCAATCCTACATAGGCTCCCTAAAGCTGGGCCATTTCTGGAAAGATCACCCGTCCATACAGACTGTATTTCATTGCATCATGCATTTTTCTACAGATTTTCTTCTCTTTTTTCTTTATTCATGTTGGTTTTTCCGTAATTCAAGGATAGTTTATTATTTCAAGCAGTCCATTCATTCAAAAGAAGAAAATGTAAAAAAAGGGTACAGAAAAAGGGTTCCAAAAGGGTTCTTTGGCTGTTCTCATAGGAGAACCCTTTTTGGTTCCAGGTAGAACCCTTTTTGGTTCTAGGTAGAACCCTTTTGGGATCCATGTAGAACCCTCTGTGGAAAGGGTTTTACATGGACTCCTAAAGGGTTCTACCTGGAACCAAAAAGGGTTCTTCAAAGGGTTCTCCTGTGGGGACAACCGAAGGAAGTACCTTTTTTTTCTAAGAGTGTACCGTTTACTAATTTGGCAAGTTAGAGAAAGTCTCACAGTCAAGGGTTATTGCAGTCATTCTTTGCAGTACTGTCTCATGAGTGAAGATCTAACAAGACTTTGACCAATAAGCTTTCTTTCTATGAAACATTTATCCAGAATAGTTTTGATCATTCTCTCTATATTGAAAGTCACATAGAAATCTGGAGCTGCTATAAGATCATTGTAAAGTAAATAAAAAACAAAAAAAAGAAATGAAAAAGTTTCTGCACACTTTAAATTGAAACTGGATGAATTATTCTAACTGCAGGCTACTACCATCCCTTCAGACAGTCAGAACACACACTGAACACACACTGAACACACACACACACACACACACACACTGAAGACACACACACAGCAAATTCCCACACACAAACCTAACTCACATTCTTCCATTTACCAGCACAATCAGGCCAGAGAGATCCAATTTTCTTCTGAACTACACATGCGGTGAGCCCGGACACTCTTCATCTAAAACGCTACAGGCAACTCCTTACCAGGGTAGCCAAAGTTATTGCACAAAGCTAACAATATAAACCAGCCAACCCTCACTATCCAAGACCTGGCAAGACTCAACGAGACATGTACTATAAGTACAAAAAGAGAAACTCTCAACCAAAATCCTATTCCAGTCATTAGGTTTAATTTGCATGTTTGGCAGCTCCTACGCAGACCCAGTCCTTATTCCTCTCCTTCCCTGTCCCCATCCTAAGGACACTGTAAATGGTGTCTGTACTACAGTGGTTTCCCAACAGTGGTGACAGTCAGTGAGCTAAGGTCTCGCAAAACATCCTCATCCTGGTCCAGTCTGACATGTTTGGGTCTCCCCTCAGAGCAGGAAGAGGTCAGGGTTGGAGTCAGAGATCAAGGAGTGTTGTGTGTGCTGTAGCTACAATGTAAAGATCCTCAAGGCATCAGGTACACAAAGACACACACACACACACACACACACACACACACACACACACACACACACACACACACACACACACACACACACACACACACACACACACACACACACACACACACACACACACACACACACACACACACACACACACACACAGACACACACACACACACACACGAGTACAGCCTCATTAGTCCAGCAGTAGCGGGATTAACAACAGCACTGACATTTGGTGCCTTGTAAGTCTATAAAAACAGCCAAACGAGGTGTTTGGGGTGGTGTGTCTATATGTAGGTTTGTGTGTGCGTTTGTGCCTGTTTGCGTGAGTGTGACTGTGGCCGCATGCACTTCCTCCACCCTCCTCACCTTCGCCCACGTCTCATTCCGTCTCATTAAATATGGATATCTCATCACACACCCTCAGCAGGCAGGAGCTCGCTAGAGCCTATTTGCATGCAGTAAATTCCTGCCAGCGACAGGGATAGAACAGGGAGGGGACAGGGAGGGCTGAGGTGTTCACAGGGATAGGACTGGCCTGCTAATGGGCTGCCATGCGTGGCCAGGCTGGGCTGCGAGAGAGAGCGAGAGAGCAATAGAGAGAGACATAAAGAGAGAGAGCGAGAGAGCGATAGAGAGAGACATAAAGAGAGAGAGCGAGAGAGCGATAGAGAGAGACATAAAGAGAGAGAGCGAGAGAGCGAGAGAGAGAGACATAAAGCGAGAGAGCGAACTCCCCTGGACCTGGAATGGAACACCGGCAGAGGCCTCCCAAATAATAAAAGAGGACAACGTACAGTATGTCTTCATTGACTCGTCCCTAATGAGAATGATCTTCCCTGCTGATAAAAAGACAAGCGTTTGTTGTAAAATGTAGCATCCTAACAATAATTATTGACTTGATTCCTGTTGCCCGGGGCTTTGCAGGGAAAACATTAGGGTAGCATCCTGCTCATTAATCATTGCTGCAGAGGCATAACTACGCTGTTATGGCTCAGATATTCTAGTTATAGACCAGCTCCACTGGATCCCACTACACAGGCAGCAGAAAATAGACAGACAGGTTTAAATCACACAGATATCAAGTATTATTATACATTCCCTGTCGTTGGATGCAAATGAGCTTGTTAGGAAAAATATAGTGTACCATCTGCGGTAGGGGAACCTGTTGAGTTCTGGGTTTAGGGGCAGAGGAGGCTGGTGAGGGGAGGAATGGTATCAAACACAAGGAAACCATGTTTTGTTTGATACACTTGTTTGATACAATTCCTTTCGTTCTGTTCCAGCCATTACTATGAGCCTGTTGCCCGATTTAAAGTGCCACCAGCCACCACTGGTTCTGGGTCCTTGGTGCCCATTGGGAGGTGTAGTCTCAGAGCGGGTAACCCTGGTAATTGAGCGTCAGTGGGTGCGTGGCACAGCACATTGTGTCTGTCCTCAGGCTCACTTGTCTGCCTTTGTTCAGTGGACCCCGAGATCAATCACTTTGGATCAAGTTTAAAGGAAGTGTGGGAGGTGAGCTCTAAGATACACACACACACACCCGTGCATGGGTACGCAGAAACACACATACACACACCAAGGTGACAAGCAGCCGGCCGAAGCCACGATCGATAGCAGACCAGGGAATCAGCAACAGGGAGAGGGGAAAAACAATCACCTATCAGATTGAAACTGACTTCTCCTTGTATCTTTAGGGTCCTGTGACAATAGATTGGACAGGAAATCCAATGGCAAGCAGAGACAAAAAAAAATGCTCTAGCCGGGGCCATTTTAATCTGTGACAGTGCAGGGATCTGGTGAAAACCATTATCACGTACTCCCTGTCTCCGATAAGAGGCCTCTAATCTGTTTGCTGGAGGTATTGAACAAATGCATTTGTGCCACTGACAGAGGGAGGGGGGGATGGAGGGATAGGGACTGATGAAAAATGAGAGGATGAGGATGTTGGAAAAACTCGTGTGGAGATGATGGCCTTTTCATGACAGAGAAAAGAGAGAGTGAGGAGAATGAAGAGGTGTCTGGGTGTACTAACAAGAAATGTTTGCTTCCAAGGTAGGCAGTAGTTTGAGATTTTAGACGAAAGATCCAACATGTTTAAACTTTACAACATAGGTCTAGTGTACTGCTACCATATAATGGTCAATTCAGAGCCATTATTAGCCATTTGAAATAGTTAGCAGGTTCAGGATAAAATGTTTCAGATAATGATTTAACCTACAATGAGAAGAGCATAACATGGCCTCCCGAGTAGCGCAGCGGCCTGAGGCACTGCATCACAGTGCTAGTGACATCGCTATAGACCCAAGTTTGATCCCAGGCTGTGTTGCTGCCGGTCGTGACTGGGAGACCCATGAGATGGTGCACAATTTTCCCGAGCGTCGTCCGGGTTAGGGGAGGGTTTGGCTGGCCAGGATGTCCTTGTCCCATCGCGCTCTAGCGGCTCCTTGCCGGGCGCATGCACGCTGACTCGTGTGGCCAGTTGTACGGTGTTTCCTCTGAACCATTGGTGGAGCTGGCTTCTGGGTTAAGCGAGCAGTGGGTCAAGTACCAGTGAGACTTGACATGGTCGTGTTTCGGAGGACGAATGGCTCTCGACCTTCGCATCTCCTTAGTCTGTATGGGAGTTGCAGCGATGGGACAAGGCTGTAACTACCAATTGGAAATCCCGAAAAAGGGGTAAAAAAAATACAAAAATAAAGAGCATAACATATACTTAAATCATGTAGTAAGTCAAGGTGGTAGATAGATACAGTGGCAATAAAAAGTATGTGAACCCTTTGGAATTACCTGCATAAATTGGTAATCAAATTTGATATGATCTTCATCTAATAGACAAACATAGTGTGCTTAAACTAATAACACACAAATTATTGAATTTTTCTTGTCTATATTGATACATCATATAAACATTCACAGTGTAGGTTGTAAAAAGTATGTGAACCCCTAGGCTAATGATTTCTCCAAAAGCTAATTGGAGTCAGGTGTCAGCCAACCTGGAGTCCAATCAATGAGATGAGATTGGAGATGATGGTTAGAGCTGCCTTGCCCTATAAAAAACACTCGCAAAATTTGAGTTTGCTATTCACAGGAAGCATTGCCTAATGTGAACCATGCCTCGAACAAAAGAGATCTCAGAAGACCTAAGAGTAAGAATAGTTGACTTGCATAAAGCTGGAAAGGGTTACAAAACTATCTCTTAAAGCCTTGATGTTCATCAGTCCACGGTAAGACAAATTCTTTATAAATGGAGAAAGTTCAGCACTGTTGCTGCTCTCCCTAGGAGTGGCCGTCCTGCAAAGATGACTGCAAGAGCACAGCGCAGAATTCTCAATGAGGTTAAGAAGAATCCTAGAGTGTCAGCTAAAGACTTACAGAAATCTCTGGAACATGCTAACATCTTTGTTGATGAGTCTACTTTTTGTAAAACACTCAATAAGAATGGTGTTCATGGGTGGACACCACAGAAGAAGACACTGCTGTCCAAAAAAACCCATTGCTGCACGTCTGAAGTTTGCAAAAGTGCACCTGGATGTTCCACAGCGCTACTGGCAAAATATTCTGTGAACAGATGAAACTACAGTTGAGTTGTTTGGAAAGAACACACAACACTATGTGTGGAGAAAAAAATGCACAGCACACCAACATCAAAACCTCATCCCAACTGTAAAGTATGGTGGAGGGAGCATCATGGTTTGGGGCTGCTTTGCTGCCTCAGGGCCTGGACAGCTTGCTATCATCGACCGAACCATGAATTCCCAAATTTATCAAGACATTTTGCAGGAGAATGTTAGGCTATCTGTCCGCCAATTGAAGCTCAACAGAAGTTGAGTGGTGCAAAGGACAATGACACAAAACACAGAAGTAAATCAACAACAGAATGGCTTCGACAGAAGAAAATATGCCTTCTGGAGTGGCCCAGTCAGAGTCCTGACCTCAACCAAATTGAGATGCTGTGGCATGACCTCAAGAGAGCAGTTCACACCAGACATCCCAAGAATATTGCTGAACTGAAACAGTTGTGTAAAGTGGAATGGTCCAAAATTCCTCCTGACATTGTGCAGGTCTGATCCGCAACTACAGAAAACGTTTGGTTGAGGTTATTGCTGCCAAAGGAGGGTCAACCAGTTATTAAATCCAATGGTTCACATACTTTGTCCACCCTGCACTGTGAATGTTAATACGGTGTGTTCAATAAAGACTTGAAAACGTATAATTGTGTGTGTGTTTGTCTATTGTTGTGACCTAGATGAAGATCAGATCAAATTTTATGACCAATATATGCAGAAATCCAGGTATTTCCAAAGGGTTCACATACTTTTTCTTGCCACTGTATCTGTAGTATACTAGTCTGTTTACTGTGTTCACTGGCAGTCAGCGAGGCAGTGCCGCCTCTGCCTGTATGCAGACTATGGGGGCCCCGGACCAAAACAGTAAACGTACTGTTGAGTGATAAAAGTAGAATACACAAGGTACAATTTCAACATTTGGTAGTGCATTAGCAGTTATCCACTTGTTGTCAGTCACTGACAGTCATTCAATTAGCCCATGTCAGCTACCTTTTTTTTATTGATACTGTAGGTAAGGTTGTCTAGCCAGCTATCTAAACTTTGTAGCAATCATCACCAAATTACCAACCAGGCTCGCAGGGCCCCCATTGATTTTGTTAGTCACTCTGACTTTGATATTATATGACTGCTTACAAGATCCTAGGCTTACAGACCCATAATTTCACAATGGTATATCATACACTGTAATTGGAGAAAGTCATGGAAAAGTAATGCTGTTATTAAAGTTGATATACATCTTATCATAAGTGTTCATCCCCCTTAGATTACTTCACGTTTTATTGTGTTACAAAGTGGGATTAAAATGGATTTCATGCAACAACAAAAAATTGTCAACGATCTATACAAAATACTCTAAATTCTGCAAGCTCTGTCAAGGTGTTGGGGATCATGGCTAGACAGCAATTTTCAAGTCTTGATATAGATTTTTAAGCAGATTTAAGTCAAAACTGTAACTTTTCCACTCAGGACAATTCACAGTCTTCTGGATAAGCAACTCCAGTATGGATTTGGCCCGGTGTTTTGGGTTATTGTCCTGCTGAAAGGTGAATTCCTCTCCCAGTGTTTGGTGTAAAGCAAACTGAAGTAGGTTTTCCTCTAGGATTTTGTCTGTGCTTAGCTCCAACCCATTTCTTTTTATCCTGAAAAACTCCCCAGTCTTTGCCGATGTCAAGCATACCCATACTATGATGCAGCCACCACCATGCTTGAAAATAAGGAGGCAGTTACTCAGTGATGGATTTGCCACAAACAAACAAAAGGCTTTGCATTTTGGTCAAAGAGTGTATTTCTTTGCCGGGTTTTTCCCCCTCAATATTATTTTAGTGACTTGTCAGGATACATGTAAAAAATAAAATAAATAAAAATCTGTATATTTGTATTTGTCATGATCGTCGAACTGGCTGACTGACGACTCTGGCAGGTCCTGGCTGACTGACGACTCTGGCAGGTCCTGGCTGACTGACGACTCTGGCAGGTCCTGGCTGACTGACGACTCTGGCAGGTCCTGGCTGACTGACGACTCTGGCAGGTCCTGGCTGACTGGCGGCTCTGGCAGCTCCTGGCTGACTGGCGGCTCTGGCAGCTCCTGGCTGACTGGCGGCTCTGGCAGCTCCTGGCTGACTGGCGGCTCTGGCAGCTCCTGGCTGACTGGCGGCTCTGGCGGCTCCTGACTGGCGGGCAGCTCTGGCGGCTCCTGACTGACGGACGGCTCTAGCGGCTCCTGACTGACGTACGGCTCTAGTGGCTCAGGACAGACGGGCGGCTTTGACGGCTCAGGACAGACGGGCGGCTCTGACGGCGCTGGGCAGACGGGCAGCGCGGGCGGCGCTGGGCAGACGGACAGCTCAGATGGCGCTTGGCAGACGGGCAGCGCAGGCAGCGCTGGGCAGACGGGTAGCTCAGACGGCGCTGGGCAGGCGGACAGCGCAGACGGCGCTGGGCAGACGGCAGACTCTGGCCGGCTGAGGCGCACAGTAGGCCTGGTGCGTGGTGCCGGAACTGGTGGTACCGGGCTGGGGACACGCATCTCAGGGCTAGTGCGTGGAGGCGGAACAGGGCGTACTGGACTGCCGAGGCGCACTATAGGCCTGGTACGTGGTGCCGGAACTGGTGGTACCGGGCTGGGGACACGCACCTCAAGGCTAGTGCGGGGAGGAGGAACAGGGCGTACTGGACTCTGGAGACGCACAGGAAGCTTGGTGCGTGGTATTGGCACTGGTGGTACTGGGCCGAGGACACGCACCTCAGGGCGAGTGCGGGGAAGAGGAACAGGGCGTACTGGACTGCCGAGGCGCACTATAGGCCTGGTACGTGGTGCCGGAACTGGTGGTACCGGGCTGGGGAGACGCACCTCAAGGCTAGTGCGGGGAGCAGGAACAGGGCGCACAGGGCTCTGGAGACGCACAGGAGGCTTGGTGCGTGGTGCCAGAACTGGTGGTACCGGGCTGGGGACACGCACCTCAAGGCTAGTGCGGGGAAGAGGAACAGGGCGTATTGGACTGTCGAGGTGCACTATAGGCCTGGTGCGTGGTACCGGAACCGGAGGACTGGTACGAGGGGCTGCCACAAGAGAGCTAGTACGTGGAGCTGCTACAGGAGGTGCAGGACTAGGGAGGCGCACAGGAGGCCTGGTTCGTGGGACTGGCACTGTCATTCCCAGACGGTTAGCACGCACCTCAGGACGAGTATGGAGAGCTGACTCAGGTTTCATCACATCCCGCACACGCTCTGTCGGGTGGATGTTGTGCCTCAAGCACCAACACAGCAGCTCCCTCATTTCACTCTCCTCCAAACCCCATTAAATCCTTTACAGTCTCTGTATCATTCCCATTGCTCACCTCCAATATCAGCCCGACTGGCTTTGGTTCCTTCTTCGGCTCCTCACGGTAAGCACGGGAAGTTGACGCAGGTCTCCTATCTGAACTCGCCACACTCCCCATGTGCCCCTCCCCAAGAAACTTTTGCCGTTTCCTCGAGGGCTTCCTACCGCGCCGTCGTGCTCCTTTCTCCAACTCCATTATCCTGTAACCCTCCTCGCACTGCTCCAGCGAATCCCAGGCAGGCTCCGGCACTTTCTCTGGATCGATCGCCCACCTGTCAATCTCTTCCCAGGTTGTTCTCCACTCATCCTTTTCCCGGGTCCATTCCTCCACAAAGCGCTGTGTCCTCCTTTCACGCTGCTTGGTCCAATTTTGGTGGGTGATTCTGTCACGATCATCGTTACGTGAAAGAGAAGAGGACCAAGGCGCAGCGTGAAATGAACACATATTTAATCAACGAAGACGAAGAACACTTACAAACTAAACAAAACAACAAACCGACGAACGTGAAGCTATATAATGACAAGTGCAGACACAGGCAACTTACACATAGACATAGACAATCACCCACAAACTACCTAATGACTATGGTTGCCTAAATATGGCTCCCAATCAGAGACAACGATAGACAGCTGTCTCTAATTGAGAACCAATCTAGGCAACCATAGACATACATACACCTAGACTAAACATTGCCCCATAAACATACAAAAAACCCTAGACAATACAAAACACATACATCCCCCATGTCACACCCTGACCTAACTAAAATAATAAAGAAAACAAAGATAACTAAGGCCAGGGCGTGACAGTATTCTTCTTTTCACTTTGTAATTTAGGTCATTATTGTGGAGTCACTACAATGTTCTTGATCCACCCTCAGTTTTCTCCCATCACAGCCACTGAACTGTTTTAAAATCACCGATGGCCTCATGATGAGCAGTTGACTTCCTCTCCTGCAGCTCAGTTCAGAAGGACGACTGTACCTTTGATGCGTCTGGGTGGTTTAATACAAAATCCACAGCATAATTATTAATTTGACCATGCTTAAAGAGATATTCAATGTCTGATTTGTTATTGTTACCCATCTACCAATCACTGGCATTTTGTAAGAGGCTTTTGAAAAGCTCCCTGTTCTCAGTAGTTGAATGCAATACTTGACTGAGGGACCTTACAGATGTTGTATGTATGGGGGACAGAGAAATGGGTAGCCATTCAAAAATCATGCCAACCCCTACACTCACAAAAGCTTGGATTTCTTTCGCTGTAAAATATATTTTCAAAATCTGACACGATAGGTGGATTAACAACAAGCTAAGCTGTGTTTTGCTATATTTCACTTGTGATTGCATGATTATAAATATTTATAGGATGTTTTTGAATTTGGCGCGCCTGCAATTCAGCGGTTGTTTAGGAAAGTGCTCCCGGATACGGTATGGGTATTAAGTAGAGGTTAAAGCTGACCTACCCCCTAAAATAAATATAGAACAATTATTGTAATAATTCACAGAATTGCAGAAAATGTGCTTTAAAACGGTAGCCTTTTCTCTACCCCATGGCGAAATGTGTAGAATTGCAGGATATTACCGATGAAACTGCAACATTTTCTCTCCACCCCATGTTAAAATTAGTTGAATTGCATGAGATTAGTTTTGAAACTGCAAAATGTTCTCCGCTCCATGACAAAATGTGAAGAATTGCAGAACATTTGCTTTAAAACTGCAACACTTTCTCTACACCCCATGGCAAAATGTATAGAAATACAGGAAATGCACTTCAAAACTGAAGGAAAAAAATCCACTTCCAAGAGGAGCATCCCAACCAAATATCATTTAGGGCCCACAAAAGGCTAGGGCCTGGGAACTGATAGTGCAGTCGGCAGGCTGTGTCATTTGGGTGCAGTGGTTGCAATAAAAAATCACATTGCCTGGTGCCCTGATGGACCTTAGAACTCCAGCCATTGACCTCTGACCCTGACGGAGCATCCATGTTCCTTACCTACCTGGTTAAAGCTTTGCAAACAGAGAGATTTATCTGACTCTTTCAACCCCCTGCCTCCCTCCCTCCTCCAGCTCCACCCCCCTCTACAACCGACCACTGATCAGCCCACTCCATTTCCCCTGGACCCCCCCTCCACCTCCTCCTCAGCCCTCTTCTACCCCCCCCTCCACTTCCCCATTCCAATTGACTGTCCCATTTGTCACACAGAATTCTTTTGGCCCCTGGCTACTAGTTAACCTGCACTCGGAGACCCTTCTGTGAAATGCTAAAGATTGCAGAACCGTAAAAGAGGGGCGACATGATGTGCAATATGTCAAACAGAAGGACATTTTCACTCTTTCTCTCTCCCCTGCCAATGCACAGTGGAGGCCCAAGGGCATCATCCACCTCCGATCACTAGCCCTTGTATAAGTTTCCAATTCCAGAGAGCTGGGATTATGGTGCCTTTTTATTATTTATTTTATTTTATTGTCAAATTATTACAACGCTGATAAGATGGAGATGATGATGTCCCAGTGTGTCGGACCTTGACCTCTCTTCTGGTAACAGAGATCCCTCTCCACGGCTACTCTGGCTCACCCACACAGAGACCCGTGGACACACATATCAGGCAGGGCGCAAATACAAAGCACGCAAACGGACATTTATATACTTGAGCTATACACAAGCGTAAACACGCACCCTGCATACACCATGCACAGATATATCATGTACTGTATACACATAGTCACAAACAGACGCAAGCACGCTCTCATCCAGCACACAGCATGGCACAGCAGCCCTCCGGTAAGGGCCTCCACTCATAGACATGGAGATTGGTTTTTAGTTAAATGTCAGTGGAGGTGAAAGGACAGCCCAGGGGTAGTGCTCTCTCTCCTCTCTCCTGTCTGACTGCTGTCACAACTGCTACCGTTGTGTCAGTGTGAGGGCTCTGGGAGGGCTCTGGGTCACTCTGATTACACTTAATTAGGGTGGGGCTGAGCATCAGGGCTTTCATTACACACTCAGACCTATAGCTACATATCCCTGTTGTTGCTCAATATTAATGTTCTAACTCAATATTAAATAAAAATGTCTGAAGAGATATGAAATTATAATCTGCACTACAAATTAAAAGAAAAAGGACATGTTTATCATACTTTTTATCCTAATTATCTGACCAAATAATGTAGCAACTGAAGTCTTGTATGTTGCTTGTATTGAGCTATAAATACCTTCTGTGTGTGTCCAAGACTGAGCATTATCATGTATTTGTGTGTGACAGGATCCAGGCTGTCCTAACCCAGACGTACAGCTGTCAATCAGCCCCGGGTGACGCCCATCATGCTGGTATTCAAGAAACCATGTCTGTAGGTTCTCCTTCCTCCCTCCCTCCCCTGCCTTAGCCTGGCCATCCTCCATCCGTCCTTCCATCCTGCCATTAGATCACACGGCCCGCTAATTCTTAACACTTGTGACAGTTTCTCCCCCCAGTGGCAGCAGTGAGGGCAGAGGCCGCATGAGTGGCAGGTGCCATTAGCTGTGTGCTGACCGTGGGCTGGGCCGCTTGACAGTGAAAAGGTCAGCCTCTTACCCACGCCAGCTGATTTACAGACAGACTAAATGCTCCAGATGGAGGGAGGAGGACCTCAGAGAAACCATCATCCAGCCAGGGTTTTATAATGAGTTGATGTATAAATGAGGACTACTAAAGACCTTGGCATAGCATCATTAAGTTAGGAAACACACATGGCATAAACAATCAATGAAAAATGTGTGCTGAATTTGATTGTATTTATTTGGAGTATTTCTTCCCTACAGGCCCATACACTATTCACTATAAGTGTTCTACAAGGAAGTGGGCGAAATCAAATCCTTGGCAGTAAGCGGAGATGCTCATGTTGTTGTTGTGAGTGGGGTTGCCAGGGGTTTTAATCAAACAGAGCAGAGCAGCATGCTCCAGGATCACCCCTGGTCCTCTCCTCACAGCCAACCCTCCTCTCTTCTCTGCTCCTCTCTGTTCCACCTGGCAGCACAGTTTGATAAATGGATCTCCCCATACACATAAACAACATCCCACATAGGGCCCTTCCCTTCTCCACTCTTCCCCACTAATTCCTATTCATTTAAACGCCACATGGGCAAGCGCCACAGCCAAAGACATTTATTATTTAGCTGTTTTGTTTATGAATAGCTTACAGGTGGACGCCCGAGACCAAATGCAACGGCACTCGTAAATCACAACACCGAGTCGTTTCTCTAAGCCGGGGGAGTGTACGATTATATGTAAGTGTGTCTCAGAGGGTATGTGTTTTAGTGTGTGTGTGTGTGTGCGCAGGCATGCATGCGTGCATGTGCGCTTGGGTGTGTAGTCGTCAATTACCCTCCGTGCTCTTCCTCTCCCTGTTTAATTAGTAATGAGGACAAATATTTGTTTGTTTCACAGGAGAGCGAGAGAGAGGAGGGCTTGAAGCCCCTCTGGACAAAATTAAAGCTAGCACTCTCTGTCAGAGGCTGCCTGCCCGTTCCCCACTGTAGGCCCCACTGTTCTAGCTTTGTGGAAAGGCAGTAAGAAGCCCATGGTGGGGGGTAAACATGTAGGAACATCAACAACAGCAAGCAGGAAACTACCACAGCCGCCGCCCGCCCGCCAACCACTACTGCTACCACTTCACTTCCCCTGGGCTTATTTATCACTGCCCTGCCAGAAGATTTACTTCTGTCGTTTTTGAAAAGGAGAAAGTGCACAGAACAAACATAGTCTCTGTTCTAAATAATATCTCACCTTGTACATTTGTCAATGTGACACTTTCACCTTGATTGAGTTACACTCCGGGGATTCGCCTCTCTCTCTCCTTCCAGTCAGAGCAGACTGAAGAGCTTTTGCCCTGTCCTGTAAAAGCAGTGTGCTGGAACTCTTCTCTATGACCTGGTGGGAGTTTCCCCCCGTAGATAAGATAACAGTTGTTCTATCTCTAAAGGTAGACCCCTCCACTCTTCTCACCTGGATGGGTGTTGAGAGTCCTCCTCGCGTAGTCGGCCTGTGCCTCTGGGTTCGTTTTTGTGAGTAGCTGCGCTGAGGGTAGCAGAGCTTTGACAGTCAGTCAGTGCTGCTGTCCAGGGTGCTGAAAACAAATAAGGAACCTGCCTCTCAAACAAAAAGCTGGAGCTCTCTTCTGTAGTTGCAGCAGAGCAGGCCACAGGGGAATGAGGAGAGAGTACCAGAGGTGATGAACTAGGCTGTGTCCCAAATGGCACCTTATGGGGTCTGGTCAAAAGTAGTGCACTAAATAGGAAATAGGGTTCCATTTGGGTTAAAGGCCTAGTTTGCTCTGGTCTGGTGTGCCTGTGGACCCAGAGGTTTGGGGTCCAGGCTTAGCCAGCGGAGTGAGGGGATCTCATCAGGGCTCAGTGAGTAGAGCGGTTGGAGCGTTAGCAAAATGATTGATGTGCCCTTCTCCTGGGCACAACTGCTTCCGCTCTGCTTGTCTTTCATCTGGGGGCTTTGATTCTGTTTCCAGTCCGTCAGGCACGCAACTTATACCGATATGACAACAATGTGTGACACTGCATTGAGAGGCATTCTCAGACAGCCAGGCACCTTTGTTTTTTCAAACCGACCTCTTACAGAGAAGACGGCATATCTGCGTGTTTTCCTTTCAGGTGGTCAGATCTATCAAGCTGTGGGTCAGCGGGTTTTTGTTAACACAGTAGAAACCTGTGCATTATGCAACAACATACAGTATATAGGTACATTTGTAATTCCTTAATTGAAGAAAGAACTTAATTTAGGGATGTACTATGGTGAAAGTACATGCAAATGTACAGAGTTTTTTTCTCTAAACACTATTTACAGCATTTACAGTTTGATGTCAACTCTCTGATCAGTCCTCACCCTCTTCTACTGTCACATGACTTTGTCTGGCCATTTTAACATTGTTTGAATGGCCTGATTGTAGCATCCAATAGCTTTCTGTTGTTAAGTAGTCTCCAGCTAGCATGGTTAACTAAACCCTGTAAACCCAGTGAGCAGTACAGACCTGTTAACCAGCCAGCACCACCTGAGTTTTTCTCAACCTTTGAATCATCCCGCCTGCTGTGTAACATATTATGCATACTCCACATGGCATGATTCACAACCTACACTGCTGCCTTCTGACACAGAGCAATACAAACAACAAACTCTAGCCTGGGTATTTTATTTCATTCAATTTGTCTTGCTTAAAAAACCAACAGGCCGTGAGCTGATGAATAACTCAGAGCAGGAGAATGGATGGTGGTGGTAGTGTAACGCTGAGAGGGGTAGCAGGTTCCGGCAGGTCTGCCACGGTAAGGTAGGGCCCAGAGGTCCCTGGGCTATCTACAGGCATGGTGTTCATCATGGTGTCTACCCAGAGAGGGGAGCCATCCATCAGGCCACATGCATCACAGATCAGGACCAGAAAGGGTGGCTGGACTAGAGAGGGTCTTATTCTGGAGAACTCTCGGTGATGTTGCAGGGACACTTTTAGGAGCTCTGCAGAACACTGGACGGGTGCTCTTGTTGTCTGGGGCTGGTGAGGGAGAATAGAAGAATGTAACAGGGTGAAGCCAGATCTGTGTTGGAGCCTGGTGGGGTCCACCACCACTCTCACCTGGTCCAGAAAAAGTCAAGTAAGATGCAATCTTACAAAAAAAAGGTGCTTTCTAGAACCTTAAAAGGTTCTTTGGCTGTCCCTAAAGGAGAACCCTTTGAAGAACCCTTTCTACCTGGAACCAAAAAGGGTTATCCTATGGGGCCAGCTGAAGAATACTTTTGGAACTCATTTTCCTAAGCGTGTAGGAAGTTTTGAAGTATGAGTAATTTGAAGTTGTGGGTAAAATTAACCTCGGATATACAAAATGATATGTTGTAGTGACAAATTACATTTTCTACACTAGATAAAGTGTTGTAGGTGGTAGACCGAAGGGAAATAGCTTATTACTGTAATAAATGCTGGTAGATTGACATTTTAGATTTAAAATAATAATTTAGCCAAGATCAGCGAAGAGGACCTAGTGCAATGAGATGATAAGAAATTAAGATCATGCTGATAAAGCAGATCAGAGCAGCGTTTAGAGGCTAAGAATAGCAGAAGAACCTGAACCATGGGTCATTGGAGGAAGGGAATAGTGTCTTCTCACAGCATCCTGAGTCCAGAGAGAGAGAATAACTTAAAAGGAAGCATGCCATTATTCTATTGTATATGTAGCTACTCTATCAGTAGAAAATGCATGTGGCATATTCAAACAAATGGCAAACTCCTAGAGCGAACTGAGAGAGACAAAATAAAGCTAGCATTACATTCTCTACACCTACTTTATATTGCCTCTCCATCACTAGAAAACCCCATCTATTTATTGAGTATGTCTTTCCCGCAGGCGTTAACTGTCTTAGAATGAACTAAGAGTTACTCACAATGAGTTAAGGCAATTAATGAAAATATAGGCCAAAAAGAGGTCTATTGATTGACAATATGCTAATAGATCGATGGTCTATCTTTCCCTTCTCTATAGTGTGTGTTCAAATCCCTTTATGGCCTATGCCTCTCCTCAACACTTTGAGGTGTAGTTAGGGACTCCATCATATCCCTGTGCTGTCATAATACTCAACATAACAAAACCTGCTGACTAAATAACCCTTTACCAGTCAATCCACATGGATCCATACCCCAGCCCTCTCCCAAATGGGAAGGGAAAATGATATAAGTCCAGGGGTGAGTCAAGTGTCTGAGTTGAGTGTATAGTAAAGTGTTGAAGGTGATGGGAATAGGAATTGTACTCAAGGGTCACTGGAGCAGACCCTCTAAATTCTACCACTCAGTCCCCCAGCCCCCTGTAGTTTAAATACAGACATCCCTGACAAGCATTGATCCTGTTCCCCGCTCTGCAGTAGCAGCTATCCTGCATGTCAAAGCCCAGGAGATTGCTCTTAGCACTGGATTAAAGACAACTGGATACAGAGAAGAGAGAGAGAGAGGGTGGGAGAGGGTGAGAGAGTGTGAGAAAGGGGGGAGAGAGTGCTGCTGGGCTCAATAAAGAAGACTTGCTTTATGACAGGCAAAATGCCTTATAACGGCTTGTCTCATTCTCACAGCTCAATACCTAATCTCACACAAATTGTGCTTTGTCGACGACGCAGGGAACAATATCCCGCTCTAAACAAATAACCACACTTACTTTCAAACAAGCATTGATAAAAGCGAAGGAGAAATTAGTGCAAGTGCGAAGTCGCGAAGTCTGAGTCCCATATGGCACCCTATTGCACATAGCGCACTACTTCTGAGCAGATCATCATGGGCCCTGGTCAAAAGTAGTGCACTATATAGGAATAGGGTGCCATTTGGGACAAATCCAAATGCAGGGGAAGAGATGCCACTGTAGTGGTCTAGTCTCCTGGCTGCTCTGCTCCTGATCAGATGTCTCTATCAGTCTGTCTATAACGGTGGGCCACAGTGCTGTCGGCAGCTCTATTGTGTTTCCTCTTCATCCCTTGTTTAGGCTGTAATTAAACAGCACAATGACTGGCGGCCTGGGAGACAGCAGCGCTAATTGCTAGCAGGATGAGATGGTTTTAGCTATCAGGCTAGCAGCCCTCTCTGCCACAGCTGACTGCACCAGAGAGAACCTATAGCTGCCACCATAGCTTAGGCCTTACCCACTGGGCAAAAACTGGTTCAATCAATGTTGTTTCCACGTCATTTCAAACAAAAACATCTATGTGATGACGTTGTATCAACACGGAAAACTGATTAGATTTGCACTTGTGCACGTGGCATTAAAACTTGAAAAAGTCATCAAAGTAAGGGAATGTGGTAGGCTCTACACCTTGAGTCCTGAGAGCCAAAGGTTCTGTGGGATGGATAGCTCTAACCATCAACATTCTGGGTTGTGATGAACAAACATTTCAGATGTGAGTGGGTTGAAACACAAACTTTCTTTTTTAGAATGAGACAAAAATAATCAATGCAGCCGTTAAACTTTTTTTGTTAATGGTGTCAGAAATCAGAAAGTGGCATTGTCATGATGGTCATTGTTTTCCTCCCTATGTAAACTCAGCCTGACAAAACTCTCTTTTGATAAGAAAAATAATGGCCTATGTACGTGCGTCTCGTTTGCACTTTCTCCCTATTTTTACAGCTAGCGACTCCAACTCGTTTCCACCATGCATTATATCCTGAACGTGAACTTTGTCTGTTTTTAATCGCTCCCTAACCGATGCCGCCGCCGGGTCTTGGCAGGAGAGAGAAACATAAAGGCCTTTGCCTCAGCAATTAGAAATGTACAGTTGTTTCGCCCTGGCCTGATGGCTTCATCGTGAAAACGACATGCTCCAATTAACACCCCCTTAATGCTGCAGCCATAGACCCCCTACGCCCAGCCAGCCCTTTAGAACTGAGGAATCAAAGAGCCAGGAGGCGCTCTCGCCGAGGACGTAATTGGACCGACCTCTGACCCCGTACCTTAAATCAGCCCATTTGGAACTGCCCAAACACTCCCCCTTGCTAACTAGCTGTAGCTTCAAGCTCTCATTAGAAACAAATACCAGAGACAGCGAAGTAGGCACCGCCGCCACCGAGGGGCACAAATGACTCCGACTGGAGCTTCATCTATTTCTATAACGCGTCAGAGAAATCTAATAGGATGGTACACAATCAGAAAATAAATAATAATAATAACATTTTGGTTAATGCTTGTCATTTGCTTGAACGCATGTATTGGAGCTGCTCCAATTAATGTGAGAGGAAGAATCAAGTCTGAGTCTGGGAAGCAGGACAATGGCTCATTCAAATCTGACCACAGGGCATAGAGACTGACACTGGATGAACAAAACTTTAGCCATGAGGGGAAAGAGGCATATGGATTTAAATATGGTTTTCATTACGGAAACAGCGACTTGTTTTAAGGGAGGCTACTGCTGGGTAGGCAATGAAAAGTATGTGACACAAGGAGAAATGATAGCATGGCGGCCATTACTGTAACTCATTCAATGTTAATGAGACAACTTTGTTTACTTGAGGTAAAAAAGCTGTGGAATGATGTTATTGTTTACACTACTACTCAGGTATAAATAGTTGAGTGTGGAGTGAATAGTTGAAGGACACCAGAACTTAATTTAATATCACTATGCATTAGAATGACTAGGTTTTTTCATGAGGATGAATATCATAAAAATGCTGTTGGTTAATCACATGGGAGAGAGCACAATGTTACATTATGCTAATCTCACTGCCTTTCCAGAGAAAACATATTCATAGCTTTATTATTCAGCCATTTCTGTAATTTACATAAAGAATGTATAATTAGATCATCCTCCAATGAATAAAGGGAAGAGAGAGAGACATAACATAAGCACATTTCAGCAGGTTACTCTCTGTATGTATCACTGCATCATGATAGGTGTTGGTTGGTTGTGCTGCGTGCCCATTGATGATGTTGCATTATGGAGAAGAACAACCCAGCTCAATGAGTTCTGGTCCAGAGGGAGTCATCCGTTAGGACACCAGTGGCCAGGCAGACACACACAGGGAGAGAAGCAACCAGAGCTGCTCCCACAGGGCTACAGGGAGACCGACAGTATTTATGGTGACATTTACTTTTCCTACCTGGGCGTTTTCTTTAAATCATTCTCGGCCGGGGAGGGCAGGTGACTTGTTCCATGGGCACACTTGCCTGGGAGGAACGGGATACGAAGGGAAGCCCAGTGTTTTTTTTATGGATTTCCTTCCATTAGCAAAGATAAATGATTCCTAGGTCAGTGAAGTTATCCAAAGAGGTTTATGTGAGTCTCAATTGGCACCCTATTGCCTATAGTGTACTACTTTTGACCAGAGCTCTATGGGAGCTCTGTGAGCCCCGGTCAAAGGTAGTACACTAAATAGGGAATAAGGTGCCATTTGGGACGATGAGGTAATGGAGCCGTGGGTACAGCCTACAGGAGGAGGTAGCAGCTAGCCAAGGTGAAGGAGGCGAGGAGGAGAGGAGAAGGAAGCCATGGAAAAGTGCTTTGTCAAGCCCAGTGGCAGGTGCTTTATTGCAGGAGGCATGATAATGAAGCTGGCCTACATTAACCAGGCAGCATTTTTCTTCTTGCTGAAGTAGCTCTTCCTCTCCCTCTCTCTCGTCCTCTCTCTCTCTCTCTCTCTCTCTCTCGCCCTCTCTCTCGCCCTCTCTCTCGCCCTCTCTCTCTCTCTCCCACCCCCCTCTCTTTCTTCCACCCCCACTCTCTCTCTCTCTCTCTCTCTCTCTCTCTCTCTCTCTCTCTCTCTCTCTCTCTCTCTCTCTCTCTCTCTCTCTCTCTCTCTCTCTCTCTCTCTCTCTCTCTCTCTCTCACCCTCTCTCTCTCTCCCTCTCTTTTGCCCTCTCTCTCTCTCTCCCTCTCTCTCTCTCGCCCTCTCTCTCTCTCTCTCGCCCTCTCTCTCTCGCCCTCTCTCTCTCTCGCCCTCGCCCTCTCTCTCCCTCTCTTACTCTCTCGCTCTCTCTCAGCCCCACTGACTTCCAGTACCCAGTAGCACACTCAGGGTAAATTGCCCTAAATGGGCTCACTCTCTCAGAGTGGTGGAGGGCTGGTGAGGGCTGGGTGTCAACCCAGAGCAGGGCACTCTCCAGGTGCTGGATGGACCACTCTAACTCTCTGCAGCTGTACCCAGGGCACCAGCACTGGCACAGAGGGGAAGGGGACGGGCATGGCCACTTGGCCAGACTGTGCAGTACCAACACTGGGGTGGCTGTGGTCCTACTCCCCTGGCAGATGTTATAATACACCAGTTAACTGTTTGATCATCTGTTTGGATCAAGATCAGTGAAGATGTGCTTGTTATCTCATGGGTTAATACTGTGGATGATATCAGAAATAGACAGATACTGCTTATCAACACACCTATTCCAATGCTTTTCTGTATGTAAATATACATACTTTCACTCTCCTGGTCTGTCCAGTACGAGGCGTCTTAGAAGATGAGTGAATGATGAAATATATATGTATGGATTGGGAGCACATGAATGAATGATCATTACCATAACCAGTAGGACAATGTCAAATGATTTATGCTAATTCATTAACATTTACATCAACAACTTGTCAATATCACAAAGAAAAGTTGTCAGCGACATCATATGAGCTTTACCTGTATGTGCAGAATTTCAGTTCAAACCCAGACATATCGGACTAATCCTCATTTGGCGACATGACCTCTTCTTTAGCCTCTAAATGTTTAAATATTTACTTAGGCTTTCATCTCTGGGTTTTAGTCTGGCGTGATACATGTTCATCAGAGAGACAGATCAGAAAAAGACTGGCTGTGGAAAACGATCCGGCATATTCGTCTCATTAGCGAGCCCATCAGAGTCATCCCCCTCCCAGATCCAACTTAACTGGGATTTTAATTTGCCTTTTCCATCATTGTGTTATTGCCAAGCCTTTATCTTCTCCTGGTTGTGTGACTTTCTAGCTAACCTTGAACTGACCACCCCTTTGCTAATGACTTGAGTCTGTTGAGGAGAAAGAAAGGGGTGGTGCAGAGGACATGACACATGTACAAATTAAAAGAGAGCGAGGGCGAAGGAAGAAAAACCTTTAGATGGGGTTCAATTGTCTTCTATCTCTTCTCCAGCCTCTGTCCTCTTAATCCTTATGCCCAAGCACAAATGAATCTCAGGAACGTCACCTTATCTGGGCTTGCCTTTCAGATATCCCCCCACCATCGCTGCTTCCTCCACTTTCCATGTCTTTCACACACACGCGAGCGCATGCACACACACAAACCCACATGCACACAACACACACACACCATTACTCCATGGGTCTGGCTGCCTGTGTCTCTAGGCAGAGTGATTAACATAATGTGGCCAGCGCTCTCCCCAGAGATCAGACAGGGTCATGGAGGCAGGGTCCACTCGTGTGAGTGTTAATTCAACCCGTGTTGATCTCACCTCTTGATTTCCCTGTCATTATGTCGGCCCCACGTTTGATTTCAGACATGCAGAGGGGGGAGAGAGAGAAACTACCACAGGGGTTGGGCTTGCACTATCGATGTCGAAGCATGGCCAAAGACTGATCTAAGAACATGACTCTGAAGGAAGTTTTAATGATCTGGTTCCATATGTGGAGAAATATGGTGTCTGAATCTCTCATCATGTCTATATCCTGTTGACACAATATCTTTCAACAATGTGAAACTGTCTGCAGTCAGATGAAGATTACAGCAAACGTACAGTACACTATAGACTCTCCAAATGAAAATGGCATCATAAGCTGTTAAGTGTGAATTAGAGATCGACCGATTACGATTCTTCAACGCCAACACCGATAACGATTTTTGGAGGACCAAAAAAAGCCGATACCGATTAATCGGACGATTTTTTAAAGTGTATTTGTAATAATGACAATTACAACAATACTGAATGAACACTTATTTTAACTTAATATAATACATCAATAAAATCAATTTAGCCTCAAATAAATAATGAAACCTGTTCAATTTGGTTTAAATAATGCAAAAACAAAGTGTTGGAGAAGAAATTAAAAGTGCAATATGTGCCATGTAAAAAAGCTATTTAAGTCATTTAAGTTCCTTGCTCAGAACATGAGAACATATGAAAGCTGGTGGTTTCTTTTACCATCAGTCTTCAATATTCCCAGGTAAGAGGTTTTAGGTCGTAGTTATTATAGGAATTCTAGGACTATTTCTCTCTAAACCATTTGTATTTCATTAACCTTTGACTATTGGATGTTCTTATAGGCACTTTAGTATTGCCAGTGTAACAGTATAGCTTCCGTCCATCTCCTCGATCCTACCTGGGCTCGAACCAGGAACACATCGACAACAGCCACCCTCGAAGCAGCGTTACCCATGCAGAGCAAGGGGAACAACCACTCCAAGTTTCAGAGCGAGTGACGTTTGAAACGCTATTAGCGCACACCCCGCTAACTAGCTAGCCATTTCACATCGGTTACACCAGCCTAATCTTGGGAGTTGATAGGCTTGAAGTCATAAACAGTGCAATGCTTGAAGACGAAGAGCTGCTGGAAAAACACACGAAAGTGCTGTTTGAATGAATGCTTACCAGCCTGCTGCTGCCTACCACCGCTCAGTCAGACTGCTCTATCAAATCATAGACTTAGTTATAACATAATAACACACAGAAATACGAGCCTTAGGTCATTATATGGTCGAATCCGGAAACTATCATCTCGAAAACAAGACGTTTATTCTTTCAGTGAAATACGGAACCGTTCCGTATTTTATCTAACGGGTGGCATCCATAAGTCTAAATATTCCTGTTACATTGCACAACCTTCAAAGTTCAATGTAAAATTCTGGCAAATTAGGTGGCCCAAACTGTTGCATATACACTGACTCTGCGTGCAATGGACGCAAGAGAAGTGACATAATTTCACCTGGTTAATATTGCCTGCTAACCTGGATTTCTTTTAGCTAAATATGCAGGTTTAAAAAAATATACTTCTGTGTATTGATTTTAAGAAAGGCATTGATGTTTATGGTTAGGTACACATTGGAGCAACGATACGCACCGCATCGATTATATGCAACGCAGGACACGCTAGATAAACTAGTAATATCATCAACCATGTATAGTTAACTAGTGATTATGATTGATTGATTGATTGTTTTTTAAACTTATAAGATAAGTTTAATGCTAGCTAGCAACTTACCTTGGCTTACTGCATTCGCGTAACAGGCAGGCTCCTCGTGGAGTGCAATGTAATCAGGTTGTTAAAGCGTTGGACTAGTTAACTGTAAGGTTGCAAGATTGACAAGGTAAAAATCTGTCGTTCTGCCCCTGAACGAGGCAGTTAACCCACCGTTCCTGGGCCGTCATTGAAAATAAGAATGTGTTCTTAACTGACTTGCCTTGTTAAATAAAGATTAAATAAAGATTTTTTTAAATATCGGTGTCCAAAAATACCGATTTTTGATTATTATGAAAACTTGAAATCGGCCCTAATTAATCGGCCATTCCGATTAATCGGTCGACCTCTAGTGTGAGTTGACAATGTGAGATCTGAAGTCACACGTACACCAACGGCTTTACAACAATGAAAAAGCGATAACATTCTGCCATCATGATCGTGAAGATGATCCAACCATCAATGATACTCGATTCAATCTGTAGCGCAGAAGGTCAGCATTGTAGCAGGGTTGAAATGTAAAAGTAATTTACGATTGAGCCGACATACTGTAGCCTATGCAGCGTTTACCATGAATGCAGTCTCCGCGAACGCAGAAACATTGCCTTTAAATGTAAATCACGCTATAACGCTGATCTTCTGCTGTCATGCCCTGACCATAGAGAGCCTTTTATTCTCTATGTTGGTTAGGTCGGGGTGTGACTAGGGTGGGTTATCTAGGTTATTGTATGTCTATGTTGGCCTGGTATGGTTCCCAATCAGAGGCAGCTGTTTATCATTGTCTCTGATTGGGGATCATATTTAGGCAGCCATTTCCCCACTGGGTTTTTATGGGATCTTGTTTTGAGTTAGTATATTTAGCACCTCTTATGTTACGGTTCGTTGTTTGTTTCCTTTTGTTTTTGTAAGTTTCACTAAAATAAAGATGTGGAACTCAGAGCACGCTGCGCCTTGGTCCGACATTCATTCTAACGAACGTGACATCTGCGCTACTGATTGAATCAAGCCTCTACTTCCAACAACAATAACAATTGCCAAACAGATCATTTAGCTAAGGGGCAAGACAAGGCAATCTCTCGACATAAGTGAGTAGAAGATCAAAAATGGTCCACCCAGCCATCCAGCCAGGCAGAATTAGTCATTCAGTGCTCCATGGCCCGACGCTCCCGACGCGTGGCCCAGTCTGTGGGGTGCAGCGACATACCAGCACCACTTAATTACAATTGTGCTGTGACCCGGCTGCTGCCAGCCGACGCTGTCTCCACTGCTATGCTTGACCCTTTTTAACTGCTCCTGGAGGAGACCCTTGACAGGCCCTCCCCCTGCCTGGCTGAGCTGAGTCGAGTGTGGGGGCGGAAGGAAAGGATGGAAGGAGAGGGAGCAGACATGGACCAGAGGAGGATCAGGGCAATAGAGCCCTTGTCTCTCCTCGCCTGGCTAGGCTCTCCTCCTCTCCTCCTGGAGGGCCCTCCAGTCCTGCTCCAGGGGCTTGGACCGTCCAGGTACTGCCGACATGCCATCGACATCCCACTCCTGAGCTATGGTAATGGGGCCAGGATGAACTCTTCAAGTGGCTTAAAAGCCTCTCTTGGCCAGGGCTTTTCACTGTACCGAGGGCTGGAGATGGAGTGGAACAGTCAGTTTGGATGGAGAGGTAAATAGTGGAGACAGAGGGTGTCAGAGAGGGGACCCCTGGGGCTTTTAACTGGGGGCTTCCAGTTATTAGGGCCCTCCTCTGGGGCCCCAGGTTACTGTTTCAAGGGCAGACAAGTGTGTGGCTCTCATTCTCTACTGCATGACCTCCAGCTCAACACTCAACAAAGATTATCAAAAGAGAAACGCTGGCAGGCTGGAGAGGAGTGAGTGACGTAAAAGATGCATCCCTAGATGGCTAAATGTCGGGATGAAGTGTTGTAGTGTCAAGTCCTGATGTGCAAGTTTAGGAGCACTTAGATTGTATCTCCAATTAAAGGCTGCATTGTGATAAAAAAATAAATGTATAAAAGGAATTCAACACCCTGCGTAGAGAATGACTCACAGAACCATTGGACCTGGATCCCAAAATACTGCAGTGTTTTATGAGTCAGCTCTTTGACCATGGTTACGATAAGCTCAGTGGTTGAAGTACTGAATGGTAAAACTGAATGCAACAAAACTATGACAAAATAGTATCCCAAAGAGAACGTTGTTCCGGTCGAATGTGAGTCTATTTCCTTACAGGAGGGGGAGTTAACCCCACCCTGTCACTTCGCACCTCTCCCTCACCACCCACCCACCACCCTGCTCACCAAACTCCCTCTTTCCCCCGGTCCCCCTCTCTCCCTCTCAATCTGGTGACACCATTGTAACCACTAATTAGAATTCTGTCACTAAGTAAATGCATTGTGACCGGCGGGTGACAGCTGTGCCTGGCCTAGCTTTTGGGGGGGGGGGCAATCAACAGAGTGGCAGGCAGGCAGGCTGGTGACGACGGTGGCAGGATCCCTTTTAACGGGAGAGGTGCTGCTCTCGCCACTGACCTGACAGTCATTTAAATTACACAGAAGAGTAGGGGAGGCCAGCCAAGCACTGGGGAATAATGCACTGACTGACTGACTGACTGACTGACTGATTCCTGTTTGCCCTGACAACTAGCCGCACTCTCTTCCCTTTCAATTAGAACAAGGAGAGGAGCGTGGGCCTGCATCGCCCTGCCTCAACCTTCACTAATCGCCCAGCAGGGAGAAAGGCAAGCAGGGAGGGAGGCAGGCTAGCAGGGAGGGAGGCATGGAGGGATGGAGGATGGAAGGCAGGGAGGTAGTGAGGAAGGGAGGGATGGAGGCAGGGAGGGATGGATGCAGGGAGGGATGGAGACAGGGAAGCAGGCAGACAGGCAGGCAGGGAAGCAGGTAGGGAGCTGACAGATAAGTGGCCCCTCTCTCCTCTCCTCTCGCCTGTCCTTGTCCCTCGTCTCGCTCGGCAGTGTAAGGTATCCAGGCTCCATCCCCTCGTCAAGGGAGAGGACAGAGGAGGTATCCAGGCTTGTTTGTCTGTCTAGCTAACGAGCATACTAACCACGGCTTGAGTTCATCATTATTGTTAGTCACACAGTAGTGGTGGTGGATTGTGCCATAGAGACCTCTTTGGAATACTTCTGTGTTTTACACTCTCCAACAAGTTGATATTCTAGCATAGGGCGAGAGCAAACTGGAGAGAAAACAACATACAGGACTTGTAGAGACTCACGTACTGTAGCTAGCTACTGTCTTGGCCTTTCTTCAGTACACTCCGCAGTCCCACTGTTACTAGCACCATGCTTAACTCTCTCTCTCCCTTAGCTTGTTGCTACTATTGTATGCCATCGATAAACAACACTCAAAGTCCAGAGGATATACAGTAGCTACTCATTAGACATTCCATCTGAACGCTCCACACAGGGTTTTAGAATTCTTCTACCATTCAGAGAAAATTGTCACATTAAACCTTTTTGTGCATGAGAAATCCTTAAGAGATAGCTTTCCCGACTAAATGTCATCCTTTACACCGAAGCAGGCACCCTTTCCCAAAAATCAATGAGAGGAAAGTGAGGAAAGGGGGAGCGAGGCCATTGGCCGGGCGGGCTGAGGAGTGTTTTATATGCAGAGAGCTGAGGACAGGGACCAGGAGGAAGAGATGGGGAAATGTCTTCCATTGATTTACACTGACAGTCCCACAAATCCATCTGCTCCACACCAGTACAGTTACTGACAGACTGACTGACTGACTGACCGACAGAGGGGATAGCTGATGGCTATCACATGGAAGGGAAGGGGCACCAACGACCAACCAATCCATTACTTATCTTTGATTCTTGATACTAGGGTGTAAAACGGTGTTACCACTTCTGATTATGCCAGGCAAGCTGAGAATAGAAGCACGTTTATCGATATCATTAGCATACTTCTAAACTGAGGACAAATATTTTGAGTGAGGGGATTGGTTGTGGTTGTTTCTGGGGCAAGGGTATTGGTTGTGGTTTATGTGTTCATGTCCTGGTTCCTGTTTGACTAGTCCTGGCTGATCTGGGCTGATCTGTTGGCACACCAGGCCTTGGCTGCATTTCAGGTCTGAACTGGGTCTGTGTCCCAAATGGCACCCTATTCCCTATATGGTGGTCTAAAGCAGTGCACTATGTAGGCAATAGAGTGCCTTTTGGGATACATCCTGTGCCCTAATATAGGGTGATGGGGGACATGGTGCTCCAAGCCAAGACTTAGCAGCACCTCTGGGTCTGGTGTGGCAGTGGATTAATGTATATCAGCAGCTTGTGTTTCCTTTTCTTCCCTCGCTGTGCACTGACATGCAGATGTCCTCACTCACTAAAGCCTGTCATTAGGATGGAAGGTCTCGCTCGCCGCTCAAAACCCTGACCCTTCTGAGAACTCAGAGACAGAGAGAGAGAGTGGGGGTGGAAGAAAGAGAGTGGGGTGGGAGGGAGGGAGGGAGGGAGGGAGGGAGGGAGGGAGGGAGGGAGGGAGGGAGGGAGGGAGGGAGGGAGGGAGGGAGGGGAGTAGCACCACAGCCAAACCAGAGAGTATCCCCAGTGGAGCTAACAAGTGCTATTGGCACAGCCCAGAGAGCCACCACAATAACAACAGCAGACTGGAATTGTTAAACAGATCTAATGCATGCATTTCACCTGCTTCTCATGTATCACACACACCAGATAGCAAGTGGGGGGATATCTACTGATCCGCCATACTACTCCTCCAGCTGCAAGCTTTGCCTTTCACCCTGAGATGTTTGTTAGCTGTGTGGAGAGAGAGAAGCAGAAGAGTTACCAGAGTGGACGTGAGTGACATATGATTGGGCTCTTCCTTCTGAAATATTCATGGCTTTTCCAGGGGAGAGGAGGGGAGGAAGTTAATTTAGCCCTTTCGCTATGCTGAGGGTAATTAAAAGAGATGATCGATAGTCTCTCCCCCTGTGTCTGATAACAACTACCCCCCCAACACCACACACCCCCCCTCTAAACCCCCACTCACAGACAAAAATCAGAGAGGTGTGGAAGAGAGGTGTGGAAGAGAGGTGTGGAAGAGAGGGATGGGAGAGAGGGATGGAAGAGAGGGATGGGAGAGAGCGACGAGAGAGGGATGGAAGAGAGGGACAGGAGAGAGGGACGAACGGGAGAGTGGGACGTGAAAGAGGGATGGGAGAGAGGGATGGGAGAGAGGGAAACTGAGAAGGATAGGCTTGGGTCTCATTCAAATTCTTACTGGAGTGTTTACATATGTGAAATAGATAAGAGCATGCCAACTCTATTTTGAAAAATGCACATTACAAGCATTGGAACTGTAAGTATTTGTTACTGAAATATGTAAATTCTCAGTTAATTTTAGTTTAGTGAGGGAAAAAATATTAATTTGGTGTACTATATTTGTGTACAATCATGGCACTGAACAGGCTTTTAGAAATAATAACTTTCTCATCATAATTCTCCCAGTCATTTATCTTCGAATGTTGGTTTCCGGCTAAAATGTTGATTTGTATTCTGTGAGAAAGTGAGTTCCTGCAACAGAAGAAGAGAAAGCTCAAATCTTTCCATAAACTGGACTCCATCATCAATATTGTAGAGGAATCCATAGTTCAGGAATACCTAACTAATTAGAGTTGGCTTTAAATAATTTATCTCCTTAACTTTTATTGATTTGTCAGTTCTGCGGTGTGAGTTGAGCTGTAAAATTGACTATCCTCAAACAGACATGCCCATCTGCGGCTTTACGGGCGGGCACACACACACACACACACACACGCACACACACACACACACACACACACACACACACACACACACACACACACACACACACACACACACACACACACACACACACACACACACACACACACACACACACACACACACACACACACACACACACACACGCGCACACACTTCTTAATGAAGACGCAGCAGCAGCATGTCATGACAGCACAGCCGGAGAGGAGAGGAGACTATCACTGTAAACCATAAGGATCAAGTATTAACAGCCTGGCCTAATTAACAATGTCTCAATTAAACATCTCCCTCGTTATGGACACTAACCTGCTGGGACCCGTTAAACACCTGTAACGCATATTTCATCCCTTCAATAAACCCAGTCATCAATGATGGGAACTTCAATCAGGAGTTCACTATGCAAATAATCCAGTTCACTACAGTCAATTGGCCAATTTGTTTGATATTTGGTTAAAAGGTAATTGCTTAATTGATGAGGGATTATTTTCAGATGGCTAGGAATCAATGGGCCAGTCATGCTACATTAGTTCAGTTGACTGACAGGAGGGTGAATGATCATAGACTACTAGCAGGGGGAATGGGGAGAGTGATGATCCAATCAGCAATAGGGATAAACATTACTGTAGCAACAGTGAAGATGGCATCTATTTGCATTCATCAAATAAGTGTCAAATGACATGTTTAAACTGCATCCTCGTGTATATCTATTGAGTTACAGTAAGTATGGTTTGCATGGAAAAATAATAAGCTCTGGATGCTGTTGGTGGAATATGTTTGTTTTTAAAAAGACAATAGTTGATGAGAGTCTGACACAGTGCTACAGGATACAACCGCTAGCTTTGGTATATTTTATATAACATTCTATCTATCATCACCTAGTCCACAATTCTGCACAGGGCCAGGTTATCTTATCTGGTGTCTGCATCTGCTGTACCTCCGCAGTATCTACCCTGGGTCTGTCTGTCCATGTACTGACTGCACACCTGATGCACTAGTGAGGAGGAGGAGGGTTCTGGGGTCAGAGGTCAGGATATGACCTTACACATCTGGTTAGCACCGAGCTCTATCCCCAGCTGTGTCTGTGGGGATGATGGCTTCTCACGGTGGCTCAGCTGCTGCTGCACTGGACTGTGGGAGGAATGGAGAGGTCTGCCACTGTTGTCCAGATGTGGCCCTCTGCCTGCCTACTTGCACTCTGGGAAAAGGACAGCAGACTGAAAAAGGACAGTTTAGCACAACAAATTGACAGTTTCACATGTCTGGGACAAAAAGATGACACAGACAGGAATAAAGAATGAAAGAAAGATAGCCAAACAGACAGACAGACAGACAGACAGACAGACAGACAGACAGACAGACAGACAGACAGACAGACAGACAGACAGACAGACAGACAGACAGACAGACAGACAGACAGACAGACAGACAGACAGACAGACAGACAGACAGACAGACAGACAGACAGACAGACAGACAGACAGACAGACAGACAGACAGACAGACAGACAGACAGACAGACAGACAGACAGACAGACAGACAGACAGACAGACAGACAGACAGACAGACAGACAGACAGACAGACAGACAGACAGACAGACAGACAGACAGACAGACAGACAGACAGACAGACAGACAGACAGACAGACAGACAGACAGACAGACAGACAGACAGACAGACAGACAGACAGACAGACAGACAGACAGACAGACAGACAGACAGACAGACAGACAGACAGACAGACAGACAGACAGACAGACAGACAGACAGACAGACGAATAAATGTGACCCATTTGTATTCACTTTGTATCGCAAAACCAAGTCATACTGGCTTTTTTGTATTTTTGTGTATTTTCCATAAACACCAGAACACAAATTGACACAAAACATTTAATAGATGACAGACGTTGTCGGATCACTCCACTTGGCCTAGAGAGCAGAGCCGTATGGGAAAATATACTTAGAAATCCACATTGATATGGATACGTTTGGGAACTATTCGTGTGATGTGTTCAATTTGTACATTTCCACCAATATTGAATGGTGCGTCACTCCAGGCTCGGCCGGCTGGTGCAGAATAAGAATGGGCTGACCTATGGCACTTGAGAAGAAATTGCCTCACAATGAGCATTGACATACATGGATTATACCTGCTGGTGTTTACTGCGTCACTCCCGAGTTTTCTTTAAACAAGTGGAGCGCTCTGCATGACTGTCGCCAGGGCCACGTTGTGAAAGGCGGCCTCGTTGGACCGACCAGGATGCCGTTTGACATGAATTAGATGTGTCGGCGAGTTGACTGACCGGCCCCCCCCCCCCCCCCCCCCCCCCCCCCGTGCTGGCTCCAGACCCCAGATGATTCTTTAATAGGTTAAACACTGTAGACCACCGATGTAGATTCTCTCTCCGACTCTCTCCTCCGTAACACCATGGGATCACAAGTCCTGGGATTGAACCGTGTAATAATCTTGTTCCAAACTGAACAGAACAACATGATGACTCTTATGATATTTTAATGTCACACCAATCCAGGTTTAGATACTTAATGATACAGGGGTAGCTGGGGAGCTGTTTGATTATCCTTCATGACTGGAAAATAATAAAAGAAAATAGTAATTTCATGGCGTGAAAGTGGTGCATTCAAGAATAATGATCTTGCTCTCGCTCTCTCTCTCTCGCTCTCTCTCTCTCGCTCTCTCTCTCTCGCTCTCTCTCTATCTCCCCTCCCTCCCTCTCTCTTAAATTCTCAATGTCTCATT